>NC_134951.1:122906867-123208213 GCF_965638725.1 Aptenodytes patagonicus
CAGTGCATGTGAAGAAACATCTTTGAGTAAAAGGTGACCTATTTCACAAAGGGTGCAATTCAAAGGGTACAAGAGTGTTTGCAACAGAATTTCTAATACTGTGAGTCAGCTGTTGTAGTTGTAGATGAGTCTTGAAAGTACTCATGCTGTTTTAAGTTCAGGGGTGAGAGTGGCTTCTTACATTATAGCTGGAGGGACAGACGTACAAACTGCGTAGTAGCTGCACCTCCCTCATCCGTCACCATCCTGCAGCTTGCACAGTGTAAATAAGTTTTCATAGCCCGTTTCAATGCAATCCAGAACAGAATAGCATCATTTATCACTTCTGGATTATAAGGCCTCATACTGTCACTGCAGCTCAGTAGCTTCTTAACTGCATAAGGGTCTGATTGTATAGAAAGGCTTATCCTGCCCGTAAATCCCATGCTAACCTGTCCAGATACGCCTGTAGCATCATAGATGTGATTTTCAAGAGGATCTAAAAAGAACACACCTGGGAAAGGCAGGGAGTCAGGGCATGCGGTACCCACCCCACGTTGGAGCTAGTCCTGGAGTGACATGTAGCCAGCTAGGGACTTTTTTTTTCCACTCCTGTCCCCTAGTCATGACTTGTGATCCTGTGTTGGGTTGCTGGGTAGGGGAGACGTTACACAAGCTGATAGTTTGAAACCATTGCAGTGCTATGGTCAACAATATCCTACTGGAAGCTGAGGACTTGATGAAGGGGCGGATGAAGCGTTCTACAAGTGGCTGGCAGAAGTCTCTCAATCGCTAGCCCTTGTTCTCGTGGGGGACTTCAACTTCCCGGATGTCTGCTGGAAATACAACATGGCAGAGAGGAAGCAGTCTAGGAGGTTCCTGGACTGTGTGGAAGACAACTTCCTGACACAGCTGGTAAGTGAGCCTACCAGGGGAGGTGCCTCGCTCAACCTGCTGTTTACTAACAGAGAAGGACTGGTGGGAGATGTGGTGGTCGGAGGCCGTCTCGGGCTTAGCGACCATGAAATGATAGAATTCTCCATTCTTGGTGAAGTAAGGAGGGGGGCCAGCAAAACTGCAACCATGGACTTCCGGAGGGCGGACTTTGGCCTGTTCAGGACACTGGTTGAGAGAGTCCCGTGGGAGACAGTCCTGAAGGGCAAAGGGGTCCAGGAAGGCTGGACGATCTTCAAGAAGGAAGTCGTAAAGGTGCAGGAGCAGGCTGTCCCTGTACGCCGTAAGAAGAACGGGCGGGGAAGACAACCGGCCTGGCTGAACGGGGAGCTCTTGCTGGGACTCAGGAAAAAAAGGAGAGTTTACCGCTTGTGGAAGAAGGGGCAGGCGACTCAAGAAGAGTACAGGGATCTCATTAGGTCATGCAGAGAGGAAATGAGAAAGGCAAAAGCCCAGCTAGAACGCAATCTGGCCGCTGTCGTTAAAGACAACAAAAAAAGCTTTTACAAATATATTAATGACAAGAAGAGAGCCAAGGAAAATCTCCATCCCTTATTGGATGTGGGGGGCAACATTGTCACTGAGGACGAGGAAAAGGCTGAGGTACTCAATGCCTTCTTTGCCTCAGTCTTTAACAGGCAGAGCAGTTATCCTCAGGGTACTCGGCCCCCCGAGCTGGAAGACAGGGACGGCGAGCAGGATGAACCCCCCATAATCCAAGAGGAAGCAGTCAATGACCTGCTACGCCACCTGGACGCTCACAAGTCTATGGGGCCGGATGGGATCCACCCGAGAGTGCTGAGGGAGCTGGCGGAGGTGCTCGCCAAGCCGCTCTCCATCATTTATCAGCAGTCCTGGTTAACGGGGGAGGTCCCGGACGACTGGAGGCTTGCCAATGTGACACCCATCTACAAGAAGGGCCGGAAGGAGGATCCGGGGAACTACAGGCCTGTCAGCCTGACCTCGGTGCTGGGGAAGATGATGGAGCAGTTCATCTTGAGGGCGCTCACAAGGCATGAGCGGGACAACCAGGGGATCCGGCCTAGCCAGCACAGGTTCATGAGGGGCAGGTCCTGCTTGACCAACCTGATCTCCTTCTATGACCAGGTGACCCGCCTAGTGGATGAGGGAAAGGCTGTGGATGTGGTCTACCTGGACTTCAGCAAGGCCTTTGACACCATCTCCCACAGCATTCTCCTAGAGAAGCTGGCGGCTCACGGCTTAGACAGGTGTACTCTGCGCTGGGTCAAAAACTGGCTGGACGGCCGGGCCCAGAGAGTCGTGGTGAATGGAGTTACATCCAGTTGGCAGCCGGTCACGAGCGGTGTTCCCCAGGGCTCAGTACTGGGGCCGGTCTTGTTTAATATCTTTATCGATGATCTGGATGAGGGGATCGAGCGCACCCTCAGTAAGTTTGCAGACGACACCAAGATGGGCGGGAGTGTTGATCTGCTCGAGGGTAGGAAGGCTCTACAGAGGGACCTGGACAGGGTGGATCGATGGTCCCAGACCAATTGTATGAGGTTCAACAAGGCCAAGTGCCGGGTCCTGCACTTCGGTCACAACAACCCCATGCAGCGCTACAGGCTTGGGGAAGAGTGGCTGGAAAGCTGCCTGGTGGAAAAGGACCCAGGGGTTTTGGTTGACAGCCAGCTGAATATGAGCCGGCAGTGTGCCCAGGCGGCCAAGAAGGCCAATGGCATCCTGGCCTGTATCAGCAATAGTGTGGCCAGCAGGAGTAGGGAAGTGATCGTGCCCCTGTACTCGGCACTGGTGAGGCCGCACCTCGAATACTGTGTTCAGTTTTGGGCCCCTCACTACAAGAAGGATGTTGAGGTGCTGGAGCGTATCCAGAGCAGGGCAACGAGGCTGGTGAGGGGTCTGGAGAACAAGTCTTATGAGGAGCGGCTGAGGGAACTGGGGTTGTTTAGCCTGGAGAAAAGGAGGCTGAGGGGAGACTTCATCGCTCTCTACAACTCCCTGAAAGGAGGTTGTAGCGAGGTGGGTGTTGGTCTCTTCTCCCAAGTAACAAGCGATAGGACGAGAGGAAATGGCCTCAAGTTGCGCCAGGGGAGGTTTAGACTGGATGTGAGGAAAAATGTCTTTACTGAAAGAGTGGTTAAACGTTGGAACAGGCTGCCCAGGGCAGTGGTTGAGTCCCCATCCCTGGAGGTATTTAAAAGATGAGTAGATGAGGCACTTAGGGACATGGTTTAGCGGGTGGTGGTGTTGGGTCAACGGTTGGACTCGATGATCTTAGAGGTCTTTTCCAACCTTAATGATGCCATGATTCTATGACTTTGTGAGGGTATATGCGCTATATGCCTTTACTGTGAAATTCCTGTTTGTACTGGTCTTGGTGTTGGCAGTTTCTTTGGAAGTCAGTATTGTGGATTTTAGCAAAAGCTGAAGAAGGTGTCTTTCTCTTCCAGCATGAATGTTACTTTTCAAATGGTAATCACCAACGTAAACTGTTTTATTCACCTACTGCTGGATGACAAAATCAACGTGAAGAAGTAATAAGGCAGCTGGGACCAGATGAGAAAGTAGTAAAGCTGGAATGGAAGGCATAAATCTAAACTGTGTACGAGGATAATTTTTTTTTCTCAAAAGAAATATGTGGAAACCGGAGAAGAAAAAATAGATATGGCCAAAGCTTTCATATTGAGTAAGAATTAATGTGAACCACTGACCAGACTTGAAATGACTGTCTTTTACTGGATATTACAAATACTTCAAATTTTGTTTTTTTTTCTGCCTATTATTGCTTTGCCTTTCATTAGCAAGGACAGTGAACTACAAGACATTTAACTAAAGTCTGTTCCCATGAGATAACCAGTTTACTTATTCAATTTCAAATTTGATATAGTATGGAAAAATATTTGTGCTCACCTTGTCATATTTAGTTGATATATATTACCGAACTATCTTTTGCTGCGTACTGTTCCGGATAGAGCTTGGTCCCTACTGACCAACACATCCTGTTTTAAAAAGGTTTTGACTACACATGGCAAACTTCTGAACCTTGTAGATCACCCCTTGACTAGCAGGAACAAAAAGTCCATTTGTGTGTTTTCAAATTCACATCTACAAAAATGTCTAGGTGCAGACAGTATAATTCATTATATTAATGACTCTACTCGTTGGAGCATTCACTTTCTTAACACGATGACAGCATGATGATATTCTGATCTGGCTCTTTGCATAGTTCCAGGAAGCCCTGCTGTATCTGCAAGGGTATAAACTGTCACCAGGGTTTAGGTTCACATCTCTTGAGTTTGTCTCAAACTCACTTTGATCCCTTTCCTTCAGCAGAATCAAATAAGTCAATTGATCATCTGGCTTGTTTCTTACACAAAAAACCACTTGCCCGTGTGAAGTGACCTATCATTTTGTTACCCTGTGGTGATCTGACAAGAGGTTAGAGCCAGGTGTTTCTTATCCATTTATATTTAATTAGAAGTAGCCATTAGCAAGTTTGGGACTTTCAATAATTGTGTATTTCCTGCTTGCGTTTCTGCTTGCATTTATTTTTCCTTATCATTGCTTTCCTGTAATTCTTACGTTAACCAGTAATGATGCAGTAATTGATTGCGAGGTTGTTAATAGATGGTCAGAGCTGGTGAGTGCTTTTGATTCAATATAGGAATAGCAAGGCTTCTGATAACTGAGAAACACTGCATAATACCAAATTTTTATATGTTTACTCATACTGTATTACACACTTTTGTTTAGGTGCTTTAGATGGCCTTGATGGACCTTAATAACTATCTCTTGGAATAAAATATGTCTCCTGAATGCCAGTTAGAGTGTCAGAATCCCAGCCTAAGCAGCTTACCCAAGACATTTGCACTTTCTGAAAAGTTCATTAAAATATTGAAATCAATTCTCATAAATTTTAGAATAGCGCATTTTTATTTCAGTAAATGCTAAGCACCACAAAGAGGTAAGTTGCTGTTAGCAGTTACTCTAAATCAGATTGGCTTGGATACCCTTCAAAAAACAATTTGCACTCATTTTAAAACAGTGTGATAATGAATTGCATTAATTGTTAATGTTCACTTTCAGTGTCATTACAGAACACATCCTAAATCCTTCCCCCCAGGACAACCAATTGGCAGTATGTGCTGAGAAGAGAAATGCAAGAAGCCTGAGTATGATTGTTTGTAACAGCTCAAGCCCCATTACTTACTTAGGAGAGTGATTTTGCTCATGTGCTCAAACTCTTGCAGCTCAATGACAGAGGTCCCTGGCAGATTTACATGAGCAGCTCACTTCGCATCAGCAGGATTGACTTCAGCAGGCTTTGTACAGAGCCTAAATTACTTCAGCAGGGCCTAAATGACTTAAGAAGTATCAACCATCATGTTCTGACACCGTTCAGATAACCCATTTGCCTTTTTAAAAGCTGCATAAAGTATTTATCAAAAGGTTATGACAGGAAGCAAAACAACGATTTAAAGATACACCGCAAAACTGCATACCAAGTTTAAATTATAAGTGGCGCTTATTTTCATTCATGGCAGGTTTTATGCTGCCTAGGGATAATTCTGGGTGTAATGTTTTTATTCTTTCTCCTGGCTCTGTACCATACTTGGAGGTCCACGGTGTTGGTCTTCTTCATAACATCAAAAATAACTTCCAAGCTTAAAGGACCTTTCTTCTCTTGGTGGTGAAATGTTCATTGATTGTTAAGTGATTGATTGATTTGTTAAGCGTTCCCTGTTTATTGGCTCCAAGCACATCCATGAGGGCTATCCACACACACAGACTGAGCACAAGAAGTTTAGGAGCAGAAAAGTGTGATTTGACGGTTAAGTCATAGGATCAGGATTCAGGTTCTAGGAGATATTACTGCACCTTCTTATGCTTTAGTTTTTCACTTGAAGAATGAAGGGGTCTCAGGAGTCTTTCACCTGGTGGTTTATGCTCACAAACCACGTTGATAACTGTTTCCAGGACCAGATGAAATAGAGCTTTCCATTCTAAACTTGTTTGGAAGTGCTGGAATTCACTAGGTCAACATCAAGAACATTAAACATTTGTTCTGTTTTTGCTAGAGGTCTAAAATTTCTAAGGGAAAAACTTCTTTAAAGCAGTTTATACCTATCAAAATCTTCTGCAGTGCCTCTGGTAAGATCCCTGTACTGGTTGACTCCACTTGTACCCTGACTGTTTGAATTTATGCTGGTCTTCAAAATAAAAAGCCCGGAGAAAGCAGTGAAATGTGAATGTGAGAGGTTTCTGAAATCAACTCTTCCCATGGAACTGCTAGATACAACTTACAGAAGAGTTCTCTGCAAATCAAAGGTCAGGTATTTGGGAGGGCAGATGGGTAAGGGAAAAGACTGAGTGACACTCGGAAAAGGCAGGGAAGTTGGAGTAGTGAAACAGAGGATGAAGGAAAACAAAAACAAATGAAAACGTGAAAAGTTTAAGCTTCCAAGAGAAAAATGAGGAGTGAGTGCTGAACATACCATACAGAACTCTTACATAGCCAACAGGTACCTTTAAGACAAGGATTTCAGTCCCTTTGATTAGATGGCAGGGGAGAGCCATACAAAGTAAGCAAATAAGGAGGGAAGCATGCAGAAAGTATTGTAAAGTCTCTTCTTTATGGAGGAAATATAAGGCAAATTCACCTGCTGGTGAGTCCCAGCTGCCCTGATAGAGGAGGACAGGCAAATTCAGAAAACTGCCATAGCACACCAGGGCCACAGGCTGCTCTGGAGGGTTGGCCCTCACATTCCCTCATGTTGAAGCTGGTCCATTTTCCAGAATGGAATTAAATATTTGCAAGGCAGGACGATATAATCTTTCTTTCATCTGGTTGTTTCTTATAATTTATTGGCTTCTATTAACACACATAAAACCTCTCTTCCCCTGCCTGCAGAGCAAATACCCTGAAACCGTAGCAGTCAGTGACACAGCAAGACAGGCATGTCTCACTGCCGATCGTTAACAGAGTCATGCTGGTGCCTAATTGCTTGTCATGGTTCATACGCTCATTTGCAGACTGCCTGAGGAGTCACAGATGGGGACACCAGCTACCAGATCCTTGGAGCATTAAAATCTTGCTGCACATCGTGATAGCAGATGCTGGCGTAGGTTGCACCTTATTAAGGGAGTCTCATCAAAGTAGTTGTACTGGAGACAGGATATCTACTCCAAACAACAGCAGTTCATGGGTAGGTGCATTTGAAAATCCCTTCAGTCTTTTGCAGCTGCTTTACACCACCTGAAGGCCCTGCACATTCTGTATAACTATCTCTACTCAGTAGGTTAAACTTAGAGTAGGGTATGAGTTAGCTGAAAGAAACGGGGCACGTTCAATAGATGATGCACTGGAACACTGCTGAGCTTGTGAGTGCGCTGAAGTGGCTCATACGTGTAACTCAAAGGCATTCCTGTTCAATTTTGGAAAAACTAACACCTGGGGGACTAATGACCAAAGGAGACAGACTCAGCAATACACAGTGAACGCTCTTGCTCCGATGTGTACCATGATCAGATTTCAGGTAGGCTGCAACTAACCAAATACCATAAAGGCTTTTAGCGAAGTTGTGAGTAACACAGAAGCACTGCGCTGTCAGCAGCACAGTTACATTAGCAAAGGAAAGGTCAGTAAGAGCTGCAGGTGTTCAGCATCTCTCGGGGTCTGGCTCAGGTGCAGCTTTGGAACAAACAGTCCAAATTCACCCAAGGTCTTGCTCTTTTTCAAGCATCAACAGCCACGTCGCATCTTGCCAAAATGCAAATGTCTACTGTTTAAAGATGCCAGGCACACATAACACACAAAATACTTTGCTATTCAGAATGATCACAGATATTACAAGAGAGGACTGGAGCTGATGATTATTCAAGTGCTGGCCTGGTAGAAAACAGTTTATTTTCCACTTTGACTGAGTGTTGTGCCAAGTCCCTACTTCCGTTACAATCTGAACTCAGTGTGAGCATGTACCTATGTCTACACTGAAACAGCACAGACATTTACTAACTCCTGGGTCTTAAGACTGTGCCTCGATTTGCCATCCAAATAGAGATTTTACACCTCCTCATGAATTTAAGGACTTCTCTTGCAAGGCACAAGTGATAGCCTTAGGGCATGCCCTGTTTTTAAAATTTGGAAGCTCAAGTTCCTCTGCCAAAAGGCAGGAAATTACCTGTAAATGATCCCCTACTGCTGTGAAAGCAAAGGAAAAGGAGTCAGCTCTAACTATTTCCTTTGCCTCAGCTTTGCAAGGAGCAATGTACCTGCAAGGTGATAGTGTTGCTTTTCACAAATAAGTGATAAAATCTCATTTTCTCCAAGGATCAGTTGGCATTCAGGTATTTTACAGAAAGGTGGGCAGCACTGAACCAATGAATCCTTAATTCTTTCATGCAGAGAGCAACGGACTTAAGAGTGCTCTCACTGTTACCGTAAATCGGCAGATGAAGAACTCCCTAAGACTCAATTTGGAGTTTTAGAAAGCAGGCATTCTTTATTGCAGCGCTGGGTGCAAGGTGGAATTTCCACAAATCAAGCACACCTAAGGCTAGATCACCGTTACATTTATACACAAAAATTACAAGGTAATACACTCCCAATTACAATGATTGGTTAGTGATTTACATAAACTTATAATGTCTGCTGTGTCATTCTCTTCTGTTAGTACGCTTGCGCGGGGGAAGGGTCTTCACCTGGGCAAGGGTCGTCTTGACCTGTGGGTGTGTTTTGTAGTATTATAATGAAGACAGTTCACTTCAGGTTACCTTAAGATAAATGTTACTGTCAGGTTAACTCAATATTCATTCATCTACCATGTCAAGTTGTAAAATAAGTCATCCCATATGCAATGAGGCCCAAGTGGCCTGGTTGCGTTCTGAAGACTTAACGGTAAGGTTAACATGGTTCAGTGACTAACACAACAACCCCTTACATAACGCTAACATGAAGATTAATAACACAGCAGAAACAGCAACCCCTACACGACGTTCACATAAAGATTGATCAAAATGTTCTTATACTCATTCACTAACAAATGCAAAAATATAGGTTCAATAAAAATAATCAACGTTTGCAACATCACCTTCCCTCATTGAATGGGTATCCCAAGCATGAGGAAGCTACCATTTCCTTTGAAATCTCACCACAAGGAGCAAGGCTAGATCTGATTAGAGCTTTAACAAGTATGTTACCTTGAGATGTTATCTGTCCAGATCATTGGTGTACTCGTGCATCTTTACTGTGGGAAAGGAAAAGAAGCAGCTTCCAAAGGCTGTTAATAATGCATCTTACACAAGAAACCTGTGCCTGTGTCAATCTGAAGGGGCAGCCTTACAGAAGGATATGTTTTGAAGAAAGGTTTGGCTGTTCATGAAACAGAGTTCAGAGGGTAAAGTGATAAAAGGAAGCTGCCCATATGGAGGCTGTAGTTTCCCTGCCTCACTAGTACAACCTCTAACTGGGCCACGTTATCCCCATATCCCCTCCATGTAGACTGTGCCAGGTCCCATCTCCAGAGCTCTCTTACCTAAGCCAAGCCCACACACTTTTTGAGGTGATCTCTTCCGAATCGTGCGGTCATCCTTCTCATTCTCTAGAGAGGACTTGATGTTTTTCTAACTGAAGCTGTGTCTTGTAACCTCCCAGGAAGGTGATCTCCCTGCTATCAAAGCTGCGTTGTTGGCAGGGCAGCTCTCTTTCAGCTCATCTTTGCTAGCTGCCTGCAAGGTTAGGGTTGCACTTTATTTCAAAAGTGGATATTGCCAACCTTTGCATTTGATCTTGAAATACTCAAAATGCTTTTTCTGGGGCAAAGAAACTTGTTCTGAAGCAGTTTGCAAAAGCAACCCTGAGAAGTAGGGCGAGGCCATTTTAAGCTCAGCAGCATGCTGATGTGTAACCCCATTTTCAGGGAAAATTTTCTGCATCTAGCAATATTGAGAGCTAGGAGGGCAGACATGCATCCGAGTATATTTCTCCAGAAGCCTAAGTTTAAAAATACATATGTATGTGTGTGCATGTGTACATAAGTACAGAAGATGACTATAAAAAAGCTCAAAATCATCATTACTTTTCTCAGGAAAACCATAAAGGTTACACTGCAGCTCTGGCAAGGGCATCCCGTACTCCTTTTGGCCATGCTGTATGAAAACAAATAAACCAGAACCAAAAACCCAGCCACAAAACACAGAAGATCCATTGCTCCAAAATTAAATGCCTGAATGGTTAGTGCTATCCTCCAAAGTAGGAGAGAAGCCACATTTCCCTCAGAGAAGTCTGAATATATTGATTCAAATTGCCTGGAAAAACCTCCAGGCCCTCAAGAGCTGCTAATACTTTCTTTAACATTTTCAACATCTTTAATTGGTGACGTGATACAACCAAGGTGTGACTCAGCCACGAATTTACTGGAGGATGGGGGAAGCATCACAAAATACCTGTTCTCATTGTTTTCTGCCAGCTCTTGGTCTTTGTGGTAGACAGAATAACAGACCATTGCCCAGTAAGCCCTTTTTTGACCTTACTTGCTCTCATGGTCAAAGCATTCACAGCCTGGCTGTCTTGAGAACATCAATAATGCTTTGCCTGTTGACAGCAACTGAGGACAGGAGCAGAACAAAATATGAAGTATGTTCATTAAAGCACAGGACACAGAGCGATGGCTAAATAAGCAGCTCAATTTGGCCTGCGAAATTCAGAGAACAACTCCCACAGGAAGCTAGTGCCCAGGTTAAAGCTTCAGCTTTGGGATGAGTCTATTTGTTTTACACTGCATGGGAGAAATACAGGCTTTATAAATCTGATCTCTCCCACTGGATGACCCGGCTGCCCTCTCCTCAGGGTTTGTTCTCCAAAAGGACCTGTGGGAGAGCTCCAGTTTGTCTGCCGGGCCCTAATGGCACTGAGCCTGCAGGCTCACAATTCATGGTAAGGAATTCACTTGGAAATAAGAAATTGCAAATTCATTTCCTTCCTCATTATGAAAAATTGAATTTCAGTTGGCTTTCCTCCCTCTCTCTGCTTGGATGGCTGCAGTGACTGAAAACGTTCTGCCTTAGAAATAACATCTTCCAGCAGATCAGACAATACTGCCAAGCAATTATTAAAAAAGAGCCCTTGGCATAGATAAGAGAGCTTAACTGCACCACTAGCAAGGCAAACTCCTGTGCCTTCTGGTCTGTCTTTGGTACCTCTTGCCACATCTTTTGATCGTGGCTCAGCCAATGCAGCTATGAATTTATAGCTGAAACATTGCTCATACAGTACATCTGGCACCAGCAGGTTGATCTGAGTCTGGTCAGTTCACAGAAAGGGAAGTGAAAGTGTAGGGTTGCTGAGAAAGATATGGCTGATATGCCAAAGTAGAGGAATAAAAAGGAGCTTCAGTTCAGGGAGGGAGACTGGGGAAACTGAGCTGAGCCAAAGACTCGGGGAGAAACACACCGTAAGGGAGTATGCTGAGGGGAAGATGGTGATGAGAGCAAGAGAGGGGGTAAGGGAGTGAAGAGATTTTGAAACCTTCAGATTTATGTCCAAAGAGATAAAGCTTATAATAAGGTTGCCTTTTTTGCAGTACAGCTTTATTTTCCTCCAAGATTTGCAATGCATTTAATACTCTGGAACACGGCAGCCATAAACTATCACATGTGCCAGGGCTGAAACACAAATAAAAATAAAAGACAACTCACTGAATGGTCAAAGTTACAGTGGCTGTTTCCTTGTGATCACTACTTCACATCTAATTAGCCCTCAACAAGTTTTAAGATCATTCTCAGCTGTGGTGAGCATATATTTGTGGGCATTAAATAAAACATTGTGACTCGTTTTTTCAGGACCTGAGGCACCCTGCTTCAGAGTAAGGCTCGTTGTGAGATGTGGTTCCCTCTGAAATGACCTCAGAGCAGCTGTGCTGGTGCAAACCTGTGGTTCAAGGTCAGCATTGTCACCAGCAGTGGCCATTAAGCAGGTACATAGAGAAGAGTAAGTACAAGGCTCACGTAAATGAGACTGTCCCCTAATTGTCTCCCAGCCTACAGCTACTTCAGTTTGGGGTTTTTATGCAATTGTTTGGCTGCTTAAGGTTTCCCAGTGTATCTCTGCCTTTCAAGCACTTGTCCAGTCACAATTAAAAGGATTTTGATATTATAAAGCAATGTGAGAAACAAGAGGTACTTGAAAAGTGTTGAGGACAGACTGTGAGTGCAAAGCTTCTAACAGGAGGAGCCAGAAACAGAAACCCATGACTAAATCTAGGTTATGCTTTGATGGAGGGCTACTTGGGTCATTTCACAAAGGTTTGCTGAGCAGGGAGCAATGCACCAGTTCCTATTTGCGAAGGCAGCCAGCTGCTTCGTGTCTGGATGCTGCAGCTGTGCAGTGCAGCCAATTGCCAAGAGCTTCAGAAGATGCTAAAAAAAAAAGCCAGTCTTCCCACAGGAGTACAAGACCTGGTGAGATACTTTTCCTTTTCTCCCTTTTCATGCTTAGTTTTAGGAGTAGATGCTCCAGGAAACTTAATACTCATCCCATTCTTGCTTTCTCTTCTGTGCACAGTGACCCTTATGTAGGTGTAAGAAGTTTCTTAAGGGAGAGAAAACAAAAAAAAGAGTGATCCTTTGTGTTACATCCTACCCTCCAAGCCGGTTTCACCAGGCTATTGTACCTGAGGAAAGCTGATAAGCCTTATCAAGAGTGGGCTGTGGTTGTACCTCAAATGGACTCACGTGTTTCTCAGCAATTATTAGCCACTGATGTTCTTCTAATTTCCAAGAATTTTGCCACCTAGGAGATGTGAGACTGAAATGACTCTTGTGTTACTAACGCATTTACTGAATGGTCCCTTGCCTTGTTGTTAAAACTAAGGATATAAAAATGAGACCTATGAGATGGAAAATTGCTGATGGCTAAATTGGAAGTTGCAAAGGAGAAGGTGAACTTTTATTTTAAATAATGATGCCTTTTCTTGGCCCTTTCTTTGAGCAGGTTGCTTTGACACACTGAACCAAAGCAATTTAATCTTTTGGGCTCAAAAGTAGCAAGTATTTGAAGTCCATTTCTGCAATAAGGTGTTGAGAAGGTTCCTAAATAGCTTATGGGAGACGATGTATGATGAAGGGAGTGAAGACAGTGATTTTTGCACTTTATTACAAGGGTTATCTTGCTTTATCTTCCCCCACAGCCTTAGGGATCAACTTTAAAAGCTCAGGGATGTTGCTCTGAATTACACAAGTTTCTTTCATGTATCTCTAGGCATCTGTCGACTTTGGAAATCTAGTTATCACGTTAGACCTGTTGATTTAGCACACAAATCCTTCTAAACAGGATGAATTCTTTGTTGAAATCAATAAGCATTTTGTCTTAAAAGGCACTAACGGAGCCTGTCCTGGTGGCTTCTCCTAATCTCCTCTCTGTACTTCTGTACCCCCTATAAAAGCAAAACAGAACAGAAAATGACTCCTGTGTATTTCTCATTAGCTGGTGTATCAACTGACGTCTGATTTTTCCACTGTCTTTTTAAAACAACAAATGCAATCTGTTCATGCTGTGCATCTTTACAGCAGCCATTCCAGCATAAGTTATCATATTTAGCCAGGAGTAGACATGAAAATACTCCTGCTAACAGCTACCACCTTCTAGAAACAACAGGCCACAGATTCTGATCCTGTTCATTTGAAGTGGCTGAAAATTGATCCATTGTTCACTAAGATTTGGCCAATTCACAGGGAAAGAGAAAGCAAGAGAATTACGTTATCCTCTGTCTTTCAGATCCCCAGGCATACTTTATATCAAAGAAACATCAGTCTTTATTATTGTTTAGCACTTGCATTAGCAAAATGCTTAATATCTGAGTCTACAGAATAGGACCTGTGGCACTGAGTAAGATGACAGTCCTCCTCACAAGAGGTTTAGGGAGTATAGAAAAGGCCAGTGGATACAGATCTCTAGGAAGTACTGGGATAATGGGGGGGGAAGGCATGTAACAGACTTCAGACACCCAAAGCCAGGCATGTGGAGCTCCTTTTCAACTGCCTTGGAAATGAATTTCCCAAAGCTGTAATTTTAAACCTTATGACTGCTTCATGCATCCTCTGCAACACACATCTTAATGTATCCCAATAAAATGGGAAGATTTAATTCTTTCTTTTTGCACCTGCTTATTAAAATATGAAAGGCTGGTTCATGTAAGCTTTTTGAAAAACTACCAGTTTACCTCATTATGGGTGACTAAGCTGTATGCAGACTGTTTGAAGTGTTACTTTTCAATCATATAAAAATTTCCTGTGGGACCCCTTTTGCAAGGGCAGCTGTTTCAAGCGTGACAGTCACTTTTGTCTGTGCAGGATGGATCTGTGTGAGGTATGTTAAGTGTACTGAATGGTGACAGTAATTTTTGCTGACAGTAGAGGAGTGAAAGCTTCAAAGAAAAACATTAGTGACAAATGTGCTAGAAATACAAAATACCAGCTGACTGGTCCTCCCTGGAGGCAAACCTTTTTTTTTAAATTAAAAGGTCTTTCTTTTTAGATGGTCTGTTTATCTGTCATAATTTGACAGTATATGAAAATGGTACCTGAATTT
This sequence comes from Aptenodytes patagonicus, assembly GCF_965638725.1. NCBI lineage: Eukaryota > Metazoa > Chordata > Aves > Sphenisciformes > Spheniscidae > Aptenodytes > Aptenodytes patagonicus. Next base: position 122,921,368 of record NC_134951.1, read on the forward strand.
ATTTTCCAGAAGATAATTGCCCTGGCATTTAATCTCTGCATCATCTTCTAAATCGTTCTAACACTTTATTGTTCTTCTGTTCTCAGGCAGGTTCTACATCTCCCAAATGAAGTGGTATTTTCCCTCACACGGGCAGTCACTTAGTGGCTGTCACCAAGAGAAGATACCTGCTTGTATGGGGAGGTAATCACGGGAAGGAATAAATGCAGCAGACAAGCAATGGGGCTTGCAAGGCATGTTGGAAACTCTCCTTCCAGTACTTGGGGACTGTCTCCAGCACACTTTCCACACCAGGTAAAAAAATCATCTCTCTTTGCAGTTTTCTTTGATGCCTGGGGAGGCATTTGTGTGTAATGGGTGCCACCAAAACAGCCACAGAAACAGAGGAGACGGAGGTCTCAGAGGGCACTGGGAACCTGATGCCAACCCTGGCCATCTCCTGGCCTCCAGTCCATTCATCTTCAGGTCCTCCTGTATTAAACTCACCGTAAGGGAGCAGAGGGTTGCAGGCACAGCTCTGAGACACCCAGCAGCTTTGGGGAGGGTGCCTGTCACCTGCCAGGGTCTTGATCGTGCCGGTTCCTCTCTAGTTCTCAACGACGATGTGTCTAATCAGGTGCTGAAGGGCATTAAAGTTGCCCCTAATGACCAAAAAATACAAAACTTGCAAAAAAATGTTTGGCACCAGACACCAAAAAGGTTAATTGTCATGGCTTTAGACTGAGCATAAAAAAAAAAGTCTGTGCTACTACCCTCACAGGACAAGGATAATTTGGTGGTGAATAGTGTCACTAACTGAGGATCTAAGTGCACAGGGTAATGTGCTGTCATTGACCTGTGCAGGATTTGCCCCATGAGATATTTTCTTACACTTCATTATTTTGCCATTCCTAAGTCAACACATTTCTCCTCTCACTGCCCCCCAAAATTTTACGACATGGAAAGTTTACTAAGATTGTTTTTGAGCCTTTTGCAATCTGTAGGAATCTGGCTTTCAGGTTCAATATATATTTTATTCAGGCATTGAATTATCTCTGCAGAAGCCCTGGGCAGTATATTCAAGGACTTCCATTTCATTTGTTATCTTATATTGGATTACATTTTGAAAAATGTTTGGTGCTGGCAGTTGGGGTTTGACATTGAGAACTGCTCAGCTGTTGTGTGAGCTTTTTAGTAATGTAGCAGAATTTACAGTAGTGCTCAGTTTTGAGCATCTGCAAATGTACTTTCCTTATTTTTTTTGTAGGAGCAATCACGCTGCTCTAAGGCTTGACAATCTGAATCCTTTATGAAATGCCTCGGGTGGTGAAGCTTGATGATGAACCCCCAAAAGCTGGCCCAAAACATGCTGTGATTTCAGTTTTGCTTTTTAAAGCAAGCAAAATTAGCAGGATTGCTCCGGTGAAAGAACACTGTTCTTTCAAAGATGTAGGTAGGCTATTAATATTTAGGAAAGTTTTAAAAAATTACTGATGTCTGTTTATATTCTTAGGTGCAAAAAATCCCTTATAGTTCTATAATGTCATAAACTCTGTCTATTCTCAGATGCTTAAATCATTTTGGAATCTAACAGAAATGCACTTTTGAACCTTTACCCTGAAGTCTCATTAAAAGTTATTGGAATTCCTACTCCTGAACAATTTTAGAAAGATGGAAGTCCTGAAAAATATTATTCCTGCAATTCTTTTAAATATTTTTACTTGTTATCAATTGCACATTTCCTTCTGTATTGCCTTCTGTATATATTTCTTCTGTATGTAAGTCTTTCATTAGTTTATTGAGATGTTTAAATTCATTTTTTTTTCTGTAGAAGAGATCCAGGGATATTGGATTCTGCTTTTTGTCGGAGCCTGCTAGGAAACAGCTGTACCTATTTTTAACATCTGTCACATCAGGATGGAGAGATCTTCAGGTCTCAGGACTATTGGTAGATTTATGTCCTGGAAATTTTTGTAGGTAAGAGCGATATGAGCATATTTGATAATGAAGGGCTTTTATTTCTCTGCAAATGTATCCTGACTCCTGTTTGCCACTCTCAGAAATGACTGTTTTTACAGCTTCTGTGCAACAGGTTTAGCTTAGGGCAGTTCTGTGCAGTGCGTAAGACGCGAAGATTCAAATGTGTGAGATGTTTGTTTATGTGATGCACAGAAGGGATCCAGGGATCTCCACAGCTTGGGCAGCATCTGCTGACTTTCTCATGCCAGCAAAGACATGAAGACTGGAAAGGAAACGAACACAATGGGGACATGGGGAAGGAAATGGAGAAAATTAATTGGAAGCCCCGTCTCTCTCTCTCTCTCTCTCTCTTTCTACTGCAAAGAAATGCTTATGGGGAATACTTTCGTCCCATATGTGATGGAGGAGGTGTACACAGAAACTGCTCATTCTGCTCATAGTTCTTATCCCATTTCTTAGCAATTCTACCAGGAGCTGCCCTGCATGCAAGCAGTGAGCTATCAATTTCCTGCTGTAAAACAAAAAGAGTGTAAGAGTGAATTTCATGTTGAGCAAGCCAGTTACTCATCTGTTAGTGGATTTTCCCTCCTGACTAGCTTCACTGCAGCCTTTGGCCTCTCTTTGCTGGTTTTCTCCAGCTTTTTCCATAGCGATAGGTAACTGCTCCCTGCCTGCAATGCTGCAGGGAAGCAAACCCCAGCCCAGGGCAGCAGGATGCTGTCCCTCATCTCTCAGCCTCACCAGGGAGTTTCAGTCCTGAAACTGAAGTTTTTGTTTTCATCAAACTAGAATCTACTTAGGACATTCATCCTTTCAGCCAGAGTGGGTTGGGACTGTTGCCCTGGATTGCTGCAGTACCTCAGTGAGGAGCAGCTGGGCTGCAGTGGCTTAAATTTTCAGAAATGCACACCATTCTTGCTTTCGGGAAAGGTACATGAACTGAGAAGCTAATGGCCAGGGCAGGTACACATGGGAGCTCAGCTTATTCCCACAATTTTTAAAGTTGCTCCGCTCCCTACGAAAAGCATCTCAGAAGCCACAAGGTGGAAACGTTAAAGTCGACAGCCCAATTCTATTAAAATCGATGCCAAAATTTCTGCTGACTTCCCCTGCTCCCGCCAGGGTCTGCACTGAAGATTTCAACTGCAGTCTGTTGCACACTGATACATTCAATACAGCTTTCTACTGCTCAACTTTGGTGTTCAGGAAATGTGTGTCTGCTGATTGCAAAAGGTTAACAGATTAAACTATTTAAGAAACTCCAGAAAGCCTAGGTCGCTGTTGGAAACTTATTTTATTTTGATAACATTCAGTTATCTCATTGCACTTCTAAAAATCTGAACTTTGACTAATTTTCCTCAAAAATTCTAGTTTTCAGAAACATGTAGTTGGTTGAAAATGTTTAACGTTGCTTTCACTGAGAGTGTAGAGAAACTTTGAAGGCAGAAAAATTAACAGTCAAGGCAAATCGAGGTGAAAGTAGAGTGGCATGTTCAGAGCTCATGGCCATGCGAGATGAGAGCCCAGCCCACAATCTCTGCTTTCTTCCCTTCCATTTAAAGGATTTTAGTCTACCAGCAAGATCCAACAGAGGTTCATCACAGTATGTTTCTACCCTGAAATGCTCCCCAAAATATCCTTCCTCCAAAAGCAAGGGTAGTCATAACACAGATTGAGGTTTGTGGATGAGCTTCCTAACGGGAAGGATGAGCTGTTCGCACTGGGAACTCTTCTGCTGTTGCTATTCAGAAGTATTGCTGTACTTCTGAATGGGCCTCTGAGCTCCTGACTGACAAAATATATTATCTGTCATACTCTGAATTTATTTTTACTGCAAGGAACAGTGATGCTCTATTATGGCCAGCACAGGGTAGCAGCAGTCAGCGTGTGTCTGTTAATTGAAAAGACATATGTGCTGACCAGTGATCCTGCACTGGATTATTAGCGCATAGTCCGCAGTGACCACCACCTGGATCACAACATACCCCTGCGAAAGAGGCTCAGACAGCAGCATCCCACCTACAAACGCACAGCCCAGCCTGGCGGTGCCACGTAGCAGTACTTCTCCCAGGAGGCGCTTGGAGGAAACAACCCCTAAAGCATGTTATACTGCACATTATGGATCAGTTGGAATAAAAAATGCTCAAGGGAGGGCAGTGCAAGAGTGGCTCATCTTCTGGAAACACCTGGTTGAACCCAGCAGCTGTGGTGTGGTGGCACTTACTGAATGACAGCAGCTTTAATGGGAAGCCAGTTCAATTAACACCACTGCAACCAGCAAAATAGCAGACAGCTACTCTTCATGGGAGGGAAAGGGAGGAGTGAATTAGACTCAGATGATGGTAATTAATAGCTGGCTGGCAGAAAGGCATTTTGTCTGCCCGGCAGTTGAAAGCTCTTTATTACAGATAATGTCCCAGCACAGCCCAGGCAGGGCAACCTGCCTCTCAAAATGTTGGAAGCGGGGAAGCAAGCTGCTGTTTTGCATTGATGAATGTGCTACAGTATTGATAGGTAAATAGTATGTTCATTTTTCATTTTCACAAAATATATCCTTCAGGGTGCAGTTACGGGAAATTCACCTTGGAGCTCTAAGTTTATTAGGAAAACAGTATCCTCAGTCCTGGGGTAAAAGCAAAAGAAATTCATTCTTATGAAACATATATGGGAGATTGTTTTAGCCTTTGGTAAAACAGATAAAACACGGATTTTGAGTACTAGAACTTTGCCTTCTAAACCAACATTTCTTTTGGGATCTTTTAAAATGTTGCTGAGATTACCCAGGTTTAATTTCATCTTATGTGGCATTACAAATAATAAGTTGATCCATAGAATCAAACTTATTGATCCTACCTGTTAAAATTACAGAGTTGCTTTCCCTTCAATTTTGATAAAGGAAGAATGAAGCCTTATTCCTAATCTCTCACAATATGTTGCAAAACTTCCAATCATTGACTCCTGCTTATGAATATGTAAAACATGAATCCTGCTGGGCAAAATGCTGCTGTGCTGAATCCGTGGAGTTTCAGTAATGGAAATGTGGTGTTGTCAAACCATCACCGTAACTGGTGCATCTGCAGTCACACAGCAAGCCGAAAGCAAGATCCTGATCTCGGGCATCCCACTTATCAGCTTTTTCTGAAACAATCCTTTCCATAAAAGTAATTTCCCTGGCCCTAAAAATGCCTTTGATTATCAGTTGCCTGTATTTGAACCAGACAAGGCCATTTTTCATCTGAGTGATTTTAGCCTGTATTCAAAGTGTTGGTTAACAATACTATAAATCAAGATAGCACAGTGTTCAAGAAGTGGCACATTTAGAGTTTGAATATAGTATCACCCTGGATGTGGTTTAATGAGAAGAGCTCCAGGCTGTGGTCCCACTCCTGGGCGCAGGGTCTAGCTCCCGTGGCAGGGGTTACAGCCCCCCAGGCAGACCTCAGCCGTGTGCAGCCCTCGCCAGCTCACTGTCTTTTTCTGCAAGACAATTTTCTCTTAGTTGGTGTTACCCGACATCAACTTTGTTCCCTGCTTGGTAGAAAGAAGGATCAAAAAACCCCAAAACCAACTAGGTGTCTTCTCTTCAAGCCTCACCTCACTGCTGCCTTACTTTTATGCTTGGGAAATCTCAGTATTTTCAGGATGGGTTTACATCCTTGAAAGGAGAATCAGACTCTTAAGCACCACGGCTGTATGCCAGTCTTACATCTCACAGCAGAAAGTGGTTCGGATATAATATTGAGGATGAATTCACCTTCAGTTATCTCCATAGAAGCACCGTTATTTACTCTTTTGTAATTGTAGAGCAACAACATTTAACAGATGTTATCCCTCACTATTAATCAGCAAATCACTTATCACCAGCTTCAACGTACCACTCATTTTCTGCCTTCACCGCCGGGAGGAAGTGGCGCAGGAACGAAGCTCCACAGAACGGGTTCTTGTGTTTAAAGCCATGGATGCAACAAATGGCTGGTTGGGTGCAGGACGGGTCACCACGGCTGCTCCATGCTCCTGCCTGCTCTTTTCAGTTCTGCTCTTTGTCAGCACAAGGGGTTGCCCAAGAAATATTTGTCCACCAAAATGTCCCTCCCACCTGCCTGTCTGTGATTCGGTTACAAAAGGCATTTGCATCTTTGAGCACTGCAAAGGCATGAAATACCTGTGTCCGTAAGAGGAGGTGGAGGTAAAGTATCCCCTCTCTATCTAACTATCTCCGAAGTGTGATGAAATCTAGTGCATAGAGGGCATAACACCCCCTTCATATTAGATTTCATTATTTTTTTTTTTCCATGGCAATTAAAAATCCTTTATCAATGCCTTCTTGCTCTTCTTTTCCCATTCCTCCTTTCTCAAAAGGTAAGCTAGTTTGGATGTAGTCAGCGTTAAATACAAATGTAAACTCCACACTCCTTTTGATGTAGCGCTGATGAAGTGAAGGTGAATTGAGTTCAAAGCAGTGACCAGAAACCACTGCATGTTTCTGGGCATTTTTAAGTTTTGGGATTTTTTTGCATAAAATATACTCTGTAAGAATGTGCCAGTGTAATTGCCTGGCTGATTCCTGAGTCAAAATGACCATTAATTTCTGTGCTTCTGAGAATATAGCATTGAAAAAAACCTGTTCATTTGGACAAATCATCATGTGATTTGTTATTGTACATTGAACATTCTTATCTTCAAAATAATGGCCCAGCTTTTTTCAGCCACAAGATTCCCACTTCTCAGTTTAGTTCAAAGATTGGGACATAACTGAGGATCTCCCAGAGTGACACTGACTATTGCAGTGTCTATTTGTAGTGTTCCGGACTATTTTGTTTGTGTCACACAAAACCCATGCCTTTTCATTTCAGTGTTCATTAAGCAGTGAAGACTAATGGTGCAATCCTTAATCGCTCAGTCCAGAACTGATGGGAGTGGGTAAGGGTCCACAGAGAAGTCCAGGACGATGTTTTACTGGAGAGTCTGTATCTTACAATTTTTGCTGTTGATGCTATGCAGAGCTTAAGGCTGGGTACTCCAAATGGAGGGGAAGATATGGGGCAGGGGGTGAGGAGATAAGGAAAGGAAGGGGTAGCTGAAATAATGTAAAGATGTTTTTGCATTTCCTCCAAGCTAGTGGCACCAGCCTCAACTCAAACCAAAACTAAGCTGTATAGACACCATGAAGTCTGGTATGCTGATAAATCAGGCCTGCTGCAAAGATGGATCATGTTGGAGACAGACCATCCCATCCCAAGGGGGCGCGGGGCTGAGCTGAGGACCACCACGGAGGTACCCAGGGCAGCACTGGTTAGCCTTGCCGGACTGCTTCTGACTACAGATAGGAAGGGAAGGCAACCCTGGGCTGGGTTTCCTGCGGGGGGCAAAGAGAGCAAAACCATACTGGAGCCAAGCCCAGAGGAGAAGATGGAAGGAAACAGCTGGGATTTGAGGAATGGGGACTGTAGGAGCTGGTTTGGCTTAGCTGCAGGATCAGTGCCTGCTGCATCCTCTTTCAGCAGCCTCAATTACAGGGAGGATGTTTGTGGGGGTCCCCTTGGCTCCAAAACCTCCTGCCCATATCTCTCCATTTCCAGCCTTATCACAGCACTTGCAAAACTGCAAATGATAGTCATTTCAATGGAAAAATCCTGTAATTTGACATAGTCTCATTTTAAGTTACCATGTTTGCTTCTGCAAGGTCCCCTGCCACTTCCCTTACAAAAATTTATTGGTTGTGGTTTCATCCCTGACTCACTAATGAGGGAAACACTGCTCACGGTGCAAAGCCACCCACCTGAGAGTGCATGGAGAATATGAATAATTTTCTCCCCTTCAGCGCTAACAGGAGACACTGATTTCTCAGAGGTCAGCGTTCCTTATTCACTTAGCACAGTGCTTAGGGACCTCTGCTGAGCTTACAACTTGAACGTGCCAAGCATTGTACAAACACATAGCAGAAGATGGCTTATTTACTATTTTTGTTAACGTAAACTTTATAAGGCAGAAGATACATATTTTTTTAATCCATCACTGTATTGAAGTGCTTTTTGTAATATGATGGCATGCATGCCAGAAATGAACACTGCTGGGCACTGCTTCCCCCCTGCCAACTCCAGCCAGTTCAGTGGTAGAGCAGGAGCTGCTAACCCAGGCAGAAGACGGCCCCGATGGCTGTCTCTTCCTTTTACGTTTGTTCTCTTAAAGCAGTTATGAGAAATTGCCATGCAAAAAGGCAGCTTGAGTTATTCTGCCCGCAGGCTAGGGTCAGTCCCTGTCTAATGCTTGCTGCCTTATCATGGCAGCACAGTGCACAGCATGTGTCACTTCTGAAGTGCTTAAGCACACAGTGCTCCAGGAAAATTCACAAACACCATGTGTGATCTTCGGAGTGTCAGGAACAGGGTACGTAGAGGGGGGTCAAATATGGTAGCATTCAGAGCAAGCTGTTTGAGTCAGGTAGATAAAAGACAAAGCTTCTTTAATCAAGGGATCTGCCAGACACAAAATGTTACTTTTGTGCTGCTGCCATTCTCCTTATTCAGCTAAAGAATATTGGCTGTTTGTGAATTGTATCTCCTTCACCTATTTATACAAAACATGGCATTAAGCCCAGATGAGTTTTCCCTTCCCTGTACTTCTCCCCCCTCACAGCAAGGGACATTTAAAGACAGGTTTATATAAAACACTCACTGTAAAAAGCAGCGTACTGGCATGATGCACCCACTCTGCTGTGGAATAGTGTCCCTTCCCTTCTCCCCTTCAGAAGCAAGATGCTGCAGTCACTGAGATGCGGGAATAAGTCAGGCTGAGGTACCACCTAAGGCTCAGCATTGCACAGTTGGGAAGCTCAATGGGAAGTATCCTGTAAGAGTTGCAGTCTTTTGTAAGCTAAATAGGAATCCTGTTTTCTTACAAAATAAAGCAGTTTTGCTTCCCAATGTCTAGAGGACTCTGGGTGTTGGCAAATAGCTGCCACTTTTAAGCAGAGGCCTCGTACGAGTCCAGGGATTGCCTGGGTCCAAGCAGTCAGTGATGCCACCAGAAGCTCTGAAGAGGTATTTTTCTGAGTTAGCCTGGCCAAATACAAATAAAGGTTATAGACCTGCCTCCCAGACTCAACTTTAAGGCAAACCCCAAAAAACCCACCAGCCTCTCACCACCGGAGCACAGCCTGCTTCTCCCTAACACCAGGCTCAGCTCACAGCCCTTTACCACCAAGTCTCTGCCACCAGTCTGTGCCTCTAACAGCTGCCTCACAGGCTTCCCAGAGCAGCAGCTGCAGGAGCCCTGAGCTCACTGACAGCTTTGTTACCCTGAGCAGCCTCACCTGGGGCTCAGCCACACCTGCAGGCTCTATTTAAGCTCAGCCCCAGGCACCGAGAACCTTCTCTGAGCTCTGCTGTGCAGTTGCTGCTCTAGCCCTGTCTCCTGGATGGACCTCAGCCAAGCTAATGGTGTAAGTCACTTTTCTTTTAGTTCTGGGGTCAGAACTTCTTTTTCTTCTCTTCAAGGTTACTGCATTTCAGCACAAAGGTGATCTTCTGCCTGGTAGTAACTCACCTGTGATAGCAGTAAAGCTTTGCAAAAAGCATTGGGCTTGAGTCTCGCAGCAGGGGAAGAGGGGGGCTTATTTTTTCTGATAACTCATCTGACTGCCTTGTAAGTGTTTAATAAGGTGCATTAAGAGAGTTGCATAAATAAGCTGCTTGTGAATTGTGAGTTGTTATCTTGGTAACATATCTGGAATCCCATGGTAATGCACGTGGTGTGTTATTATCCGCATAACTGCCTTGTGATCCAGGGTGTGGTGCAACAAACAGCTCAGCTTCGACAGCACAAGATTTTAGTACTGGTTCACTGATAAGCCCTCATTAGTCTAATTTCATTGAAGCAATCTGCACTAACTTTAATTAAGGGAAATTGGACAGACTGTGTAGTTTCCAGAGGTCCTCTTGTGTGTATGGTATGTAAGGGGGGTGAGGTGTTGAAGTGTTGTGTTTTTTGTGTGGGTGGCAGAGCAGATTTCTCTACGCTGTCTCTGTGTGCCCATCTGCAACACAGGGACCCTGGTCCCAACTCACAATTAAGGTGAAGCTTAGGTCATTTGAAAATAACTTGTATGGGTAAATGTGCAGTATATAATTATATCTGAACCAAACATACTCTATTCTTCCAAAATAAATAAATACAATATGTGTATAGTCTGCCAGAGCGAAAAGGTTCACAGTCTGGGGTTCTGAAAGTGCTGATCTGCAGTGCTTGGAGAAAGGACCTGATATGAGGCATTTACTAAAGTAAAACTCACAGCTCTCCAACAACCCTGAAAAGACAGGGCATGAGGAACAAAGAACAAGGAGCAAGTCAACATGCTGAGGAAAAGTTAAGTTTGTTCATTGGACTCTTGTGTGCCAATTATTCCTTAACATAAAGCCTCCTGTGCTTTTTCTTAATCACTGTCCATAATTATGGACTAACCTACCTTGTTCAGACCTGTAACTCTGTTCCTCTTCTCCTCCGTGTCTGGCAAGGGGTCTGATCGCTGAGCATGAGAGGACTATGGTTGACCATACTGGGCTGAGCACATGCAGAGTGGGATTGAAATACTGTAGTTATTAACTATGGGTTAATCATACTGCAGCTCTGTTGTTACAAGGTTCTCAGGCAGTGGCTAAATTCGAGGAAACTAAAAAGAAGCTAGTCGTCTTAGCCGATTTTTATTGGTAATGCAATTCTGATGAGGGGGGAGAATCTAATTACCATGTATTCTCACTGCTCTCCCTTCTCTCACCCCCTTCCAGAGCTGATTTAAAGATGAAGCTATTGGTGCAGCAATGACTTTCTAGTTTACTTCTTAGCGCTGCGGTTTAAGACAGCTTCAGTGTTTTCTGAGCTGCGTTTTCATGTCACTATGAAGACTCAAATGAAGTAGCGTGCTCATGTCAGTAAATAAGAAGTAGAGGGGCTAATGTGAAAAACACCCCCTAAATTTTTTTACAGAAACTGAAAATTTACCAGTGGAGATGTGCTTTTCCCCTGTGGCAGTGGAGCATGGGCTGTGCGTGCCTGTTGTCCTGGCAGGATCAGCAGACAAACCCACAAAATAAAGGTAGCACCTGGTAGGTGGCACCTGAGCAAGGAAAGGTGGGGGAGAAAGGTGGCCTTTCCTGTGAGGCACTCAATTATGGACCCTGGCGCGGAATTTAAAAACAAACAAAAAATCTACAAAAAAACCCAACCCCTCAAAAAAACCTGCATATGGAAGGTTTAGTCAAAGGGATTAATTTTTTTTTTCCCCCCTTATCTTTACTTGAAGACACAAATGACCTTGCAGCCACGCTTTATGTAGTGGGCAGCACTTGAGAGATGTCTGAACGGTTCAAAATGGTGCCATTAATGAATGATGTGAAAATTGGGTTCAGCTAAAAGCAGAACTAAACATGACTGCTTACAAATGCTTCATGCAGACGTGAATGCAAACAAGGACAGACCTCTCTGCAGACGCCACACAAACTGTAATAGGAGCAGTGCTGTCAGAGGAAAAAAAAAAATTGTGATCTTTAACAATTGACTGATACAAAGTGACATCTGTTAAGTGAAGAGCCAGGCCCTTTGCTGGTGCCAGCCAGCCATGCAACTGGAGAATTGCCTCTGCTAGCTGCTCTGCTTTGCTGTACCAACGATGGGGCTTGTGTCCAGAAGATTGAGCCAAAGAACACAAATCCAGTCAGACAGCATCAGTGAAGTCATCATGAAACATGAATAGGGCTGCACTGGTCCAGCACAAACCCAGAAATGCCTCATTAAGGAATATTTTTTGTTTGCCAGTGCCACCGCTGGGGGAAAGCTTTGTTGCATACCTTGGAGAGGAATACCAAGCACGAGGTGCGTTAGGCTGTATGTAAAACTTTGTCTACCACAGTGTTGGCTTTTGTGCGTCAGTGAGCAATACAGAGTATTAGTTGGGTGAGAGTCAGAGCAATGACACATGTTAATGTGCTTCCTGGCAGACACAAGACTTAAAGCAGCCCCATATCCCACAGTGGAAATGTGTTATTTCAGACCTGCAGGTCTCCTCCAGGAAGGCATGATGAGCAGGAGCCCAACCCGTTGGACCTAGAGACTGTCTTATGTAGGCATGCCTTTGAGCAGCTGCGCTCGAGCTTTGCTTCAGTGTGGGGTCAACTACCACGCATTTGCCCAAATACTGCTTCTTACTATGTATATACACGTCCGTGCAATGGGTGACTTTTGAGTGTTAATAATTCACTCCCCACCACGCTCTCTCTAAAGAGCAAATTGCTGCAAGGCTTCCTACTGATTTCTTGACAGGAGAAGAAACAGGCTGTACACAAAGTAATTTAAAATACTGAGCCTTGGAAACCATTAGTATTTGTAGATTCTGTTGCAACAGCACTGGCCTGTAGTTCCCACCCCTGTCCTTGAGAAACACCTAACTACAAATAAGCAAACCTACCCTTGGCTATTTATCCAAAACTGAAGGCTTATGACTGTTAATATTACCATGATAAACGTGAAGCAGGCATTAGGCAGAGAGAGACTTTACAAAGAGAGATAGGGAGGAGTGAAAGCAAATGCTTCCCACAACTCTTGGCCCCATCAAATAATGGATGAAACAAAAGGGCAAAAAAAAATTATAAATCTCATAGGCACTCTGAATTCAGTGCATAAATAATTTTGGACATCAGGAATGGGCGTAGTAACCGCATGCTGTGTGTGGTGTTTTAGCTGAGCACAGGCAGAGATTGGTGGTGTGGAAATACGTAAGAGAGCAGCAGCCTTGATGTTCAGTAGTGGATGGACATCTGCTGTTAGGCTTCTGGATCGGTAATTAGCAACCCAGATTTTCGGAAGTGTTGAGCGCCTGACGGCTCCAGCTGGCTTCTGTCGTATTATGAGGAGTTCAGTGTTCAAGTTCAATGCCTTGGAAATATTTTTTCGGTCTAGCCCTGCATTTAGAAATCTAAGTGTTGGCAGCAGTTTGCTAAACACTACCCGACTGGCAGAACTTGCAGGCTGATTCCAAAACACAGTATTGCTGTAAGAGCTGGGAGTGTAGGGGTGGTGTGCTAAGGCATACAGATACCTGCATAGAAATGGGTTTTAATATGAGGGCTTCCTTCCCATGCTGCTCTGCTGTGTGTCATTCAAGAAGGCTGCTCTGAGGGTGTTTAACTGCTTCTCTTCGTTATCTGCTCCTCACAAGAAGCTTTCAGCTTCAGTGCTCTGACTCTGGCTCCTGTAGTGGAGAGAGACAGATAACCATAAGGTTGGCAGGCAGAGATGCTATAGTATAAATGTCCAGAGAAAGTATTAAGAAGAAAGGATGAACTGTTGTCAGTTTTTGATAGACTCTTTTTGAGAGAGACTCTTTTTGAGAAAGGTTGGTGTCAAAGATACCAACAACACTTTGGCAGAAGAGAAAGAGGAGCCAGTGACTGGTTTGTCAGCTTTTGGTCATTTATTGGTCTTTTATGTATTTCAGACAGAAAACTCAAATATGGTGAGTATCTTAATGGAAAAGGGAAGGCGCTGAAAGGAAAACCAGAGATTGATAATTTATTACAGAATATACAGAAAACTACGTTTTGACTGGTAAGATCCCTGTTGTTAAAGTTGCTAATTATTTCCCACTATAATACTCTAGTTGGATTTACTTAAAGTTTGGTTGAAATTTTATAAGAATTTGGTGTGAAATTTGCAGTGTGGAGCTCTAAGCTAAAAATTTGAACAAAAAATTTCTAAGTTGTTTGAAGCCAATATTTTGCTGAACTTTTTAAATCTCTTTTTTTGCCTTATACAAAATGAAAAGCCTTGGAAGTTTACAGGCCGCCTCTTGTTGGAAAGCCTCAACTTTGTGTTGAGACAGCTGAGTTGAAAGCTCATGGAGTCCTTGAGCACTTCAAGATCTATTGATGAAAAAGAACAGGTTATTACTGAGACAGTCTGAGAAGGTATCCATCCAACTATTCCTCTGTGTATAGAATTAAAGCTATAATGAATTGTAATGCAATTATGAATGGCTCTTGGGTACCTGGCTTGTGACACTGTTAATCAAATTGGAGGTGCAGAGCACTCGGCTGCAACCAAGGGTGACTTGTTATGCAAGGCAGAGATTAAAATAGTTATTCTTCTGGTGTCCCTGGTGGTTGTGTCTCCTCTAGTGCATGATGAGGAATGGAATTCTTGATATCAACTCACAAAGTTTTGAAACAGAAGTCTTTGTTTTCTGCACCTCAACGACAAGATGTGAAACCGCACATTTATTTCTAAACTCTTACTGATATCAAGTATTCCCTAAAATCTCCTTGGCATTGTTCCCTCAATTTGGGCAGTGAAATAAATTTGTTGCTTGCAGCCCTTTCGAGACATATTAAGATACCAGGGGCCAGTTATGTCTTTCAGTATGATGAAGTTACCAGTGCTTCAGATCTGAAAACTGGAATTCAGTTAACAATTCTGTTGTTCTAGCCTAGGCACTGTAGGACCTCATTGGTTTTGTAGAAAGATGATTAACAGTAGTGAAAGCAATTAATTATGAAATGGCATTATGAAATAGATGCATTTCCAAGTGAATTGCATCTCAGTTATTTGGGCTTCTTAATGAACCACAACTTTAATCATCAGTGTCAACAGATCTTGCAGGTGTAAGAAGTAAACCTACAAACAAAAAGAAGAAATGTAACTAAACTCAGTTAGAAGGAAAAATGGAGCAACAAGCAGTAACCTCAAAAAGTTTGAGGCTTTTTTGAGAAGTTTTGAGAAGTTTTACAACTTTTGGCGAAGTTGTAAGCCAGGTAAAAGCAAGATCCTTTTATATGAAATGTCAAACACCTTTGATAGGAAGTGTTTGTACCTGAGCTACTTATAACTGAATTTGAGTGAATTATTTTATGCAGTAGCTCATGAAATATTCACATTGGCTGACACAAGAGCTTTCTCAGATGTATTAGTGAATGGCTGAAAGACTCAGCAAAGGATGACAAACGTCAGACCTGAGCTGAGCAAAAACATCTCTAGAGAGATGCTATGGAAAATGGTAATAGCTCTTGGCCTTTTTAACACCTTTCCTAGCAAACAGGATGAGAAGGTATGGAGTGTGGTGAAACTGCCCAGGAATCCTACAGTGCACCTACCACTACCAATAGAAAAGTTAATTCAAAAGGAGATGAAGACTGGCAGAAGACGCTTCAGCCTGGAAAGGAGTGGAAAATCTCACCCTCTGGAGGAGGCAGGTGGAAACAGAGGAAAGGAGTATGAGCTGGGAATTTCCAGAAAACAGTAGGTGCACATTTACAGAATTTATTATTGGGCAAGAGGGAGACACTGAGAGAAGCAAATCTGCTTCTCTTTCATAAATATAAAAGCATGTAAATCAAATACACACAAATGCCTTGCAGCAGACAAAAGAGCAGGAGGGAACAGAGAACTGTTTCAGCAGTAGCTTCATGCATGGATCGCCAATTGTCATGAGACTCTCTCTGCACAGCAGTCACCCTGCAACGACACAACAGTTTCTCGCTATTTAATTACCAGGAAAATACTGACAGGCTGGAGGATATTCTGGGAAGAGGAATAATTACTTTGAGAGGGCTGAGGGGAAAACTGACCTAAGCTGAAGGCCTGGGAGGAAGGAGGGGGAGGGAGGCAGATGCCAAAACACAGATCAGCCCACCAGGTCCGGGTCTGTTCTAGATAGGAACATCCTCTTTAGATCCAGTCAGTATTTTCTTCACTACGTGTCGAATGTCAAATTACTTACAGCTTTTCAGTACCTTCTTACTTGCTTTTCTGTTATTGCTGCACCTATTTGAAAGTGTCTTGAAGATGAAGTTATTTCCTGGAGGAATTCTTGTACATGTTTTCTCCCAGCAATTCATCATTCTTATCTGCTATATTCATTGTCAGGAGGAGGAAGATTTCTTTTTTTCTTTTTCTTTCTTTTTTTTTTTTTTTTTTTTTTAACATATACTGAGCAATTTAAACTATTCTTTCTCATTTTTCTTTTTGGAGGTTCAGTTACTAACTAGCTCCTGCCGACTTCTGGCGTTTAACCTTTCTAGAGGCTTGACTTTATTTGTTTCTCTTTTTATTATCATCCAGATACTTGTTGTTTTTTAGAGAATTTGTTCTGAATTCCTCTCTCAATCTTTACTTGACTGAAAGGATGCAATGGAACTGATTACTGCATTTCGAGTCCCACTTTCTGCATCAAAAGAAAGCAGAATATTCTGCTAATTCCATCTACTATTTGGGAAACAAAGGAACCAAAGACCAAACATGAGTTGTGTGGAGTATGTCGTAGTGTAATGACACATCCATCCAGATGTTGGTTCATTCATCAAAAAGCAGACAGCCATTATGTGAGATGCACGTCAAGCCAGGCAGTAAGATTCTTGCATTTCATGTGAATGCTTGAATGTCCTGCCCATGTTATGAGTATCTTTCCTAGAGAGGGCACAGAGATCACATTATTCCTTTCTATACAGAAATCCTTTTCGCATATGGAAATTGTTACTGGTTCCCCCTCACTGCTCTGAACATCTAACACTCATGCATCATGTCCCCATCTGATGTTTATCTTTCTTACAAACTGGAGGATATTTCTGACTCCCTGTTATTATCATCAATCCTTTCCTGCAGAACTGTCAGCTACCTAATTGCTCCTCATCTCACACTTGGGTAGATGGTTATTACAAACTAAATGTAGGATCTTTATTTGCCTTTCTTTCTTCAGTCCATTCCAATACTCTCAAGAGTATTCCAAATTTTGTCCTAAATAGGCCTAGAAAAGTATATACAAAATGCACGTTCAGAATGAGAACTTTGAGGAGATTCATCACTGCAGAACAATCCAGTGGAGTCATTGTTAAGGGGAAATGGAGAGCCCAACAGTGAAGCTAAGAAACACTCAGCAAACCTAATTAACCAGGGAGCATATTTGATGAGATGACATTTTTAATATAACTATTTACTTAGAAATAAATTTAAAAAAAAAAAAGCAGCAGTAACAGGATACATCATCACAGGAGAAAATCAAAGCTGCACTCATCTGCCTTTTCAGATGATACCAATTGGAAGATAAGGAAACGGGAATAAAGGCTCAGTTGATAATGGAACATGTACTTGGAATGACTCAAGGTAGGTGTGAAAATATCGGGAACAAATGACATTTCTGAGAAACCTACGTATATTGGCCTTGTTAATGAAGTTCAGATTCATGGTAACACTTTCCTGCTTCATGAGAATTTGCTTGCAGTGGCTTTTCTAATTGCAATGTGTTCAGCCTTTTCAGCCAACAGACATGGGAGGAAAAATGAAACCCCTCTGATGTCTGTTCATTGACAGCAGTGGGGATCCAAATTATACTAGTCTAAGAGGGCCAAGCTATGTCTTTGCCAAACCTTTAGACCACGTAGTAGAGAGCTTTCTTCTAAAAGAATAGAATATGTAAGCAAAACCATCGATTTTTACCCCTAAAAATAAATGTAGGTGGCTTTACTCGTGTCTACTGAACCACTGATATCGGTGTAACTTTACTGCACAAAGTTAGTATGTCCAATGCAATCAGCATCCTTTTTCGTTAGCTGAAAAAGGAGGAGGAGAAACTTCTGACTTCTGAAAGAAATCATTATATGAAGTCCCCACTGTTATCTACAAGAGAAAAGGAAGGATGAAGTGAGGCATTTATTGGCTTGCAATTCCTAATTTATGGGGCTAAAGGCTGTTTATTGTTGGCAGAGTTATTACTTGTTTTCAACCGATTTAATTTGTTGTGATTTGGGGTTTGTTTGTGCTTGGGAAGGAAAGGCTTCATTGTATTAGTCATAGTAATTGTTGAGGAAGAAATGAATGTTTCATGGAAAGGCTATGAAAGTGTTTCTTTTGTAGAAGAGCTACCTGAGGAGGGCTTTACATGTTCCTTGGAAGGCAAGCTCCAGATCTACCCTCCATTGCAGCTTTTGATTTTCTTTCTTCCTTTCCCAAACTGTGAGGGTGTGAGCAGGCTTGGAAAACACAGCTCCAAAAAAAAATCCTCACCTTCATCTCACCCGATGCAGCAAAGCACCAAAATGAGATTACCCTGAAGAACAGAGATAGTTATCTGATGCCAAATAGAGATGTCAATAGAGAGATACTTGTGATATCGGAGAGATGCTGCCAAAAGAGGGAAGGCTTAAATACAGGTATAGCTTTCTTTTAACAGAAAGCAACAAGAAGTATTTTCTCAATGGGGGGGAACAGAAAAATAAGCTCAGGTGCCTAACTTGTGCCTAAAGCCTTGAGGGCAACGCAGTGGCAGCCTAAAAATTGATTAAAAGCAAGTGAAATCCAATAGCTTCCAGGGCTATTTACCAGCTAGGACCAGGCAGACTCGAGTGCTTGTTGTCCTGCAACTGATAGGGACTGAAAAGCAGAAGAGATCTTTTGGGGATGCATATTTAGCACTGCAAATCCCTCTGATCTTTGAAGAGCTGCTTTTCCTCCTAGCCACTCTGAGATGCTTTTTCACTCCCTTTTGCGAGGGTATGTGGAAAGATGTGAGTGCACCTGCTTCATTTAGGCTATCTCATGCAGGAATTGAGATAAGTTCAAAGGGAATAATAAGCAACGGGGAAAGCGATAAACAAGCACAATGACGTAAACTGGGCAGACTAGTGATAAAGGACACAGTATCCAAGACTAAAACTCTTCAGCCACTAGTTGATGGGACACTAAAACTACAGGTTAGCCTCAAAGAGGTTCAACCTGGACTTTGTAACTGATAAGAGGGAAAAAGAAGATTAATAGGAGCGTTATGGGATACTCAGGGGGGAACTGTGGAACCATGCCAAAATTTTTAAGGAAATCTCCCTGACTTATATACACTTAAATATGAATATGTCACCATAAGCAACACTAGCCATAAAAGGGTGTGTCTGATCAAAGATGCCTTGTAGATGCTTGTGCCATCAATAACATCATATATGTGTAGGAATTACTACATATTTACAGCCAGAGTGACTCTGGCCCACCCTTTGATTTGATTGAGCTCTGCTTCAGAAGCAGCTAATAAATCAAGAGAAAGGGAAGTAGGATCTGCTGGTGTGGGTGTGCTGCTCACTTCAAGTGCATCAGGCTGCGGCCTCCGCAGTGGGGGAACATAAAAAGATTGCAATTACCTGGAGTGAGGCGCTGGTTTGTGCATGCTGGAAAGGGCAAGGTGAAGGGAATAGTGAAACTCGGCAATTGCTGTAGCAGATTGAATGCAGAACGGTTTTGCTTTTCACAAGGACAGGGGATGGTTGGAGGGACAGGTCACTCCCAGGTGACAGCGGGATGTGACTGTCCCAGATCTACCTCTTCCCGCCTTACGCAGCCCTCCAATGCTATATAACCATGCTTGGGACCCCAGTGAGTGCAAACCACAGCTTGGTCTTGTGCTGTAAAATATCACCAGGGGTGGCTTTCAGTGCAGCCACCAGTTGTATCCAGGGTACTTTGGATACTTTGAACAGGAAAAACATTAAAAATGACATCTTATGGCACTCACAGGCCATTTTAGGCTGCAGGCTAACAGAAAGGGCTTTTCCACAGAGTGTAGGAATAGAGCTGCAAGATATGAAAGATTCCTCATATTGATGTGTAAATATTATTTCACATGCACAAGGATAATATTTCCTTTTTGTCTTTACAGAAAACCACCAGCTAAACCTTGGCACTCCTTGGGGTTACCTTGCTCTCTGGTGGAGAACGGGAAACCTTGCTCCTGGGAAAGGCAGTGGTAGGTTTTGCATATATATATTTCTTTTTTTCTCCCTCCCCCCTTCTCAATTTTTGGTCTTAAGGACCCTGTGCTGGAATTGCTGCTGGTGTTGGTGAAACTGCTCCATGTTAACACTGTGCTTTGGCCTTGGGCAATTCTAACAGAAAACAGCCCTGTGGCTAATAAAGTGATCTGCAGAGTGTATTTATGCACTATTTAAACAAAAAGCAGAACTGTAAGCTGCCTATTTTTCCTGCTGAAGAGCTGGCCCGAGCAGGGTAAGCCGGGCAGCTGTCGCCCACGCTGTGATGACCCGAAGCATCGAGCGGGAACACGGCTTTGTGCAATGTTCACACAGATGATTTCTTCCAAGAACTGGGGGGTACCAGCGGCTATGCTCTTACTGCCAAAACACGGTCCTTCATCCGTTTCCTTCTTTTATCCCTTACGGGGTAAAATATTATTGCGTTCTGCCGAACCCGAGAGAGCAAACTGGGACAGCACATATGAAATCTCTGTGTATGTTCAGCCACACATTTGCCATCCTGGAGCTAATTCATTTACATTACCTTGCAGCAAGCTGGACATAAATTGAGAGTTAAGCATAGCTGTGGGCAACTAGCTTTTTGTGCACAACTGCAGTAATAATTTGGAGTAATTTCTTTTGCTATTTTGTTATGTCAGTTTTTTAACATTTGTAAGCCATTTAAAATGAAGAGACACATGCAGGGGAGTTTGTTGTAACCATGCCTCAAGATGTCATTTAGAATAATTGTGACGCTCCAGCCCTGCACAAACCTTTCACAGGGAGGAGATAAATATACTTTATTAAAACAGGAGATGTCCACAGCAAAAACCAACATTAAATGACTGCAGGAGGCAACATAAAAATCACGTCTTTCAAAGTTCACTCCTTTTGGTGAACACACAGCCTCTACCCTGGCATAATTTTGCTTGAGGCGCGGGATACTGTACTAAAGAGAAGCCATTTAAGGGAAAAAAGTATGAACTGTCAATTGTATATGAAAATCGGAGTTCATTACTTAATGATTCAATGCTTTGATACTGTAGGGGATACTTCAAGATCGGGAAGTGTCTGGGAAATAAGTGGTCTCTGAGTTTATTGGACATATGCTTCTTTTTCTAAACAAATATACTGAAAAACAGTGTCCTGCGAGGGAGTAACTGGCTATGGTGCATAGTGGGACTTTGTTTTCTTATTAGGCGTTAGTTCAACCCTTCATTTTATCACTTAGAAATCTGAAATCCACTCTCAGAACTGCAAGACGTTTGCATAAGTGAAACATGATGGAAGAACATTTCAGCCACTAATCTTTAATTGGTGTTACAAGCTCGTGTAGATACAAAGCTAAGGGAAAATTTTTATTTCGGTTTTTTGGTTTTTACAAAACCTCTTAATAGTGCCAGGAACATGGGAGATGGGTCACAAAATGTCAATGAAACTACCACTAATATCTGTTCTGTGATTTTTGTATGTACCTTATGGAAAATTGGTCTTAAGTTTTCACATTCTTCTAGTTTCCAGATAGAGTGGGGAAAAAAAAGTTTGCAGTGATAGAAGGGGTAAGATTATGAAATGGAGCAGTCCAGTTCAATCTGGTCCCTCTTAGATTTGGAACTTTCTGTGAAGCCATTAAATAAATTATATGAGACACTGGAAGGAAAATTGTACGTCAGCACCTGATTCCTAATGATTTGTGAGATTTACAGAAAAAACATTACCAGTGTGTCCTTTCTCAAGGTGGTAGCCATACTTTTATATAAATTATTTTGCAGCAAGAAGTAATTTTTTACATAAAATGGCTTGTTACATGCAAAACCAATAGTAATACTGAGAGTAAAAAAGAAGCAGAATTCAGCAAATTGGGTTATAGTTTATGGGTCAAGCTTGGCAAACTGGGAAGTTGCAACATTGCAGTGGATGTGGCAATAGCAAGGCTGATCAAAGTAATTGTAGCAAAAATACATGTGGAAGGTTGGGAACAAAAAGCAGCGAGTCCAGCCCTGAGCTAGAAGGCGATTGAGTTTCAGAAAGCAAAAGATAGGGTCAAAACAGAAATTGTGTGGTCTTAGAGCAAAGAGCACATGGATGAGGTGGAGGGGAATATGCTAAAAATGTGTGATGACAAAAGGATAAATTGGTCCAGACACCTCAAAACAACTGGGAACATGTAACTTAGGCGCAGTCTGTTCAGATGTGAAGCAGGCACTGGAAGATAAGGGAAATGCAGATAACAAGTGACGTGAAGCGTTCCCCTCCCCTGCTCCCAAGGACAACAGGGGTACAACAGTGACAGCCAGGACCAGGAGTCAGCGAGAGGAGCAGCACCAGCATCTGCAAACGCTGGTGCTGCCGGGCCAGATCCTTCCCCAGGGAGGTGTAACCCGTGGTGGCCACGGCCAAGGAGTACGACGGGAAGAACTGTACCACGTGCCTGAGAGCCACCAGAAGATTTAAAGGCTGCTTTTCCCCATTATCTCCCTCAACCCCATTTTCTCTCCATAGCAATGAGAATTCACGTTTTCCTGGCAGACTCTTCCTAATTCCTTGACTCAACCTGCCAAACGTCAGAGGGAATTTGTGGCATCATGGAGAAGATGGGAATTAATCCTGAAACGCATCTCATCATGGGGTACTTGGTGTCCTTTCTTCCAGCTGGCACTGGGGAGATCTCTCTGTCCCTAATGCACCTCCTTTAAATCACACAGATGATGGCATAGTAATACAAATACAGAAAGTGGTCATTAGGGGGCCACAAAATAATACTGTGTTGGGGGGATCTGGCAGTGACCCCAGAGTAATTCTGCATGACCGGAGTTGGAGAATTTGCCTTGAGTGTTTAGGAAATCTTCTCTAAATGCTGATGCAATGAATTCAGAGTAGATTATAACTGGTTTCCTTTTGTCAGGTACTAGACTCTGATCAATTCTAGCATAGGTCAGGGTGCATTTATTTCATGTGCTTCAAGAAGTCAGACTGTTCAAAGCACTAACCTGAGACCAAAACTTTGCTCCATAAACAATACTTGGCGTTCAGGCAGAGGCAGTACAGGAGGCTACTGAGTAATCCTGCAGTGAACGCCGAGTGACATTTTTCATGCTTTGGAAAGCAAAGGCCGTGGCATTAGGAGCACAACTTCATGTGGCGGTGCCTTGAATTTCAGCATGTCTGCTTTGCTTCAAGGGTCACTAGTAGCAAGGGCAGACAGGACAGTATTGCTCTTCTGAAACAGGGCCTCCCCTTGCCGGAGATCTTGGCATTGCTTTGCTGTTCCTCCAACACAGTCTGTCATATATTTAATCCAACCTGTAGGATCCTGACATTTTGGCTTTTTTTCCCACCACCGCCAGAGGACTGAGGATCACAGTCTTGTTCTTGCACAAAACCAGTGCTGATGCCTCTCGCATTAATTCAAGAGGCAACTGGTCCCTCACCAGCTGCAAACAGCCATAAATTGACCCTAGGATTTATTTGCATAATGATCTGATCCATTTTGTGCTGATAAGTTGGTAGCAGCCTTTTTGGATTATAATGGTCTGGGTGAGTCTTTCCGTGCACCTTCTTAACTTCATAAAGACATGCAGTAGATGATGCTCTGTGTTTGCGTTTGTAGCCTCAAGCTGGATGGTTTGTTATGACACAAGTAGTTTGTGTTTTAACATATTGGGCATTTTTTATGTTCTGGAAGATTTATGATTAGCAAGTAGTCACAGAGCAACTCATGTTTTAGTCTAATCAGGGAAACAAGAAATTATTTTTCTCAGCAGTGGAGCTGTGATTTGAGTGTGTTTTCACAGTGTGAGAGGCACCTTGATAAGCCCAATTAGAGAAATACTTGTATTCTAATAGTCTACATTTGTTCACATCTCTGATCTTGTAGGGAAGGCTGCCCTTTTTTTTTGTTATTATTATTTTCTTAAAGAAACAGTCTTTGTCTTTTCATCTGTCTGGGGGATCTCAAAAAGGAAAGAAAACGGCGGTGTTTCTCTCTGCTGAGAGGATTTTTCCTGATTCTGACTGAGTTCATTTCAGAAGCTTGATCCAACTGACAGCCACGCCAGATTGCTACCCTGCTTATTGCTGTTGGTATTTAGATGCAATCAAGACTGGAGGCTTGATGACAGCCAAAGGTACCAGCAAGGAAATCTCCGATGACTCAGGCCACAGCAGCACTGGCATGGGGCAGAGTCGATGAAAAGCAGCAGGTCACTTAAAAGGCTAATTAGGATCATGCCCTTGAAGAGGCATTTTCTAGCACCGTTCTGAAGCTGGAGACAGATGAAGGTATGCACTTCATGTTACAAGTGCTAATCCTAAGTTTTCCAACAAGCACTTTGTTTGCAAAGTACAGTGGCTCTAAAGTGTATTTGAGTCAGAGAGCCGGTGAGGTGTTTAAATAGATGATTTGTAACAGGCTGTACTAAGACAACCCCCTCCCCCCCCCAAAAAAAAAGAAAAAAAAAATCAAAGTGGCCATTTATTTGTGAGCTGAGCAGGCAGCAATTACCAGGCAGGGTAATGAAGTACCTTCTGGCCATGCTGGCTCTTTCCCATCCTGCCTCCAAATATCTGCACAGCTCAGAAGCGAGTGCAATGATACGTTCGAGGAGTGACCCCTGCTCTGCATTGCAGAAGAGTGATGATAGCCTTGCAGAGCAGCTGAGGGTGGGAGGTACAAAGGTGAAATCTCACGTTCGGGTCTACTTCTGCTGTGCTGCCTTTGTGTGGACCTGTGACCCCACAGGGTCGTCCGTCTCTTTTCATGCCTCTGCGTGCATGCTTAGGGGTTCCTAAAAAGCTATACCCAAGTGATTCAGCTGCCAGAAAGACCTTATAACCCTTTGGGAGGAAGGAGCGGCTGGAGAGCCTAAGAAACACTCGGTGTCTCGAGGAGCTTCGCTCTTCAAATACCCAGAGACCAGTCAAGCAAGGATTGTCATTATTCCCCCAAAATCTGAAATAGTCACCCGAGCCCTCCATGGCAAGAGGGCAAGCTGCTCCTAGCAGGAACCAGCCAGAAACAGGCTGGGAATAAACAGGACTCTCATTCTTACTTAAGTACCTGTGAATGCCAGTGATTAATGCTGCACCCCTGGCCAACTTCTTCCTGATGTAGGCAGTCGGAGATGAACAAGAGACTTTGTAAATGGCTTTATAACATGGAAAACCTTGGATTTATGGTGATAGCTGATGTTTTCCCCAATATGCATCAACTAATTTCTTTCTATATTTATAGCCTGCATGTCCTCTAACCAGTCTTACACCATAGCAACAATACCAAGCTGATTGCTGTACCATTGCAACCAACCTCGGTGGCAGTGAACAGATGTATTGTTGCTTCAACAATAGCAGAGGTTTCATTTCTAAAAAATATTATTTAGGTCTTTTACTCCAGTCACAGACATTATCTTTTTGTTTTCTGAACTTCTAGTGAGGGAAAACTAACAAAGTGCTTTATAATGTTTTCTGTTTAATGGGATTCATGGCAAGCAGGACTGAAAAGCAATACAAACAGAACAGGAAAGAATTTTGTGTTCAGTTCTCGTTTACTCAGAATTCCTTAATTTATCTTTCTAGATGTATTGCATGCTATAACATCTCCCCTTTTGTTACCATAAATCGGCAGATGAAGAACTCTCTAAGACTCAATTTGGAGTTTTAGAAAGCAGGCATTCTTTATTATGGCCAGGTGCAAGGTGGAATTCCACAAATCAAGCACACCTAAGGCTAGATCACCGTTACATTTATACACAAAAGTTATAAGGTAGTACACTCCCAGTTACAATGATTGGTTAGTGATTTACATATAATTATAATATCGGTTATGTCATTCTCTTCTGTTACTACGCTTGCGCGGGGGAAGGGTCTTCACCTGGGCAAGGGTCTTCTTGACCTGTGGGTGTGGTTTTTTAGTATTATAATGAAGGCAGTTCACTTCAGGACACCTTAAAAGTAGGTTTTGTTGCCAAGTTGGCCAGCTAGATATCTACCTTGCCAGGTTGTCAAATAACTCATCCCATATACAGTAGAACCTAGGGGCTCTGGTTATGGTCTAGAGAGTCCAGAGAATAGGGAATAGGGACTTCAAGCAACACAGCCTCAAATAATAAGTAACACAGCATCCAATACATAACGCTACCATAGGGGCTAACTTATTAGAATCAAAATGTTCTTATAGTTGATTATTTCACAACCTAAAGATTCAGTAAAACTTAAGATACTCTTCAACACTTTCATTTTCAGTGAAAAGAAATCAGAGAAAGAGTAGAAGAAAACACTACCCATGTGCCTGGTGTGGTTTTTTTAAACTTTTCTTGGTTTGATCAGTTTTGTTGCAATGGGTGAATTTTCAGTTTCCTGTCCCCAAGACATAAACCTCTGGGTTGTTTACTTCTCCCTAAGTTTCAGTCTGTTGATAGACTGCCTTTGACAGCTCTGAGAGGCTGAGTGATTGTCCAGAAAGACAGTGCAGGTTTTAAAAATTGCTTTTTGAATTAGAAGCTGTCTGGCTCACTCTCATGATGATGCACTGAAGACATGATCCAGCAGAAATCAGCCGTGCTCAATACCTTTCATTGTATATTTGCTACCGGAGAGAATTCGAGCATCTTCGCTAGTTTTATTAACTTCCAGAAACTTATGGCAGGATTTTAGCAGTTCTCTGCTAAGTATTCAAGGGGGGTGGAAAGAAAAATCGATGGCATGTGTTTAAAATTCACAGTCTTCTCTGTGCTGAGCATGTGTAATGCTTCATTTTGTGACTACGTATTCAGCTCCAGCACCATGATCAGACATCACTGAGAAGACGCATCTGACAGTAGCTTCCTACAGTGAGTAAACACCCCTCTGTATGGATGCTGTTAGGAAAAACATCATCATTTGCCAGTTGTTTGGGTTCAGTCCATGGGTTCCCAGGCAGGAAAAAGCAAGAACAGCTGCTGGCATCAGGGGCAGGGAAGGGATGCTGTTTGTACTCTGGCGCTGCTGGGGAGGGAAGGGATCAGTGTCTGGCCTCCATCCCACTCCTTTCTTTGGTCCATGGGGGCAGGAAGGGCTCATCAGTTTCTGAATGCCAGTTTAACCTGGGTGGCAGGTGGCTTTGGTAGCTGTAAGGACCAGAGACAGCTTTTCAGATTTGCACGTGCTGGAATATGTGTGGCTTGTGGTCCCACTCCTCTTCCTCTGTGAAGGTGGCTGAAGGGCAATGTCTGTCCTTAACAAGATCCTCACTCTCAGCTGCTGCTGGGGCAGGAGAGGAGCAGGGATTCAAGCCTTCCTCCTCCTGTCTCCCCAGTCTGCTTGGAGGCTCCTGGTCCCGTTTGCCAAGCCGGACCTCCCACCGCCTCACTGCTGAGATGCACCCAGCTCTACATCACTGTTAGTAGCGCTCCCTAAACAGCCATGTTGGCAAACCCAGATGGCTGTTGTATACCAGACCGCAATTAAAGTTTATCCTTTGAACCCTTTTAGGCTCTTTTTTCCTCATCTCCCTTCCTCAATTCTGCTACTTCATTCATTCAGGGTATTCTTTCCAGCAGAGATTGCACGTTCCTCTGGCTCCTGTTTTCCTTGTTCTGTCTGTTACAGGAATTCAGATTATCGCCTCCGGGGCTCAAGTGGAGTCCAGATTCAGTTCAACTGCATTTTCTCATCTCTGATTCTTTGGCTGAAAGGGAATCTTTCAGAGTGGTGTTTCTTCTGGTTGATAGACAAAATGAAGGGGGGGGGGGGAATCTCTTAACTTGGTAGAGCTTGTCTGCCTAACACTGCAATTGGGAAACTTAGTTACTGCTACACACTTGCCAGTACAAAACAGACCAAATATTTACTGCCATTTTTATTTTGTTTATGATTGCTACAGAAAATTAATGGTTTGTTTTCTTTAATCTGATTCCTCATATTATGCCCAGCTTTTTAAAGAGCACAGCCTAACTAACACTAGGTGTGTGCAGTAGACCTGCTGTCCTGATTTTGCAGTGGGAGCTTAGCAAAGGGTCTGTCCCAGGGCTGCTGTTAGCTCAGCGTGTTTATTCAAGCTGGTTTGGGGTGGGGGGTGGGGGTCCTGAGCAATGCAGCAGACACACAGCTTTACAGTAGCACGTTCACTACCAGCGAGGGACTGATCCCGACCCCAGCAGAGTTTGGTGCCCTTGAGCAGAGGCAGCGGCTTGTTGCAGCACATCTACTATTGCAATAAGGACAAAACCCAACTTGTTTCATACTGCAGAGCAAACTCTGTAGGGATCACTGGTGTCACTTATGTCGGGAACTGGTGCAAATGGTACTGAATCTCCAACCCACAGCCTACTCCTGCTGTAGGACTACAGCCCTCTGGTGGTACCTAGCCACGTATTTTGTGAAGAGCTGCATAACATTATAGCTGAAACTCAACTTTGGGCCCTGACCTTTATGGTGTTGCCTGGAGGGATAGGAATATTTCTGGGGGAAAAGTCCAAAAAGCAGGGTGCAAGTCAGCATCCAGCTGTGATGCTCTGCATTGGAAATCTGCACCAGAGAATAATTTGTGAAGCAAATACAAATGCATGCAAGAGTTCTTAAGAAATGGGAGGATATGGATATCACAGGGTTGGGAGAGGCCTCAGAAATCATTGCTGGGGCACTAAGAGGCCAGTAAGGAACCCCCCTGTAGTGTCCTGACAGTCATCAGTAAACTCTTTCCTAAGGTAGGATAAACAAAACATCCCTCAATCCTGGGCAACGTTTGCTTAGCCTGATCTTTAAAGTGCTTCAGTGACTGAGATTTTGCAATCTTTTGTGTCCAGTGCTTCGTTAGAGAATCAGTTAGACTACTTTCCTCATAACTCATTCATATCTTACATTGCACAGTTTAAACTCATTATTTCTTGTCCTATTCACTATGGACATGGAAAAGAAAAAAAAAAAACACCACAAACCTTTTTTCAGTGTGCTGGACTCTTTCATGTTTGAATGTACATCACTTTGAGTCGTCCTTAAAGCTAATCAGCCCAAATTCATTTCGTCTTCCTCATCGGTCATATTCACAAAGAAGTTCAGCTCTGAACGCCTTCACTGCAGCTCTTTGCAGCCATGTGACATGACATACTTGGACGTGGCCTTTTGAGCATCAGTTCTCTAAGTGAAGAATAACCTCAGTTTCCATCTAATGAGACCTTGCCGTGAAATGCTCGTGACACATTTCATTAGCACGCCCTGCTCTGAAGTCTCATTCTGGACTACAGGAACAGGAAACTTTGGGCTATAGCACCAGGCTCTGAATAAAGCAAAATAACTTGAAAAGACAGCAACAGTGAACTGAGTGCCTCAGCTGGACTGTACTGGTAGAGCTCCACTGTTGTCTGTGATTAGTTCATAGCAGCTGAATAGACAGACCAACAAGCTGTCATATTATTACTGAGCTTGGAGGATTAATTTGAAAAACCTGAGCAGGCTGCCTGTGGGGAGCTGTTTCAACTCTTACCCTGTCTCGACCCACCGATGTTGAAAGGGTTTTCCCCATGAGGAAAGGAACAGAGCTGGAAGTCCCCTGGGTAAGGAGGGTACAGGAGCCCCAGGGCCGCAGCCTGCAGCCACGGCCAGCACAAGCTCAGCTGCCGATCTGGCAGAGCCCAGCTAGGGCTGGGCCTGTTCTTAGCAGAAAGATAAGGTTTCATTTGGATTGTGGGTTTTTTTTTTAATTTGTTTTGACTTAGCATGAGGAACTTGTGTTGGCATAGCCAAGCAGCAAGGGGTACGAGCAGGTTGATGGCGTGGCCAAAATATACTCATATTGTGCATAAGGGATATAACCAAGTTAGTCTGCAAAGGAGTTTATAGCAATAGAAGCAATTAAAGAAGAAACAAACCACACACTTGTACCGGGGATTTACTGAGCTGTCCAGTGGTAGGTAAACACCTGTTCTGGGGCAATGGTGGTGTATCACGTAGTGCATTTAAATGGCAAAGAGCCAGCCTTCAGATTTTGTTTTCCGAAGAACAAGTTGCACATATTCTCGGGACAAAGAGGGAAAGATACAAGTTGTTTCTTTATGTTCCTTCTTGTTTATACTGCAGGCCTTAGGTTAAAAAGATTGCGTATTTTGCATAGAAGTGCTTATGTATACACACTCACTGATTTAAATCTAAAAAGCTTCCAAGCAGTTTGTCAGACGTTTCATTAACGTGTGTATAGATAACCTTTCAGTCTGTGAGCCATCTCTAAATAGGAAACTGTCCGGGATCCCTTTGTAAGAAATTTACCTTGGTGGTCCATTAGATGAGCCAAATAATTCAGTGCATAACAGGAGCAGATTGATTCTTCTGTGGTGTTTTTGATGCTCTCTGAAAAGGAGAATAACAGTTACAGTCTAGGCCAAACTGTTTTTCCTTTCAGGCTGTCTCATTCTGGTTTGCTGCATTTGAGTGTTCACGAGCTGTCTGGAGACCAGGGTGTCTCCTTAAGCCACCTAACTAAAAGTCAGAACCTCTGTCACAAAAAGTTACTAACACAGAGCCTGAGTCGTCTAAGCTTGCTTTGACCCCAGTAAAGCAGTATCTATAGCAAGTCAGCAGGAAAAACAGCCCAAGGTGAGATCTTACTGAATCAGGAATCCCACCTTAGAGAAAGGCATGTAATAGCAAAATATGCAATAGCATATAGAAAGACATGCTATAGCAAACTCAGATTTTCCTAGTAGAAAGCATGGGATAAATTTTAATAATAAAAATCGGCACTGTAAGGGTTCCCCTGCAGACAGACCGCTCTGTTTAGGGACACGGTGGGTCGCTAAGAGGCCTCTACAGAAATTTTCATTTTATTACCTAAGGAGTTAAGGTGCATGCTCAGCATGGAGTCAGGGCTGCTTCCAGCCCCAGAGAGAGGGATGGGATAGTACTCACATAGGCTATTATTGTACGGAAAGGCTATCTAAAGCCTAAAAATCTCTTGCCATGAAAATACACTGCCCACAATCCAGCAGAATCTACTTTCTGATCTCTTCTGGAAGACTAACTTTGTAAAAAGCTCAACTACATTGTTCGGCTGGGCAGGCTTGTCCAGCCAAAGAGCTGCAAATACCAATGTGTTTGTGCAGCATGGAAAGCAGTGATTTCACGTCCGCTGCTTTATAAATATCCCAAACATTTCCAAAAAATCTACCCATTTTGCTATTTATGTAGTTCAGAGGCTACGTGTGGGGCTGCACAATGCGTGTGCAAAGCCTACTTTGATTTTCTGAAAGATCATTTGTTCTTTCCCCATTGCACTTCCAAATAATCTGAAGCAGAATAGGAAAGATGCAGAAAACTTCTAATGAACTTTTTTTACCTTTTGATTCAGATTTGATAACGCAGAACCCAAACTTTGGAGTCGCCTGAGCACCCAGCTTCTTTCTTTGCCTCTGCACTTGCCGTCAGTGAGGCCACTCTCCGTTAAAGTTCCAATGTGTGCAATTTAAATATTCATATAATATGTTTCCATTAAAAAATGAAAGAGCGACTTTGACATAAATGAATTATTAACAGAGGTCTCAACATTAGACTGTCTTGGTGTTGGGCTTTTTGGCTAGGTGAGTAGATACGCTTCCAGAAGAACAGGCCCAAGAAATGGGATTTTGCAAAGGGAAAGGCTGGGAAAAAAGTACTAGAGAAAATACATCCATCACTTCCAGAGAAATTAAAGCCTCTCAGGGAATGGCAGCACACGAGACTCCATTACGGTGGGAGCTGAAGGGAAGGAAGGAAGGAGGGAAGGAAGGAAGGAAGGAAGGAAGGATGGATGGATGGTGGCTCCCCATGGGATAATACAGTATGTTCATCAAGTCACGAGAGGACATGGCACTTGGCTATCTCCAAGGAAACTGACCTCCCAACAGGGCCCTGTTAAGCATGGGGCTTTTAGTACCACTGCTCCTTTGATGCTTCTCATGCCAGGTAGAAATAATCTGCAGAAAAGGCTGACAGGAAGAAGCATGAAGTGAGAACTAAATGGCCAAATCTTGTACTTGGAGCAGGAGTCACACTGACTTTTATACACCATCCCATCATCCTAAATGATTGCAAAACTGTCAAATAACAAAAATCAAGCGCTGCCATCCACTCACACCAAAATCCTGGCTCAGCAGCAGGCCTCTGCGCACAGCCCTGGGGACAACACCATGGGACAAAGCTCTCCCCCCAGCACAGCCACGAAAGGCTTTGAGCTCAGCCTCTGAAACTGCAAAGCGCTTCTTTTGTTGTCCATGGATAACGCTTTAATCTGCCGAGTGAAAGCTGGACGTTGCTCTCTTTTATTCTGTCTGTACACAATTGCAACGCTCAAAAAGAAAAGCCCCTCGCCCCCCCCATACCCACTGCTCCTCCGAACTGCTGACGCCCGGATGGGCAGCCCCAAGGCGGGGCCATTGGGATTTATTTAGTTCACTGCTGCAGATGATGCCTTTAGTGCCACAAACTGCCCTGGAGACAAGTCCTAATCATCTGAGGGTGTGATTATGTTCAGTTCTTCCTCCCCAAACCCCCCAGACGTAATTCAGATCCAGACTGGAGAGACAGGCAGGCACGCAAGAGGGGACCCCAGCATTGCATAGCCCTCCCAAAGCCATGTACAGGAGCAACTTCCTCCGTGAGGTGCGCAAGGAGAAGTACGAGCGGTCGGATGCCTACGATGAGCTGCGAGGCTCCCCCGAATTCGACAGCTTGGCGCAAGCCAGGGGCCTGGAGAACCTCCAGGAGCTCAACGAGCGCTTTGCCATCTACATCAACCGGGCACGCGTGCTGGAGCAGCGCAACACCATCCTGCGCAAGCAGCTGGAGACCTTCCAGCGCGTGGACGAGCTGGTGGGCTTGGACGAATCCTTCGCCGGACAGATCGAGTTCAACCGCCAGCGAATGCGGGAGCTGGCATCTGACCGAGCCAAGCTGGAGCGGGAGGAGAAGGATGCCCAGCGCATGCTCGATGAGTACCGCAACAAGTAAGGCTTGCAAATGGAGGAAGATAGGTGGTATTATTTCCATAGTTAACCTTCGTAGTAAGGATGGGTTTGGTGTCACCAGCTGCTTCTCGTGCACAGGTGATGCCTCTCCATGTGTATCAGACTTGTAGCCAGGGATGGCACGTAAGCCCATGGTGAAAAGTAAGGTGCCAGGACTTAGGGAGCTCCAGCTCTGCATTTCATGGTCTCACTGCTACTAGGCGGGCAATCACCTTCTCCCTTCCATGGCAGCAGGTCCTCGCCGTGGCACGTGTTGGTTACTGTTGCTCATTAGCTTTAGGAGGATTATGTTCTGAGCTGCAAAGAGGGCATAACCCAATTAAAAAACAAACGGCTCGAAGCAAGTCTTGTGTCTGAGCAGCACAAAGTTACACAACCCCAAACATCTGAAATGTGTGGGACATCTCTGAGAAACTCTTATTTACAGGCATTGTGAGGCACCTGGGCCAGTCTGTGCCAGCCACTACAGATGTGGGATGAAAAGAAAGTAAAGTTGTTCCTGGTATGTGAAATTTGCCTAATTACTCTCCTCTTCTTCCTTGCATCCCGCTATTTCCATCTCGTGCTACTAAAGCAATAGCTGTGAGAACAGTTTTCCCCTAACTTCACCTCTCTTTAACCTCAGTGGCACCATAAATCAAAGAGCAGGAGCCTTGGGGGCTGAGGCATACGAGTGCCTCCAGACAGATGTGGTCCCTTCCCTTCAGCAACAGGCACTGTTGGCTGTGTTGCTTAATTCATTACACAGCGAGACTTGGTGAGTGTTACTCATAAAAGGACTGCTCACAGGAGAGAAGGGTCTTGGCTTCCTGTTACTTATGGGTCAGGGTTTTTTTCCCCCTAAACGTCTATCTGGCAGTTCACCCAGGAAAATGTGGCAGCAGCATGGAGGCTGAAGAGGAGCTTTTCATGCTCTTCCCCACCAAAGAGTGAGGGGTGAACTCCATATAACATGCTTTAGCTTAGAAACACTTTTCACTGATAGTGATGGGAAGGAGAAAAATGAAATATTTTCGACAAATGCAGTCTTGGTATAAGTGCAGCCACTCCCAGGCAATGCTCACCACACTCACCAGAAACATTTTTAATAAGGCAGAAGGTGAATCATCTGGAGCACTGTCTTGCTGCTGCAGAAGTACAAGTCCCTCAAGATTTCATCCCTTGTCTCCATCACAGACTTTTTGTCTGACCTTGACCAAACCACATGATTTTTCAGTCTGCTCCTCCGCTGATTTTTCCCCTCCTCTGGACTAGAAAGTGTAAGACAGATAATATTTTCCTTTTCTGTCTCCAATCATTTTTCAACTGGAAAGAGCCAGAAAACAGGTGCGAGATAATTGACGTTGAGGCCATCTGTGTCTTTAGGCCATGGTCCGATGATGTATCGCTATCAGCAGCCGTACAGTCCTAATGCACCCTCATCCTGCCCTCCCCAGCCCTGCACACTGCTCAGCGCACGCCATCTGATCTGCCGTGCTGCCACAGCTACTCCTGGGGCCACCCTGAGATTTGAATCAAGAAAATGAGCTGGCTAAAAAAAAAAAATAAATTAAAAAAAGTATCTCCAACCCAGTTCAGCGGGCTGCCATGCAAACAGCCCAGGGGGGCTCTGAGCTACGGCACAGCTATAGAAAAGCCAAGCCCTGATCTCTTTTTCTCATCTGACAGCAGAGAATAGCCCATCCAGGTGCACTGAGGCTTAATGCTGGAAAAATGGTCAGATGTCCACGATGCCCTGACTCAGTGCCAGCGAGGAATAAGCACCTGATTAGGCAGTTCTGTATTCCAACATTCATGAGCAGGAAATTCAGCTATGAGCCAATGCTATAATTTAGCTGTTGGCTTTGATACTTGTTCATATGTTATTATTACACGGTGTCCGTGAGATTTTGACGAAAGTCAGTACGTAAATGTCTAACTGCATATTAGTTAAAATTATGTGCAAATTGTATAGAAACATGCAGTGCTATGGTATGGGCAAAAATGCGTTATCTCTGTCTGGAGTATTTCAGGCAGGGGAAGAGCCATAGCAGTGAAATACACAACTTTGATTTCAACAACTTGCAAGAAAAATTGGCAAGAAAAAATCAGAAAAACTGGTAGGAAAAAATGAGTTTGTACTGGCAACCTTTTAACGGATTCCTGCGTCCACCTGTGCAGTTTGTGGATTAACTGCCTGTATAGTTCCCCAGCAGCAGGATTAGTGATCTGATGCAAAGATAATTTAGTTTTTATTAGAGTTGCTTTATGCAAGCTGTAAATAGGTGGGGAAGAATAGAGGACATTGAAAATCCTGGGGGGGAAACACCCAGAGAAGGGGCTGTGCTTTTTGAAAGTGAGATTTAGGACCTGTTACAGGGGTAGTTAGTGACGACTTAGAAAAAATGGATGGTGCCTTGTCATACAGTCCTGGGATGTTCACTCAGCAGCTGTAAACAAAAGTAAAAAGGAAACTTTTTGACTATATCCAAGCCAACAACGTTGCAATTTAGAAATTAAAGATACACAGGGCCATTACAGTGGAAGGGCAGTGGCCGCTTTTTAACCAAATTGCCTTCAGTTTACATCAAGAAGTGAATTTTGGTTTTATTTTTTTCTCTTGGGAGCTGCTGAATTTGACCTGAAGACAGACATGAAAGTTCCTTCAGCGTCTGAAAAAAATTGGTTGGGTTTTGACTTGCAGGCGTTAAAACAAGGCCAGTGCTCTGATGCCGTGTACTCTGCCTTCTCACCCTGTTTCTAGCTCAAAGCCATCCCGATGGCTATGATTTCAGCTACTTAAACTTCTAAGTAAAGGTCTCTCAACAAAATATGGGAGGAATAATGTTCCGTGACGTGTTAGGGCCTTGCCATGCTGCTGAAATCAGAGGTATTCCTGTGCTGAAGACCTGCTCTCCTACCTGGCTGTGTGCTCAGTTGGCAGCAGGCAGCACGGCCTTCTTGCTTCATTTTGAAACATAAAGGATCTACTTTTGGCACACTAGGATTAACAAAATCTCTTAGAGTGGAGCGTTGTGTACCAATTAATTGACAAATGCCTGTGTCCTTCACTAATGCAAAGAACTTTAGCTCTTACAACCCATTCTTTTACTCACATTCACAATTTGGGAAATAGATTTATATCTATAAGTAAACCTTTTAAAGCTACATTTATACACGGTAGGGCCTGGGGCTACCGGGTCTGTACAATTAAATGTGCATGAACCATTGAAAAGTAGATCTTGGGTTAAAATTTATTTTTAAATCCTCTGTAGTCACATTCATAGCTTTTCACATTAACATGAGCGATTCAGGCTCTATACCAGTGGGGAATTCTCTTGAAGTTGCAAAAAAAACATCGCTAAGAATTGTTTGGATGCATCTCATAAAAAGGCTAATTATGCTAATTTTATTGAGCATCATTATTATAGCAATGTTGCATCTGGCTGTGGGAAAGGACTGTATTTCTCTCTCCATGATATTAGGAAAGATGCTGAAACCCAGATTTTAGCACCCTTGACTGAACAGGATTAATCAACTTCAGAAATTAAGCGTCTTGCTAATCGATCGTTTCATTTAAAATTCATTCACTGCTAATCATGTGGGTTTTGCATGCACTATGATTCCCTGGAAGTTGCTAGACACAGAAATTGGCACTGTGTTCTCCAAGCTGCGCTGCGTGGTGATGCTTAGACAAGCTGACACCCTTTGGGGCCGCAGTGGAGACCCAACACCCATGAGAGAAAACAAAAACAAGTAGGAAAACACGATAGCTGGGATATGGGGAGCAGTAGGGACTCCGTAGCTGGTGACCACTGGCAAAGCCGTCTTCAAGCCCTGTCCGCAGGGGTTGTCTCTGTGCTGCTGCTGCTTCTCTGGTGATAGGGAGAGCTTTATCCTGCTGCAGCTGCAGGTAAGGAGGTCCTGCCTGCCCTCCACCCCCTCCTCAGACTGCCAAAATCTTGCCCCGTGGCTGTCAGCCACTTGATAGCAGCTTCTTGATAATGCAGGTAGCAATCTGTTCATAAATCAGCAAAGCGCAGCCCTCACGAGGCTCATCCTAGCTTTCACAGTATAAAATACAAGCATTATTGGCCTGTCCGTCATCCTTGCAGGACCAGCATTTTGCAGTTTGTGCTCTCTTTGGCATCCCAAATTACTGCTGCCTCTATTGACAAAAGGCTAGCGAAGTGCCTCAGGGAAACTGAAAAGGAGAAAAGTAGTAGAAAAGTTTAGCGTGGGCTTGTGGCAAGCCAAGAGGTTTCATATATTGCTGGAAGAGTTCAGTAGGGTTCAACAGAGAGGCAGCATTTCTCTTCATATTAAAAGCACAGGCTTGACACCAAATGGAGTATCTGGCCACTGAGCATCACGAGGATGTATTGTGACTGTTTTCTCTTTGGAGGGGAGCCAGCCCTTGCACTGCAGCAGAGGCAGGGTCCGAATAAAAAGCGCCTTGCCCTGGCCCCATCTTTTAAGAGCAAGCACAGCCTGTCTGTCAGCTGGGGATGGGAAAAGAGATTTACAGTGCTGCTGGAGCCGTGCTTCCCAGGTGGAGAAACAAGCCTAGCGGTGGGCTTCCCTCCTGCATGCCCGATGCTCTCACCAGGGCAGTGCCCCGAGCTGTAGGGGGGCTCAAGGGGCTTAACAAGTACCTCTAAATCTGTGAGTGCCCCAATAGAGGGCTGCTAACCTGAGAGGTGAGGTGATGGGAACCTTTAAAGCTCTTACCTGCCTCTGTTTGAGGCTGGCAGCCCCCTCCGCTCTATTTCTTTTCCCCTATGCAAAAAACAATTAATTCCCCATTTTTCTAAACAGTCCAAAAAGGTTTGTTGCACCCCTAAAGCTACTTGTCTGGATGAGAAGGTTTTGTTTTTTTTTTAAAATGAAGCAGATGAACCTCATGGCTCTTAAAGGTCCGGGAAAGGCTGACCAGAAGCCATCTAAGAAAAACATGGCCTCTTTTAAACGTGTCCCGCTAATTACTTGAACATTGAAATCAGGTTTGAAGCATAACAGGGCTGCAATTTGTCGGCCATTGCACTTACATAGATACATTTCAGCAGGCACAGAGACGTCGTGAGGTCTCTGAAGCATTTCTAAGAGATCCTTAGCTCTTTTGCACTGAGCTGCTGGAGTAGATGATAGAACATCACTTAAAAGCAATCCTCCTTCAAAGGATAATCACACAATACTAACTCTCTCAAGGCTGCCAGGTGGATTTATGGCTGTGTGACACAGCAGGTGTTTGAGTTATTTGAGAGCGAAGGAAAACGTAGCTGAATATTTCAGTCATTGAAGGAATTTCCGAGTGAGGCTCTAGCAAGTTGGCAGGTTTGAGCAGGTCTGAATGACATTAGGGCTGAGATTTAGACCCTGACTTTATCAGATGGTGGTATATTACTAGGAGTGTAAATCCAGCCTTTTATTGTAGCTGATTTCACAAGCTGCCACAATCTGCTTCACTCTTGCTCAGTTGTCAGAAAGTATCTATGTTAACGAAGTGTTTATTGTCAACTGCACACAAAAATTTTATATGATAGAAAATTTGGTTGGAGGTGAGCTACTTGATAAACAACAGAAACAAAGGCAGTCT
Organism: Aptenodytes patagonicus; assembly: GCF_965638725.1. Lineage (NCBI taxonomy): Eukaryota > Metazoa > Chordata > Aves > Sphenisciformes > Spheniscidae > Aptenodytes > Aptenodytes patagonicus. Next base: position 122,959,644 of record NC_134951.1, read on the forward strand.
CGCTTTTGAAGCTGAATAGTCTTGGTTGTATCCTTGGAAGTGAACCCTGTGTTACTACAATTTGGCAAAAAGACATTGGTTTAGTTTTGTCAGAAAATAGCACTTCAGCTGAGGAGGCCCAGCAATTTGTAGGAGTGATATTGAAGTCAAACCTCATCATTTTCACTTGTTTCTTTACTGTTCATGGTAAGAATTGAAAACAGACCAGTGACCAGCCTTGCTAATATTATGGGATTTCAGAAGAAGGGTAAGTTGGGAAACCAGAGCACCAAGTTGAGTCCATTTCTTTGTTCTGCCAAGTTCTTCCTTTGTGGTCCTGGTCAGTTCACAAGTGACTCCATCCCTTCAGCTTTCCAAGACATGTTGAAAGAGATGAGAATAACATTGGCTGTTCATCCTTCTGGAGATAAAAAGAAAGAAGCGAGGTTGACATGACCATTGTAACTTGATCCTTGATGTGTTCAGTCCAGGAACTGACAAGTTTCCTGTTGACTGGAGCAAGTCCCTTAGATGCCACCAGCATATCTGGGTTGAATCGGTGATTTCGGAAGACGGGTGAGGGTTTATGTTCGATTCTGAATTACAGCCATGTTCATACTTGTGTTGATGCCATTGCTTGTACTGCAAGTGAAGGACGTTCACCGCCAGAGTTGATTTGTCAGCAACCAGGAGGGTTTCTTGTAGAAAGTAAGAAAAGGACAGATTTTTATATCTCTGTATCTCTATTATTTTAGGGAAAGCAAAGGGATAAACAGCAATAGACTGTATTTATGTACTTTGGCGTTGGCAGCAGATGGAGTTTGATGAGCCACTTGTTCAGTACTGGTGGCAAAGTCCCATTGCCTTGTACTACAAGATGCTTCTGGCTGTTTTTGTTATATTTAATGGGGTCTCATTAAACCATACCTCCTATTAAACATTATATGTATAGTTTATTTAGGGAAAGGAGTAAACAACAATAATCAACAATTAGGAAGTTTTGTACTCTGCAGCTAAAAGGATTTCCTAGAAGATAATTCTATCTAACATACAAATACAGAGCCCTAATTCTTAAAGAATATGTGCCGTTTCCTCAAATGAAATATAAACATAATATACATCCATTGTTCACTCCGTACAGGAACATGCACATTATGCACTTGTGGACATTTTATAAATGCATAAGAATAGTTGGCTAAATGCAGTCCTTACTAAGACTCTCATGTGATTTTGACCAAACTGAAATATGAATTGCTATTAAAGAGGACTCAAAGCTTGATCCATCAAAGCAGCCTAATTCAACATTATTCATACACAATCAATATGTGAAATTGCAACCTTTGTGTCTAATGTGTCTGTCATGAAAATGCTTATTGAACAACATCAGGTAGAACAGAAAACCAAGTACAATGTAATTAAATGCTAATGTGCCAACGTAGCAACTATTCACATAGTAACCACTGATGAATGGCTGTCACTGTAGTCCAACGCCAATCAAATAGACTTTTATTGTAAATAATCTGTTCTTGGGCTTTCTGTGAAAAAGTGATAGCAAATGTGTGGCATTCCATTGTCTTCAGCTACATAAGATGAGGACAAGAAGTTAGTCAATTCTGCAATTACTCTCAGCATCTGGGACCAAAAAAAAAAAATTAATGCTAATTACATAAATGTTTTGGGCCCTTTCAAGATTCATATTCTGCTTTAGTGTGAAGCGTATATTGTGCATGATAGTGCAGATGACAATGCAGTTTGCAGAAGGATGAACCATTGAACTTCATCATCTCCTTTATTCTATTTGCAGGTATAGAAATGAACGTGAATATCAGCAGAGGCTAAAAGAAACCCTTGAACGCCTTAATAAGGTAAGCCTGGAAAAATGGAAGAGGAAAGGTCTTTATCATTTATTTCCTTTGGTTTCATTTACTACAGCAAGCTGCTTTGAAGAAGCAGTGGGAAGATAAAACATTAGAGCAAGACTTTTCTTGTCATTATGCACTGATGAAAAGTTCTCCTTCCCCTCCATTCCCCCTCCCTAAGCCTTGTGCAAATGGCTGAGCCTCGGTGTGTGCGTACGCGCTGTATAGCACCCTGCTCCGTACAGTCCTGCTAATTTTGGTCATGTAGCACGTGCCATCTGCAGCCCACAGCCTCAGCTGTGCTCAGGACTTCATTAATTTTTCAGTAAGACCAAGGACTAGGAGGATCTACTGGGTAACACTCCTTTTAGAGCATCAGCAAATGGCTCCTGCATTCATTTTGGGACCTGGAGTTGAAATACGTGTTGCTTCTTCCACACCCAACGTGAACTTTGCAAATTCACCCTTGCTGAAGATTTGGCACATGTTTACATGCCTTTAAGAACTCTTTTTAACTCTTTTAAGTCTTTTTTTTAACTCAGAAGACAATTTCTCTCTGAATGAATTCAAGTCTCCACAGAGAGGTAGGAAGAGCCCATTTATTAGTCATACCGTGCAGCCGATACACACACCTAAGAGTCTGGAATATGACTGGAGAAAACGTGTTTGTTGCTAAATACCTTCTTCCCCCCCTTTTTTTTAATACAGCTACTGTATTAAAGTATATTTAGAACTGATATCATGGCATGAGAAAATGCTGATTGTGTCCAAGTCTTGAAGTTTGGTGGGTCTCAACGCTCCTCAGCCCCTTGCAGGATATGGTCAGCCCTTCCCAGGACAGACCCTCAGCTTCCCATTGGGTTTCCAAATAAAAGAGAAGCCACAAAACCCCCTGATTTGTTCCTTTCACAGTGAAACATGAGGAATGTTTACATCGAGCTGCACTTCCCTGAACTAATACCATGGGAAGAGAAGAAGAAGAAATAATAATAATAATAATAATAATAATAATAATAATGCTCAGAGAAAAGGTGAAAATTTACTAACGTATTTAGGAAGTTTCCGAACCAGGTCTGTGAAACTGAGAAAGCCTGATTCAGCCTCTCTTGCTACTAGCTTTCATCTGAGTGAAGAAAGTTGTATTATATCTTTCCCCAGTTCTATTTTTCACAGCTTATCCTTCGTCTTCTGTATTGGGAAAAAATTATGGTGGATTAAATAGAGATTATTTTTATTTCCCCACTACAAGTGGCAGGAGCTGTTCTGCTTGAGCACTGTCATATCAATGATACGCATGTTTTGTATCAAAAAAAAATTTGCATTTTAGCATTTCTGTCTCCAGTGAGCTCTAGATATCCTGCATCAGTGCTATTTTCCAGTGTGCTAACAGGGCTTTTGGACACCCTGCAAGCTCTTAAAAAATATTTCTGGAGGCAAATACTTTGTAAGGGGTAGCTGGAGCTGGTGGGTCCATCTTCACGGTTCCTTTCAGCCAATCTGTGGCTAAAGAAATGTGGATTGATTTGACAACCCCAGGCACAGCTGACAAGATCTTGAGCCGCAGGGGGTGTTTTTATCCCAGGCCACGTCTGGGCTGCCCCGGGCTGCCCCCGTTGCAGCAGCTCCTTGTATTGGGGCGCCAAATGCTGGATAGAGCACAGCTTATTTTCTGTACAGTGCCCAAGACGTAGCCTGAAACCTGCATGTGCAGATGTAAATTCATGCCTTTTCCAACAGATGGAGAATCAGTTTGGAAAATCAGCAATCAGTGGTTCCGGTGCGATCTAAGGGATTTCTCTTCCATGGTAAATGAAAATGCTGCTTCAGCACATGGATCAACGTTCTGGAATCAGCACCTAAAGCAGAATGTTTTTTTGGAAGTTGAGCGAATAGCAAATACTGCAAAGTTCAGAAGAAAATATGTAGGCACTGCACTGTTCTGATATAGGCATCAACGCAGCTGGTGTATCTGAAAGCAGGGAATAAAAGCAAAAGTATTTTTCCACTTTGAAGGAACATTCGGAAAGCCAAACACTGCTTTTGCTTATTCCATGCAGAAGTATTTGCTTATCGGTATTATCTAGGGACCTGGGGGCTTTTTTTGGCTCCCCCCCAAACCTCCCAACACGCCCATTGTCCTGCTGATCTTCCTCTCAATAGGAAGGCAGAGGAGTGCAGAAAAGCAGCGGGCATTCCTGATGACTGGCTCCGAATGTGCTGGTCCGGATGTGTCTGAATCAGCCGCTGCCTCACAAAGCAGAGAGACCGCTGGAGAGGTCTCTGCCTGGGAGGCTCAGCAGCATAATGAGACAGCTAACATCACACATTTTTGGAATAGCGCATGCTGTGCACGTGCAAAAAGAAAACCGCCTTCTACCAGTCATACGCTGCGGCCATAGATTTCAGTCTTTTATTTGCAACCCGTGATCCACTCACTGAGATATTTACAGCTGGTAATGGCACGTAGGTAATTTTAAAGGGACACCTTTAAATCCTTTTTTGTTTGTTTGTTTCTTTTTTTATATCTCCTGCTCTTAGAAGCAACATCTCATATTTTGGTAAGATGCCCTAGGGCTCAGTAGAAGTCTTTCAGCTGTAAAGCAACACAGTCAGGACTTATATCCACCATTTTTCAATCAGATTAACTCTGTGGTCATTTCCAGTTAGGTCTTCTGTGAAGTACACCAAAGTTTTCTGAGAAATAACAATTGTAGCACCTTTGAGACTACGATGAGTGGTACTGGTAGTGAAATTCAGATTTCTTGTTCTCTTCTTACCTATGGCACTGAGGTGCCACAGATATGTGTGTGTGTGTGTGTGTGTGTGTATATATGAATCAAAAAGTTATAAAATATCTGGAACTAAATGAGTAGTTGAAATACTGCTATAGCAGAGGGAAACCAGAGCATGGAACACCCCAAATCCTATCAAATGCAATGCTCGACCAACTTGTTAAAAAAAAAAAAAAGACATCCTTCCACCTTCTATCATGTCTTTTGTACTTCTAGGAAAATCCTGCTGAAACCAGAGGTACTTGTAAGCTCATAACCATTTCCCTTAGCAAACCAAAAGTGTGAGTGAACCAGCTGAAACTCCTGTCTTTCTTACATTTTTTAAAGATTTCATGCTCAGTTGAGTGTTCCTCTCAATTAAATGATTATATTGTGATTCCCTGAAAAATACTGTGAAACTGCAGAGCGTTTGTTGTTGCCTTCAGTGGGGACAGGGTGCCATTCAGGATCCGGAGATCAAACCTGTAAACAGGTCTAGATTTTAATAGATTTTAACACTTGAAAGTTTAGTTGTGTCTTTTATAAATATTACTTAGTTTCTGACAGCAGTTTAGCCAGAGTTCAGATCCAAAAAGAGATGAATGAGGAGAAGGAAGGACACGCTGGTCTGTGGCATGGGCCAGGGGTAGGGACTGTGTCTTCTAATAGGAGATCTACGAGACATCCAACAACATCAACAGGTGATAGGCTCAAAGCAAAGAGAGATGCTTCTTGACACAGTTCAGTGGTGGAATGCCTCACTTGTTTCATGAATATAAAATTGTTTTATATTCACGGGCTTGTATTAAATAATGTAAGATGGGAAAAATCTAAATTAGACCTCTGAGCAGAAATGGAGATTTCGTTGGATTTAAATACCAGTGCCACTCATACTTACGTACTTTGAGATCATGATTGCTAGTCATACGCCTTGTCCTCCAAATTAATTGGACATTACGAACTTTCTTCCTCACAAACCCCAATATTAGAAACTTCTGCAACAAACTGACTTTTTCTGGACTTGCTCATCTGTCATTTTTATTTCCAGAAATAGCTCCAAACCTGGCAAACATTTGTGATATTTGAGAACACACCAAAAGGAGTGAAAATACTTCGGACCATCCCGGGTTTTTTTTATAAGGGATTCTTTACTGGGGATATTAAAAAGGTGTCAGGATACCTCAGGTCCTGTCATAAACACTAGAGAAATCAATGCCTTAGTCTGTTGATGTCATGCACCATTGCAAGCTTTTAGCGTCAAAGACTGGTATTTCATAGCGTCTATTACTTGGCTCCCAGCATTCATAAAGCATATGGTAAACATGTTTTGACGGTGCCAGTGCCAAACTGTATCATAAATTATATTTGTGTGGAAAAGCAGCATGTACAATAGGAGAACACGATGAACAAGGTGCCTGTCGTTTGTTGATTTCCTAATACTTTTGTTTCTCCCAGTAGGCTTCAATTCTCCACGCAGGCTGCTACGCATGTGCAATGACTCACGTTATGGCTAAGTGGCTGCTGTGGTTTTGGCACTCCAGCTATATGCACTGACCGTACCACGTGTCTCTGCATTGCAGGAAGCTGATGAAGCACTGCTGTGCAACCTGGAGCTGCAGATCGAGTCCCAGTTCCTGCAGGATGACATTAATGCCACAAAGGACAGATACAAGAAGGTAACAGGCTGAATTTGCCATCTTCTTTAGATCTTCCTTCTAGAGACATGTGTGAAGCTTTGCCCTTCTCCATGATCTGTTCCGGTGGCAAATTAAAGCAAATCCCGTTTGTATTTTGGTGGGTAAATACAGTGCTATAAATTTTCAGTGTGCACAACAGCTGCAGTGTGGAGGGCAAGCCCAACAGCTGGATGACCGCAAGGGTCCGAATTGACTCTCTCAGGGCCCCATGTCTACACCTGTAGCAATGGCTTGAATTTGTTGTCCTGTTACCATGATTCACCCCAACGTGCTGGTCAAGCTGTCTTCTATTTCATGCTAAGAAGCTATTGCTTTCATCAGAGGGGGATTCCCAATTTTCTGGGCCAGAGCATTCCAGTTAATCAGCAGAAATAAGCCTGTGGCCATATGATTATTCTGCAGCTGACTAACACATGCAGCCCCTTTCTCCTTCCTGGGAGAGCTGTGAGGCTTGGTATGAGGCCACTGTCCCATCTTTGCTGCTTTTGAAAGAAGAGGCTCACTTTTTTGGACCACATCCAAAGGTATTTGTGGTCCTCATTTTGAAAATCTCCCGTGAAATCAGAAATCACAGAATCTTAAATTAAGACTATGAACTATATTGTCACTTAGCCAAATGCCCCCTCAGCATGATGAAACTGTTAGCACACATGCACTCAAAATTGGGTCTAAAACAACATTCCAAAACCAAGTCTGAACATGAACTGGACTTCTATATGCTGAAAGAAGTAAATACCTCGGAATAAGCCCAAGAAGTGGAGCACATTGAAGGGTGCACCTTGCTGTGGCACTTTATGATGAAAATGTTTTTTTACTTCACCACAGAACCTTATGGAAATCCAGACCTATGTCAATGTTTTGCAACAGATCATCCAGACAACCCCTCGTGTGTCCCCTATAAGCCCTGGCATATGTGAGGTAAGCACAGCTGTCGGTAAATACATGCTGCTCTAAGTAAGAAAGAGTCACTCTTTATTCCTCAAGCATCCCAGCTCCTCTAACTCCCACTCCAAAGTTAGATGAAAACTGCAACAACTGTGAGTAAGTACTGAATATGAGAGAAAAAACTAATTGTAGCTTTGGAAATATGTATTAGCCCCCAAAATGGCTAGTTGAAAGGTAGTTGAAGTAGTCGTGCTTCCTATCTGAAGGAATATTTACAGAGAGAGTAAATCTTGTCCTGAAGGGGCGAGACGTGGTGAAAATTTGTAAATCAAATAAATTGGTACAGACTAAATGAAAACTTGTCGCTTCCCACCAATGTGAGTGGCTATGCCAAGGAAGTTTATTAGTTGGAAGAAGATATGGACAGCTACATCTACAGGGTCTAATTTCAACATAAGCTGTACTTCTACAGTCCTGCCATCTGGCATCTTTTATTCTTAAAGCCATGCCACAGGGGTTTACTTGAGGTTCAATACCCATCTTTTTATTTGTCTTTTGTCATTTTCTATTTGTCTTTACAGTTTATTTCCAGTAGTGGAATTTCTTTTGGCTCTTTTTAAAAGAGTGAAACATACTTTCCTGTACACATGTTGTTTTCTTCCAACCAGGAAAAACTGATAGCGGAGAGGAGGATCCCTGTTCTGCAGAGCCAGCTGGAGGAATACAAGAGCATCCTCTGCCAGCTACAGGCACAAAAATACAAACTGCAGACAGAGGTACTGCCATAACTAGCCATAAACACAACCATGATGCTCATGAACTCTGCTCTTTTTATGGCCACATGGTCTTCAACAGGGTCTGGTGAACTCAGTTGACTTGGAGACTTGGTGATGTGTTTTTCTTTTTCCATCTTCTTCTTCAGCTGCTTCATTCTCATTCTCTTGGTGGCCCAAATCATCAGGTTTAGGTGGCCAGGGAGGGCTGTAAGTATCGTAGCCACAATTAAGCCATCTTTGCTTATCAGAGTAGCTGGTGGGAGAAGGTTTCCACGTTGTCACTAGATTTCTGTGGGATGGAGTCAGCAGGAGGCTGTGGATGGAGATGTCACATGGGGCTGGTCTCACTTTCTTTCTTACTTACTGAGCTCAGGCTGGAAACTGGCTCCATGAAAAATAATGGGGGACCTTCAGGGCTCTTCCCAGTCCCCTCCATCAGTGCCACATCCAGTGCTGAGCTTGCTGTGAGAAGGAGTGGACAGTCTTGGTAATTAAAACTGAACGTCCTTTGAAATAGGCATCAAGCTACATTTGGCATCCTGCGTTCATCCCTGTCACTACTAAGCACTAGGTCAACACCTCTCCTGTGCTTAGACACTACCAGAACCAAAACCACCTGCTTTTTGCCAATTCCACCTGCTATTTGCCATAAATCAGCCTTCCTCCTCCAGCCAGTGTCTCTGAGCAAGCATGCAGTGCAGGGACAAGGGTGGCAGGAGATGGAGGAGCAGCTAAAGGCTACAGTGAATAGAAACCAGTCCTGTGTAATTGCCAATGGCAGGTCTACCTACATGCAGTTGAATGTTTCTTAGTGGATAGGGATGGAAAATGACCACCTTATGCCCCCCAAATACTGCTGCTTTTGTGCCTCAAGCTGTCCGTCCGGGGTGGGGGGAGTGATATACTGGCATAAAGCACCTTTTGGTGGGATTTTGGACTCCTCTGGACAGTCAGAGCAGCAGCTCTTAACTTCCTGAGTGTAACTTCTCTCACTAGGGCACTCGGGGACAGTGCTACCCCCAGGTCTTTTCCTTGGTCTCTTTCTCATGTTTGATGCTCTGGTGGAAAGGGCACGTGCACTCTGGGAAGGGCAAGAATCAATACAGTGATAAGTGAGATAATGAATCAATATAGAAAAAAGGGGAGAAAATCAGCCTTCTGCTGGCAGACGGAGTGAAGCACTCTTTGGGGAATTAATAGTGCTGCTTTCAAAATCAAATCTTCACGTCCCATTTAGAAAGAATTTATTAATTCATTCCTTCTCGTGCCTTGAGATTAAAAGAGTGAAATAACTTTATGGGTGGAGGTCGATGACATGGTTGCTTGTGACAGTGAAGGCCGGAGCTGATGACTGAGATGTCCTCCAGCTCCCTTGCTTTCCTGTTTCTGGACCTGGTAACCATGTCGCAGAGAGGTTATCGACCCCACCTCGTGAGCACTAGACACTAAAGGGGTCTGTGGAACCTCTTGGTCCACTGGTACGCTGCAATATAACCAAACTAATACCAAAGGACTTAGCTCCTAAATTTAGGCTCTTAAAAGGTTTTTGAAAATCTTGCCTGTAACATATAAATCAATCAATTATTAAAGAATCCATTAGTCAGTTATTGCCCCATTAGCTTTTTGTGAGTGGAACTCTTTAAAAGCTATTTGAAAAGGAAAAAAAAAATCCCAAGTGATAAAGTAACTATAATAAATAGCCAAAAATAGCAGAAGAAAGTGAGAGCAGAATTACACTGCCAAATATCCCACCTGTAACGCCTGCCCCTTGGTTTTGCAAGGGACTCATCGCCACCTCCTGGTTGATGCGCATTCCAATGACTGGCATTGAGGCCTTACTGCACAGCAGTTTTATTTTTATCACTGCAGTAAAAAAGCCAAGGAATTGAATTCAAAAGGGAAGCTTTTTATTTTAAAAAAGACCCTTCCTTAACCTTCAGTGCTTGGTCTGTGGACCACAGAGAAGGAAGAACTGGTTTTGCCCAGGCACATCTTCCCAGTTAAGCACTTCTGGTCTCCTCGTAAGACACTGCCTGCTCTGCCGAGGCCGTCCACGGTAAGCTGCAGGTCACGCAGCGAGACATCAGCCAGCCTCACCCGCATGGGAAAAAAGACATCACACAGCTGTTCCCCTGGTTCATGCCGATCCGGTCATGCTTATTGTGGAACAGAAGCCTTGGGATAGATAAGGGGGTGGCGGGGGGAGTTATTGGTTGTGAATAACCAAACAAATGCAGTGAAACTGCCACTGTGTTTCAGCAGTGCAGCCTCACACATCGTAATAAAATGTCTTGCCTTTAATTACCCTTGAAATATGGGGATGCTGAATGCTTCAGAGCTGCTGCTTTCACCCACCAATTTTGTTTACCAGACAACCATGCTGGAGCAAGCGATTAAAAACACCCAGGAGAGTTACGATGATGAAATTCAGCTTTACAATGAGCAGATTGAAAACCTAAGGAGAGGGATAGAGGAGGCCGAGAGGACCTTGGAGAAGTACACGACCGACTGCCGCCAGCTGGTGATCTACCAGCAGTCCTTGGAGAATGAGCTGGAACGGTATAAACGTGTCATCGAGAACGAGGACAGCCGGTAAGGCTGGATTTCTGGACTCTCCCAAAGGGGCCAGTGATCTCTTTTATCTCCTTGAAAAATGTATGTTTAAGGGCGTTTGATCCACCCAAAGCTATGGCCATTTCACACCTTTCACTGGTAGCTATCCAGGGACAGGAATCTAAATAGATGCAAAACCTGGTCAAGCCTCTGCCAAGGAAAGGGTGAGAGCCATTTTGGGCTTCTCCTTTCCATACAGTCTCCTTTCCATATACTGTCCTGGCGTCAGCGCACAGAGGTCAGGAGCATACGAAAGCAAACTGAACACCCTCTCCACTGCCCGGGTGTTGGTGAAGCTTGCTGGGGCATTACAGGCAGGTTGATCTCGCAGGGCTCAGACAGGGCAAATGCCCTGTAAAGCAAAAACACTCTTCACAGCAACCCCATTCTTCAGGCAAGGGGGGAAAAAAAGGGTAGAATGTAAGAAATTTGCAGGGATTTGGGTTGTGTTTAAACCTATGGAGGAGCACTGGCTCCCTCTAATGTCAACCATCAGCCTCACAGGAGAAAAGGAGCTGGGCTTTCACAGCAGTGCCCGGTGCCGCCTGCGCAGGCAGATACAGCAGGGCCAGACCCCGGAGCGCCCAAACCGCTGCTCTGGGGGTTGTCCAGAAGGTGCAGGGGAAGGACACTCATAAATAGGCAATCTCACGTGTGGGGAACAGATATTTCATCAATTTTCAGTGCCTCATTTTGGACACTGCATTCTGGTTAGGAGTATCCGATCAGGGTAATTCTCAGCGCCAAAAATCAAAATGTGCATCTATTGCATCTCTACGCAGGGTGTATATCCTCCCTACAGGCCAAAACATTCTCTCAAATTCTAGCAGAGCAGATTGGAAAGGCCACAGATATAGTAACTGGTTTGCATATAGGCCAGCCTCCCAGTTTTAATTTTTAACCCTTAATACCACTGCCTCCTCAAATATTTTCCAAGGAAGACTGCTCAGTTTTCTTCTTGCCCTTCTGAAGTTAGGCATATGCAGGTATCATTGTAACGGCTACCAAATTTCATATTTTACCGGCCAGCATGTACAGCTCTTGCTGACCTCTGGTAGGCGTGGATTGACTGTTTGCCCATCCAAAGTCTTCCCACCCTTTCAAAGTGCTGTGCTAAATTACAAACCCGTTGCTATTGGTTTTAATTACTGGTGTACTTTACCTAATGGAGCAGCCCACATCTCCTGCTGGTGGAAACCAGCCTAACTCCTGCAAAGGTGCTGTGGCTGTGTTGATTTTCCCCAGACAAGAAACAGGCTCCCGTCATTCTCTTTGAATCCTCACCACAGAGAAATACATTTCTTTAACCTCCATGCTTCATTTTGTGCAATATTTCACTTGCTCTTGGTGGAAATGAGGGGGAGAGATCTGACCGATGCGCGTCTTCTCCGGCAGGTTAAACTCTGCTATAGCAGGAACGCCAGTCACACTCTTCACGCAGATCTATAGACCTGTCCAGCCTCAAGCTTCGAGGGGAAGAGGTAAACCTGTGACGTCTTCCTGTGTCTGTCAAGAGCAGCATCATTGTATTTTAAGCTGTTTGTTCCATTTATCTTCCATACGAACCAGCCGTGACAGCCTGACTCGAGGCTGGATAAGTAAATGCAACGATTTCAGCTTACCTCAGCTGGCTTTGGGACAAGCTGCCAAAGGCCAAAACCACAAGCAAAAGAGTTTCTTTGCTAATTTCTGCAATTTACTACTTAGGCCAATCAGTAGAGCAAAGTCAGAAGGCACCTGAAACTATGGAAAGAGCTGGGGGTTTTGTGCTGACTTGTTGTGAGTCGTTGGCCCACACTTTAGTCACATGCAAAGAGCATGTTGAGTGCTGCAGGCAGGCAGATGACACTTTTTTGGGGCTTGTTTATGTCCCGTAGCCTGGTTTCCTCTGAATGGTGTTTCCTCCGAATGGTGTTTCCTCCGTGTTGTATGATTGCTTGTTAGAATTAGGATGCTTGTAAACCTGGTGACAAGGAAATGGCCAGGACTAAGCTCTAGCAAGGCTGCTTGTAACAAAGAGGGGAGTTGGTTCATAGAAAGGTGCTGTAGGTACTAACATATGGGATGACTTACTATAGCATAACTCCAAGGCTCACTGGGGTTTTACTAGCAACAAACTGCCCTGAGAACGGAGATAAACCGTCAAATGAGGTTTTTCTTTGGTATGCAGCTGTAATTTTTCTAACAACTGCTCTGCGAACCGTAGCAGTTTTATATGAAATGGGTCCATAATGCACGAGGCCAAATCCTCAGCAGCTGTAAATAACTACTGTCCTGCAAAGTGTTGTTTTATACCCACTGAGGATTCGGCCCGTCTCTAACCACACCTCTGCTTCCTACCTGCAAGGCAAGCAGGGCATTTTATGTGCATTACTGTACCTGTGACATTGCACAAAACAGGTGCCTTGGGGAAAACATATTAGTATCTGTCTGTCCCTGTGTTCCCCTAATTCCCAGTACCAACCTCTGCCTCCTCTGCTCTAGCTGTTCATGCCACGGAAATCAGTAGCCTGCCTGCACTCCTGCTGCTGCTGCTGCTGAGCTGTCATGGGGGTCTGTGGCTACTGACTGCCCAGGAGATCAGAAACACAGCCTGCGGGCAGGGGTTCCCTCTGCGCAGGCCTAGAGCTCAACGTCACTGTTCGAGTGATGCCAAAATGTTGCTCCTCAGCATCGCACCGCTGGCTGGGCAGCTGCTTAGCTCTGTGCCTGCCGGCCGCTCGCTGCTCCCTCCTGACGCACCTCCCTGCATCTGCCCATACCCAAAATTGCCGTGACGGGAGGTGCCTGGCTCACTCTTAGCCCCCCCCAGGACACAAAGGCGAGGCGTCCCCCTGCTGAGCCCGTCTTCAGAAGCGTTGGAAGAGTTGGTGATGACACTCACCTTTCCCGTCAGGCCTGGACCGCTCACCCAGCAAGCCTGCATTCAGTGGGAAGGTTTTAAATAGAACTTTTTGGGGGGGCATTTCCTCCCTAAACCCTAGCAGGAGTTGTAAACGCCAGAAAAGCTATTTCTGCTTAGTCTTGCTGCCAGGCCGTGCCTCTAACTTTGGGCACCTGGCTTCAGTCTCTGCCATAGGAGACGAGGTTTCTTGTCTAGTTAACAGGGCCAAACCCTGCCACGATGCCTGGGAGGAAGGTCCTGAGCCCGACTGCAGCAGCAGGTGCTGAACGCTCCTGCTGAGCATTAATGCAGGCCTGATAGGTGAACGTTTTGTGCAGCTGCCTCTCTTACAGGCACAGTTGTCCTGTCCTCACACTATGCATGGCAGTGGCAACCTCAGATGCAAAATGGCTACTTGGCTGAGGGGGCCCACGCAAAAGAAGAGGCTGTTTAATGCGCTGATGGAAGCTGTGCTCACATTTACTGCTGCATTCAGCTCTCCACCTGTAGCAGTGAGGGTGAGAGGCAGCTCTAGCATTTGCAGCAACTGTGTTCAGCACTGTTTGTTGTTTGCTCTGTTTTGATTTTTCCCTAGATATCACCCAGGCCGTGCAAGACATTGCCAGTGTAAAGCCCAGACAAAAAGCTCTGACAAAGAAAGTTGCCAGGAAAAAGGAGTTGATGTCTAAAGACATATCCAATGGTCTCTCGCCTGAAAGAATGTACGAAAGACCTCTGGAAGGTTTTGACCAAGATCAGGTGGAGTTTGGGCACGAAGACTCAGTCACACGTGAACCTGAGCAGGAAGGATTAGAACTTGATGAGAAAGAAACGGGCCCAGAGGATGTACCTGATGGAGCCCAGATAAGTAAAGCCTTCGATAAATTGTGTAACATTGTGAGGGAGAAAATAAGAGTCTACAAGAGACCAGAGCCTAAACCTGATGCCCATCCCAAAGGGCGTTACGTGCTGGTAACAGGGGAGGAAGGCTATGAAGAACCTTGCATCTTGGCCCCCTCCATCCCAGCTGGGGGAGGGATCACAGTTTCCACCAGCAATGGGAAGGTGATGAACGGTGGTGAGGTGGAGCCCATACCAGAGCTGCCAGAACCTGCTGAACCGTCAGAAAAAGGGGTTATCTGTGAAAGGAGGGAAGAACAGAAGGAGGAAGAGAAAGAAGACATGCTTGAATGGGACAAAAAACCAAGAGCAAAAATCGAGGAAATCACAAAGTATCTGGACATCTCTGAGCCTGAGACAGTTCCTTCCCCTGGTCTGATAAGCCCCACTGAGCCAGAAGTCCTTCGAGAGACAGAATATGATCGAGAAGATAAGCAGGGCCTTTTGTTCAGGGAAGCAGCCTTGCCTGGCTCCATGAGCTACGAGAAGGTGGAGGTGGTGGAGTCCATCGAGAAATTTTCAGACGATAGAATTCAGACGTACGAAGAGACAGCGATGATTGTGGAGACGATGATAGAGAAGACAAGCAAGAAGAAACCAGGTGACAAAGGTTCTTAAGTGACACACACACACCCCCCCTTGATAGTCAACTTGTCTGGCATAGTTATTAAATGACTGTTTTTTTTTCCTGACCGAATGATACAGTAGTGAGATTTTTGCTGTTTGGTATGGAACAGATAGGTACCTTGATGGCAATTCTGTCTGATGTAGGCTCACCTTTGGTGCAATGACTGTTAGAGCGCTCCAGGGCAACAAGTAATAGGCACATCCTATGCAACTGATTTTCATGATTAGGACAAGTTGAAATTAATTATTATTACAGAGCTGCCCAGCTTTCCACAGTATCCGGAACAAATTTGCGTATTCTTCTACTGCTCCTATAGCTGCCGTACGATACCCCAGCTCTCAGACAGCTGCAAATGTTAACTTGTGACATCTGGTTCATTTAATAAAAGTTTTGCCTTCTACAGAAGATACCCACTGTGGGTGTGTGTTGCCTTTACCGTTGACTAATGGTCCCTACTAGTAGACGTCAACTGACTGGGTGTGCAGGAGTTTTTGCAGGGGAAGGGCTGGACACCTGTTAAATAACCTATTCCAAATCTCTCTCATTTACAGTCTTTAAATAGAGATGAGCTTGGCAGACCTTTCTTTTTGGATCTTAAGACAAACTCTCTGTATTTGAAATAAGGTCTCACTGTGTACCTTCTCAGAATAAAGCTTGAAATTCCACCAAAGTGGGGATAACCCTTATAAAAGATACTAAAGGCATTATTTGTCCTTCACCAACATAACTAAGGTATTTACGAATGCCAACAAGCTTTTGAGCAGATTGCAGCCAACTCAAAAGACTGTGTGTTTTGGTATTTTCTTGTTAAGTATTTCCTTGGACTGTAGCATTTTAGAGTTTAATACCGCCACGTGATCCTGTTGCAGCCCAGTCACCTGCAGGCCCATGGAGCTCCACGGGGTTGCTGGAACAAGCGGTGCCTTCTCACGTCCCCTTGCCTGGGGAAGCAAAAAGCAACACTTCCACAACAGCCTCTTGCAGCTTCCAGAAATCATTGACTCAGCAGGGGAAAAAAAAAAAAAGAAAAAAAAGAAAGAAAAAAAAAAAGAGAAAGGCTTCACGTGTATACGTGCAAATACTGAGCACCTATTTGAAGTGCTGATGCATCATTTAGGCCTCAGCTTGACCGCAGGCATACAAATAATCCCACTAAAGCGAGGTACATACTGAAGTGCCTTACTAGGCTGGGCTCTGCACGTTCCTTCTCCCATCCCGTCTCTGTTCTCAAAGTTTTCATTTCAGCTTTCGGCATTGTTAGGCCTTTTTCTTTCTGGCTGATTACTCCCGTCAGCTGTGAAGGACAGGGCTAAACGCCACTTGAGCTGACGAGCCCGAGCTTCAGGACTACCTTCTTGCATCACCCAAGACTTTCCTTCAATATTGTGTGGGGTTTTTTTTCATTAGTGAGTTCCAATGCATTTGTAGCATCTAATCTGACTAGTATGTCTGGTAAAGTGGCACCTTCTTCTTTGAAACAGGGACAGGTGACCCACATAGTCACATTTTTATTCAGGATTTTTTTGTCGATGCTGTTTTACTGAAATGCTGTGGGAGTATACGCCAGACATTTCTTGCTAGGGTGTGTGCTGCTTTTCAGTTTCATTTATTAACACTGTAAATAACCGCAGAGAAGGAATTTATCAGTGCATACGCAGGCTGCACTCTGGTGAGCTGGGAGCAACTGCTCAGAATAACTGCTGGTGAAAGCAAGTTTTGACTACTGCAAGGGGAAAAAAAGAACTACTGCAGCAATAGGAAGCCTGTTTAATAATTCTGTCACAAAACAGGGTGTAAACAGATTTAGACAGTACCTAGACTGAACCGGGTATCCCCCCCGCAACCATCTGGTTTCACTGCAATAGAGCGCTTAATGTTCAGAATACAAAAAGCCTTAGTCAATGGCAAAGAGGCAACACTTGAGGAGAGCCTGGGTTAGGTGTCTCATGTGTGAATAGCCCCCGCCACCTTCATCTATTTTGTGCTGTGGTGTCACCGCTCTACGCTGCTGACATAGAAACGGTTTTCTGATGCTCGTAAACCTTGTTCAGCAGCTGGGCAGTATAAATACCACTCCTAAAGCAGGTTTAGTGGCATGTATTACTGAAGAAGTCACGTACTGCATTGCACAGGCAGCAACCCCGAGGTGCAAGACTCGAACCAAGCTGGTGCTGAGCTGCAGTCACGGACACCAACATCAGCAGAAGTCAAGGACCATGAGGAACTAAGGCCTAAATTCTGCTACGATCTCTGACCTGCCTTCCACAAACATGGCAGTTGCCCAGTAAGGCTGCAGATGGCAGGCATCTTTCTGTAAATTTGTATGAAAATTATATAGAAAAACACTAGTATTCTATTGTTCATAATGACAATGCTGAAAGATACAGTAAATCTCGTTATTTATGGGCTAACCTCTGCTTTAAATGCAGATTCTCAAACGCAAATTCTCAACGAAGTGTTTAAATGCTAACGCTAAAGTGTAACGGTGAAATACTTGCGAGCATCTATTCAGCAGAGCCTGGGATGAGACCTAGGTTACTACAGACACGTTCTCGCCTCTGTGGCAAACAGAACGAGATCAGGAGGTTCCCCGTCATCTTTTACTGCTGCAGACATGGTAAGAAATTATAAAACAACATGTACCCTGTGCCATGGGAACATGTGAGCTAAAAAGTACCCAAAAGTGTGGGTGGGAAGTAGGGAGGAAGAGGAAATAGGGTTTTTTTGTGGATCAAAGTGCTCCAAACAGCAGAGAAAAAAACCTGCTGTAGTATTTCCTGGGGGCCAGAACTGCTTATGAAATGCAGTGCAAAAATGTCACTGTCTCTCTTCCTGAGCGTCCCCTTCCCCACTGAGGGCAGCAGTTCGGCACCCGCATCGCTGCGTGCCTCTGCAGAGCTGCCCTTGGAGCCAGCAGGTTTGAACCACGTAAGTAATTCCCAAAGCTCTTCCTAGCCTGCGGCCTTAATCTTCTATGTCCCACGGTATCACAGAGTTAACATAAAGCCTGCTAGTCTTCATCTGTTGCTATCAGCTCTTTTGGGGGGTCATGTTTATTTTCTCAGTATCCGGCATACGCAGGACACAAATGTCCTTATCAGTATAAAAAGCAGAGGCGTAGGAAGTCGTCCCACTTACAGCAGCGTATTACCTCCCGTGTACCTTCGGATAGGCAATGATAGGACCTGCCAGTTTACAACAGCTCTTTATTTTACTCATATTATAAAACATCATCACAGGGCTTTAGTTAAACAGTGTTCACCTGTTTCAAATCATGAGCTTCATTTTCCCCTTTATTATAAATACTAACAAATTAACTTTATTTTCCATCAGCAATACCATAAAAACTTAGTCTAACTGGACATATTTTTCAGCGATCCCCTGATGCAAAAATCCTGAAGAATTTGAAGTAGATCTCTATATTGCATAAACACTTAGTTTTATATATACCTATATAAAAACTCACCATTTCTGTATAACACTCATTATCGTGATCTTTCACTTAATAAATTATGTCAGCATTATGAAAATATGAACAACCATCTAGTTATTTTGCTGCTTTAGAAGATATTTAATGATTGAACAGAGAACTGCAAAATTACATGAATGCAATGGGAAGTCATGTACACGTTCATTTAAGATTTCCACATGGACTTTTCGTATTCCAGAACTTTTTCCACATTTTGTAAGTCCCTCAAAAGCTTCCAGTTACCTCTTTCTTTGAACACATACACACAAAAAGTAATGATGTGCATATATGTATTATACATTACATACCATATGTAATTCTATATATATATTTATAAGCAAATATATGTAACATACTCTGAGTATACATATCGTATGTAATATATATACACAGAGAGAGATACCACAGGTGTGTCGTATGCATTTAGACATACAGGTGTATGCATAAATATATATATATATATATGGTAAATTCTTCCCTCTGATATGTATATGCTGCTCTGAGAACTGGGTGCCTTCCACAGAAACCTACTGCCGTCAGCGCGATCCATTCACTTCCAAAGACACAAGCAAACCTGTCCCTGACCCATTTAACTTGAGCGAGTTTTGGCTCATGCCTCATGAACTCCAGTTCATGCTTTGAAATGGACCCATCTTGTCCTTGGGTTAAGTTTTAAATCACCAAATTAAACACGGCTGGCACTATAATGTATTTCAACAAATAACCAAGAGCACTTCAAAACCAAAAATCAGACAGGGCCTGATTCTTCTGCTGATGCCTGTTTTATCCCAGTGTGACTCGATTGTCCGAAGGGACCGCTGCACGCAACGAGGAACCTGTGAGTAGTGCGAGGCTGCTTGTCTTGGCTTTAGAGTGTAATTCACATAGACTTTGAGTAGGTTGAGCTGTTTATTTTGCATTTGGATTTGTAAAGGAAAGAACAGGCCTTTTATGGGAAGATAAAAGGTGGATATTCACTAGAAATAACAGCATAGATGATACATTCTTAAGTGAAACGTGTGCACCATATAACCTTTGGGTTACATTTTTAATTTGTTAGATAAATATTTACTTACTGAATGTGTTTCTACTATGCACCTGATTAACCAGGCAGGACAACTCTTATTAAAATGTTTTAGATGAATACTCTGCATATTAAAAATACATAATAAAATTCTGAAACTAGTCACTGCTAAAAAGTAGATCTTGGATCCTGCAAAGATCCGAAGCACCTGCTTAAAATTAGAATTTGAGTAGGTCCACTGATGGCCTTTACTGTGAGTGAGTGCCTAAATATTTGCAGAATCAAGACCCTTTATTATTCAAAGGTTAAATTTGGGATCTCACACCTGAGAACACGTAGTGGTTACTACCATGAGTAATCCCCACCAAGGAGAATGTTATGTCTTGCGGCAATAGCCAGAGCAGACTCTGAGGGCGAGAGAGACTGACTTTACTCATGTATGAAAAGTGAAGGTGGGACTGACTCTTTAGACAGCAAAGAGCAATGATTACCAACAAATCTTCCCAAACGCACTACATTTTATTTCCCAAGAAGGCCAACTTTGCATTACATATTAATAACTTAGGCATATTTTTCTCCTTAAATATATTTGTATAACATAAAAATAACAAATCTTTATTTTTAAAAATGAAATTTGAATAAAAAATTGCCTTGCGACTGAAACTGCATACTTCAAATTTCTCCCACAGCAATTTACTGACAGCCAGGTTGTAAACCCCAGAAAACAGGGGTCTGTGGTCGGAAATGCTGACACAGCCTCATCTTACGCTGCTGTAGTACATCTCAGTATAGAGATGAGCAGATGCACTTTTGCACGCAGGTTGCCAGAAATCCTACAGCCCATTCCCTATGTGCTCATTCTGCTGTAAGATGGTAACTTGATTCAAATTGCCAAAACTTAAAAAAAACCCAAAACTGAAACTTGTGCTTCTAGAATGCCCTGACCCTGTTTGCAAAGCACTTCCCCCATGTCACCCGGCTTTGGCATCACTTTGCCTTCCTTATTGCATGCCTCTTGAACCATTCTGTGGCTGAAGTGTTAAGCGTGTATGTTGTGTAATTGTATATATTAAAGAAAACTCTCAGAAGAACTGGATTTCTGCAAATTGGATTGGTAAATTTTCATCTCTGGATTATTTCTTTTTGTAGGGTCTAGTGCTATTTTGGTTGAACCCAATGGGGAAAGTCCCACTGAAGTCCATGATGCAAAAGGAGCTGTTAGACATTCAAAGATCTCTCCAGCCAACCTCTCTGTGATTCCCTCTCTCACAATTTTTTTAAAATGTGCCCATTATCACCAACTGCCAATGTTAAAATTCATTCTTTTTTTAATACAAACAACATTTACCACAAAAATATGAAGGGAAAAGCCATCAACTTGTTTGCAAGTTATTACCTATTCGTATGACACAAAAGAAAAATCATTTACAGTCACAAACTGTACATAGTATTCGGTGGGGGACAGTATATTTGTGGTTTAGAGTAAAAAAAGGATTGCTTCAGTGGTAATTAAAATAATTATTGACGAGATATAAGACTTTAAAATCAAGAAAGTGTGATAATTTGGCTACAGAGATGATCATTGTAATATGTCTAACACAGAGGTTTGGATAGTAGAAAGGTGAGTAGAGGGATCTGGGGAAGGAAAGACACCGTCATGCAGAACAGCACTAGTTCTTGCTCAGTATACTCTTCAGGCTTCTCTCCACTGCTTCATCTAATTCTTCTTCGAGCTCTTCCTTCTTGGACATGGCCAGTTTGGACTGATAATCTTTTACTATTTGGTCTATATATGGTGCGCTCTGAGTCCCGTGCAGCATCAGTGTCCACTCCTTCAGCACGCCCCGCTGTGGCAGACTGCCGACAAACCCAATTTCTAGAGCCCAGGTGCCTCGGGGGTCTTCTCCCCAAGTGTGTGTGGTCATGAAAGGCCATTTGTCAAAACCCACCTTGGAGTCGTCATCCCTGGGACGCCGGCTCAGTAAAATGGACTTTGTTCCCATTGGTGAGGTCATGTTGATGTTGAGGTCTCCTCGCCTAGTGGAATTCACAGTTATAACTGCTTGGACGTGTTCAAGGTACCGAACAAAGTTTTCCTTGCCCTCACAAGCATCAGTTGTAAGTGTGAGGACCAGCTTGCCGCTTGGTGGGACCTTTCTGCAGTTCAAAAGAAAATGAAGCAAATTACAAGGATATAGACAGCATGACATGGCTAATGCTGAAACTACTGGTTTTTGGTGCCTCACAGAAAAAGAATGTACTATTTTCCTTATTAATACATGGAAAAGTAAGGAAATAATAGTTGCAAACTTAGTAGCCAGAAAGAGAACATTCTCTTTTTGGAAAATGATATCAAAACCTTAATTTGAAAATACATTATGAAATGTACACCTACACAAAGAGAAGGAATACAATTAAGAAGTACATACTGCTATTTAAGAAACACTAACATATTTAATAGCTGCCTTTACTTATCACTACTATATTGGGTAATTGCATAATAATGTGTATGTTCAGTAGAAGAACCATGAGCAGTCAGTCGTGTTAGACAGGCACCTTAAAAGACAGCAGCGAACGGCTGTCTGGAGTCAGAGGAGCCAGTTGCGCAGAATTTCAGTGCAGTCACATTAAAGCCTACATCCTTGTTCTGATTTGGAAACCAGCTCAAACACGGGATCTCAGTTTCAGCTCATTTGAAAAGTATTTTTCCATTAAAATTGCTATCCTTGAACTGCTGCCGCACAGGAGCACACAGAGGAAAGAAGTTGCACTTGTTTACTGAGTTGCCGAAGTGCTACACCTTGAAATCTCAAGTTTCTTGGTGATTATAACTCAGTCCTTATGAAGGCAAACTCACAATTAACTGAAGGACATTTGTCCCAAGTATTACCAAAAAGCTAGATCTGCAGGTGGAACGCAGGCTCACTCCTGTGCAAGATGCATCCATGCCTTCCCAGCTCTCACAGAGGAGGCCAAGGAGCCACTGTGCACTGTGTAGTCCCACCTGGGATCCCAGCGCAGGTCCAAGGGCACTGGTGCCTGGCCTGGGAGCAGCGCCCTGCCAGCAGCCGAGGCTGCCGAGCGCCTGCTAAACCCCTCGGGGTGAGGATGCGAGTGGCAATTACCAGTTGCCTCAGAAACTGGCTGGCAAACTACACTGGAAGTGTAAACAAAAGTCTCTGCGTCTTCACCATCAGCAAGCTGTGAGCAGCGTGACACTTTCCTCTGCCTAGAAGAAATACTTGAAAGACAAGAATTACTGCGATCATTAAAAAAGGGAATAAGTCACAAAAGACTCCAGTCAGCTTGTCATTACCTCTCCCAGTGGCTTCTCCGTGACCTAGGTTTTGCAGTAAAATAAGAGAGTCCCTTTTAAAGGGCATTGACCACACTGTGGTAATAAATATCTTCTTTTCAAAAGAAATGAGTACCAGCCTTTTCCCTTTGCTAATAAATAGTGCGTTCTTCAGAGACCAGTGAAAGCCTTTCATTTGAGCCTAGCTTCCAGAAATTCTCTTCTTCCGGAGATGCGCTCCAGGTATTACAGCTTAGTACATCACTAATTGGCTCAGGCCAGTCTCTGACCCCCTTTCATAGAGTATTGCCTTCTTGGGAGTACTTGCGGAGTAAAAAGACATTCAGGTCCAGGTCCTCAAGGCATTTAAACACTTACCTTAAACTGAAAAACCTGTGTTGTTCTGAATCTTATGGATGCCCTGGAGCAGAAGCTGGTATAACATAAATACTGTATAGCTAAAATATTTGAACATATAATTGTAATACCCTCAAGATTTACTTTGTGTGCCAAAGCACAAAGAAGATGCACTATATGCCAGCCAGAGGTGAAGGATCATAATCTCACAGTTGCCATATACTTGCAATTTCTCTGCATGGGAAGCATAATCCTCAAAGCAATCTGAATTCATGTTGTCTCATAGCAATCTCACACAGTAGACAAAGCTTTGTCAAACAATGCTTCGTTCCAACAGTTGTGGTAAGCGCATTTCCTCCAGTAAATGAGGGAGGACACCACAGCGTGAGTCTTTTCTATCTATCAAAACCAAAACCCAAAGAAGTAAAAGCAGTGTTACAACCCCATCTGCTTTGCAGACAGCCTTTCTCTCCACCTTCATAAGTGCTGCAGTGCAAAAGTTATCTCAGCTCCCTAAAACACATGAGAAAAGGCTTGCTCTGTTTCCCCCTTTCCTGTTAGTTTGGATCCAATACTCTCTGCTTCGCTAGACTAATTACTATAGTCCAGGTGAATTTCCGCAAAGAAACAAAAAGAACCAGGGGTGGTGGAAAAAGCCTGACACGAAAGGAGCAGAAGAGGAGATGGGTTTTCCACACCCTCATGGTGTACTGCTGCCCAATTGCTATATATATATATGTATGTGTGTGTGTATATATATATAAAAAACATACTCACTTTTGCATGAAGTGTAGTACCCAGTTAGAGATGAGCACGGGGAGCTAACTGCTCTCTAGAAGCACACTCCCATGCTCCTGTTCCTCAGCTAATGGACTATGATTGTCCCAAATCATCTTTGTACCTCCCTGGACCAGCCAGATTCAGACTTGTCCATTTTTTTCTTTTTGCTGATCCAACAAAAATCCCTCTTCAGTGAAAGTTCCTATTGCTAACAAGTGTTTCTACATGCAGCAGAGAAATGCTGCGCTTTAAATACTGATTGCTTTCAGCACACTGTATATTCTAGGCTGTCAACTCTTTCCTGGCCTGTTTCTGCTAATTGACAATGCTCTTATGGTACACACTTCTGTATCAACTACTCACCTATCTAAATATATATTGAATATGTATTTTATATCTATAAATATCTATATAAACATATATAGAATATATATAGAGAAAATGTTGCTCCAGCAAGGCCAAACTGGAAAAATAACCCAATTATCCATGGCAGAAGTGCAGCATAGTTTTCATTTCCAAGGAATCTCTGGAGATGCTGGGACGTCACTGGTTTAATTTACAGTGTAATTCAAAAAGTGTAGATGTTGCAAGTCATGATTCTTACTATCTCTTGTCAGTGTTTCATTTGGGGACATAAATATTACAGCAGTACTATTAACATGCACGTGTTGGGTAATTGTGGGTATGGGAGACACCCATACAGACTGCACACTAAGAATCACTGCAGTAGAGCTAGGAGGCCTAGGTTGTGACTGACTTGGTTGAAATAACTTGGCTGCTGTTGTACGCTTTTAAAATCTCTTCTTTACAAATCTGTGTGCTGTAAGCACAAAGCCTGTTCTGGGTGCTGCTCTCAAAAGACACCAATACAAAGCAATGTATTTCTCAACTCTGGAGCCTGTTGGGCAACGACAGCTATAGGGAATCTTTACTGCAATTCCAGACACCCGGGCTGGAGGAAAGGTGCCATCACCTTTGCTCTTCCGTCGGTTCACCAGCAGACACGGGACAGAAAAACAAAGGCAGAAGGAGACAATACTGCATAGCACTTGCCTGCCTCTGGCTCAGTCTGTTGCCAGAATATCTCTACCACATTGTCTAATGCATGGAGCCAAGCCTACAGAAAGAAATTTTCTCTCTTCCTCTAGGATGATCCCCATTTCAATAAATGGGGCTGCACCAAGATAAATGAGATAATTTCTCTGCATTTAAATTATGAATAAACTAGAGATAGCTCAAAATTCGCTTCAGCACGCTCTCATTTGTTTCCTATCTGTGAGCATGCGTAGGCCAGATAAATTAAAACTCGTATTTCAGCTGTAGAACCTTGGATCCTGCAAATACAAACCCATCTGGAGGCTGGGAACAAACTTACTCTTTGCCTGGCTGAGCTATGTGCCAGGGTGGCATATTGGTTTGTTTTATTTTTCCAATAGAATAATGATGCCTTCAAAAATGGCACTGAAAAGTCAAATTTCAAATGGTATAGAAATAAATTGGCCATTATTAGATTAGTATTTCAAATAACTGAATTGAACTATAGCTGTTGCAGTCTAATAGTATTAATTCATTCACTTGTTGACTCATTCACTTCAGCACATGAAGGTAAATCAGAAAATAATTTGACTACATAGCCTGCAATTAGAGATTTGAAGAACATAAACCAAACACAATTAAATGCTGTAGTGTTCAAACAGAATCACTGGTACCTGTAGAAGATTGTTTCAGTCTTCTGGAGCTGAGCTGTCTGCTGGAATATGTCACAAGGAGTTACGACCTGGCTGACAGATATTTCATGTAGCAGCAGTTCATATAATTTACAGTACCAGCCTCCCAGATTTTCACTTGTGCACAGGCTCTTTATTCACAGAAACTCTGGCACAAACCTGCCCGTAAGTACTCAGGAGAAATGGATGTTGCTATTAACACTACTGGCACTAGCAACGATGATACAGATGAGCTGTAGAATGCACTCCTCCAGCAAACCAGGAACTGAAAGATCATGTAGTTTATTTTATCAACTTACTGAAATAGTTGGAATGCTACTGGTAATGTTAGTCTTTCTTAGAAAAAAAATTTTCATTATGTTTCTTTGACTATCTATGTCTTTGCCCACGTATGTGCATGCTTGTGGTCTCCCAAATGCCTGGAAGAAGCCAAACACATCTACTAGACTATTCACTTACTCAGGTTCCTGTATTGACCCCCCAACACAATGGAATCTCTCGGGAACAGTCTTCCAGTCTTTCGCCATCTTAACCATTGCTCCTGCATCTAGGACACCATAGCCAAACAAATGGTTGAATTCCAGCCCAACGCCATTTCTACGCCATTGATGAACCTCATCGTGAAGCTGGTTCCTCTTGGAGGTGAGCACTGTCAGATGCTGCATGTCTCTCCATGTCAGATCCAAGCTGTGGAAGA
Source organism: Aptenodytes patagonicus (assembly GCF_965638725.1). Taxonomy (NCBI): domain Eukaryota; kingdom Metazoa; phylum Chordata; class Aves; order Sphenisciformes; family Spheniscidae; genus Aptenodytes; species Aptenodytes patagonicus. Next base: position 122,985,985 of record NC_134951.1, read on the forward strand.
GCAACATGGAAAACACAGTACAGTATTTCCAAGCAGATATTAAAGAAAAACAGTGTGTTTGACTAAGCCTTTTGGTAAAATTTGCTTCTATGAATCACACAGAAATTGTATCTATACACATATCAATAACAAAGCTTCTGTTCATTTCAGCGGGAACAAGAATAGGTTTTAATTGTATAGTACTTCCCCAAAATATATTCCCCAAAATTGCAAAAAAATTTGATTGTTTCCCTGTTCTTGAAATAACTGCTTTTAACTACACGTTATAGGATCCACCATGTAATTTTTAACTAATAAAATGAGTAGGATATTATACCAGATCCTGAAAAGAATACAAAACCAAAAGGACGATGACAGAATTTCACCTAGCCTTCCTCTTAAATCTTGCCCTCTTCTCCTTGCCTGCTCCTCCTGCTTTTCCCATGGACCTTCCAAGATTCACCCAGAGAAGGTCCAATCTGATTAAGCTGATGAGCTATAACAATCAAGGTGTTAGTAATTTCAGTATTCGGTGAATATGGGTATATGGGCTGTGGGTGGCTGTAGGTTTGCATTATAAGGTATGGTAGAGGTTTGTCACCTGTGATATACCAGTATGGATGGATGCAGTCAAGTAATATTTGTCTAGATTCGATGACCACTTTTCATCATCAGCTCTTGTCTTCCTAGATTTGCAGTGATTATGAGACAGGAAGGGCACTTTAAGTTATTATTCTGGAAGCTTTAGAACTGACATTCTAATTCTACATAACTAAAGCTATTCCAGTTTTATGATGAACTCTTTCAACTTTACAATATGTCTGATTCAAACCATCAACCTAGAAGGATCCGCTTTTCAGCTTTCTGTGCCCCAAGTAATAAGCATGTGTGCATGCTGAATATACACCAGAATAGCCAATTACTGTCATTTTTCCAAGGTGACACAAGATAGCTGAAAACCAGATATCGCTTGCATCATTCTTATTGAAACCTTTTAAGAGCTGCTACATATCTTAAAACCGTACTTTCCATTTCACAGATTGGTCTGTTTTTAGAGACACATCAGACATCTATTGTATATGAGCTGAGAGACATATGGAAGGGAGCAGTTGTCTGCATGGGAAATTGTTAGCCGTTCCTGTGAAGGCTAGTGTACCTCATCCAGGGTAGTTCTGCACACTAAAATGGAGGTTTAATAAAGCCAGCCTGGAAGGAGGTAGGAGACACTGACAGTTCTTTCTATCTCCCCCCACCCTTCTTCTCAGCAAAGGCTAGAAACCCAATTGCAAACCAGGGTTATTAGTCTAATTTCTACTTGTGATAGTTTGGCAAGAGTAATTCCAGTCTTCATGGATAGCCCAAATGAAGAGGAATGGTAATTACTACTGAGATACTAAGGTTGTAGTCCAGGTTAAACATGCAGTGGTCAGAAAATTCATTAAACCTTTATATTTTTATGACCATAATTATTTATCATTATTATTATTATTTATAATTATACATCACTGAATGAATTTGACAGTAGAAGGATCATCCGAAGTTAAAACACTTGGCCTGTGTGTTTTATGTGTATAAAACCTGAAAATGAGACTTGGCCCAAGTCATGCTCTGAGCACAACGATCATTGCTCTGCTAATGATAGACACTTTATCTCCCCTGCCAAATCTTCATTCTTCTGCATACTGTTGAAGAAAACTATGTACATAGTGCTCACTTCATGCTGTGGTTACAGCAACTGAAGCTGTATACCTGAGTAAATGTTGTCCCACTTCATAAAATAATTTAACACAAATTAAAAAGATGGTATAGGTTATTGTAAGGAAAACTTGTCCTAATCATTAGAGAAGATAATGAAGCAAGATATACAGGAGGTCTCCAATGTCACGAATAGCATGGAGATGGTAAATAGACAATGGTTATTTATTCTTTCACATAACAGAGCAAATATGTAGCACAGAAGCAAATTACCAGCAATGGGTTAAGAAAACACAAAGGCAACATTCCCCACCACCATCGCCAAAAACTATTATTACTGTGGAATTGTTTGCCACTGAATGATACAGGTGCCAAATACAGACAAGTTGAAAAAGTGTTAGACAAATTCAAGGAAGATAAATCTGCCTGTGGCTATTAAACAGGACAGGCTGACCGCTCTCTCTCCAAACCACTGCTTGCCAAAGCTGTTGTTGAAAGCTTGCTCTTAATCCCTGTTTGTTGTACTCCCTCATAAGCATCTGTCATTGCAGACAGTATGTGGCACAAGATGAACTCCTGTCTGATACTATAGGTTCGTTCTTATGTTTTTGTAGGCTGGGCATTCCCCACTGGATATGCGGAGAAATGAAATAATCTCTCCATCCAAACAGTGCCGGAGAAGACAAACCCCTGGAAGCAGTGGATGGAGAGGACACAAAGAGCGAGTCAGCCAAAATGTATCTGTTACATGGCTTTGGCAAGACTGTCGCTCCATCTGTAAGTTACCAAGCATGTCACTACTGTAGCAGGCAGCTTGTTAGCTGTTCCTTCTAGCCCTGTGCCACAGCCAGCCAACTTGTATGATGAACAACATTAAACAAACCACAGGCCCTCTCCTCTCTAGAGCTCACAAGGAATTTCTCAACAGCATACTTAGCCTCCAGGGCCAAGGCAAACACTCCGGCTGCTTCAGGGGCAGCTGCAGATGTTCCTGAGTGACGCAGGGTGCAGTTGCCATATAAATCCGTTGTAGCCTGCAATGATATTAGACGTAATTAACGAAATTAGCTAGTCCATTTTCCTTGCAGCTACAGACTCAGAAAAATACAGAAAGTGGAGTTTGCGCCCTTGCTCTTTAGAGTACTTGTGCGTTTGTTCCTAGGATCTGTTTTCTTCTTTAGAATAGCATATCAATTTAAAAAAAGTGAGACATAGTTACAGAAGGTGTGAATGCAAGAATAAATTATGATGTAGGAAAACAATATTCACTACCACTTAGAAGCCATAAACTCATATGGATGTCATTTATTTCCTACAAACACAGTCTAACCAAAGGCCTTAAATTCCCTTATGGTTATCTGAAGGATTTGAAACCAGGATTTGAAACTAGAATTGTTAGCAGTATTGAGCTTTCTAACATTTGTGCAACTCCAGAACCAACAGCAGTACCAGGCTGCTATCTTCTATGCAGATTAGTCACTAGAAGAGACCAGAAGGAAACCTCAGAAGTACATTTTATGGTGATAATTACAAAGGTGCCACAGATCGTCTTGGCTGATACCAGCAGAGAGCTGGTACCAAGACAGAAACCAGTATTTTTCCATTTGCTACTGCACAGGGGCATTTAGGATGCTACAATGTGTCTTTGCCTTTGAGACCGGGCCAAGGAAAATGTACAGAGGCTTTTGGCAAAGACTGACCTTGAGTTATTACAGCTGAATTTTCCACTCTGTGAATTAGACTATGGCTAGTCTGAAGGTGCTGAAGAGCAGTGATCAGTACAGGGGAAGAGAGTCCCAGTTACACTTGAACAGAAACTGCGTATTTTCCAGTTGTAGGTACGGCCCTGAAGGGGACTTGACTATGATGCGCCGCGCTGCTCAGTATGAGACTGAGGGTGATCGGAACCCCCCACATTTCCTCTGTAGGTGACTGAATGTCTCTCTGCTCTGTGCAGCTTCTAGTACAGCAGAAGTCTGGTTCATGACTGCTCTGCCAGTACAACTAAGTATGATGTCAGATGTTGACACTTCTCATTTAGATTTTTACGGAGACCTTTTATCACACTGTCCTCTGGAAAGAGTGCAATTGAACTTCTAAATCTGGTTTCTGCTAAAAGAAAGCACCAACTATATGAAGCTCTAAGAGATGGAAGATCATTGCTTTCCTCAATATTAATCCCACATCTCCTCAGCTGACAGTTTTGGCACGATCATGTACTGCAGATGAGAAAATATCCATCTCAACAAAGGACCATCTGCTGCTCCAAAGCAGACAGAGTTGTAATAGGTTGTGGGAGTGCACAAAGACAGCAGCAACAGGACAATAATATCTGGACTCACCACACCAGCCTCCGGATTTCTCTTCCTCCCATTACTAAAGGTGGAGGCTAAGGTTGAAGAGCAGCTTTCATCATACAGAGCTGTCCGTCCATCATTTATAGCAGAATTGATGGAGATTGTCCACATGCTCGATGCATAACCGTCACAGTTACAGTCATCGTAGCTGCCCCCATCTCCAGAGGCCCAGACATAGATGCTTCCTTTGCCGCCTCGGCCCTATGAAAGGGGAAAATTGATCCTCTTGGGTTAAATTGCAGATAGGAGATAGCAGCTACTTTAAACTGCACATCTAATTGTAAAGCTAGGCATCTATTAAGGAGAAAACTGGTCCAAACAAAATATAAATCAAACTTCAGCTGAAATAACATGGACTTCTGCAGGTTATTAAATCCAGTTAACTGGCAGCCACAGCCAGTTCTGCAGCCTTACATACACAGAGCACTTCCATTTATCTCCTGTTTTGTTTGATGCCCTGAAAGCTCCTGTGCCAGATGCTAAGACATTTTATGGATTCATTAGCGTTTATGTCAAGGTCTCTGTACTATGAGGAAAGCGTTCTTTTAAAAGGGATATAGGTCATCTCATGCGCTGGGTTTGTAAGATCCAATTAGGTTCAGGCAATGGCTAAAAAACTCTATAGAACTGGCACATTTTTCTCTCAATAGACTTTTCTCCAAAGGTATCACTGACTCAGAGCTGTTTTTCTGACAAACCAGCTTCTACTACTAAGCAGAAAACAAAGTTATGGGACCATATGAATCATCTACAGAAAGATGGTCTACCAATTACACTGAGAAGGCGAGAGATGGACAAAGAGTCTGAAGCTGATGGGCAGCTATAAAAGCTTCCCATTAGTTAAAGGAAAGAAATCCGTACCCTCTCCCCAACTTCCAGATAGGCAAGGAGTGGGAAGGGATCAACTCAGCTCCTTCTTCTCATCCCATACTAAGAAAGAGGTAGGGGCTGCCTGGAAGAGGGTTAGACCTGAGAACCCAGACACTAAGGGAAAGATCAGTGCTACTGAACCCAAAGCTCAGATCTCCCACCAATTCCAGCACAGCCACCATTTCTCTCTGCATTTAGTCTGATGTAATCCGATGTTTACTTCCAGCAGCACCAAAAGGGGGCAAGGCCTCAATTTAACATACTGTTTATACACATTGGGCAGAAGGTAAGAAAAAAATCTCTTCTGGCCTCTTCACTGTCCAGCATGAAATGGAAGTTAAAGAATATACAAACATCGCAACCTGCAATGGTATTTTAATAGGGAACCTTTTCTGCCAGGAATTTAAATCAAATCTGAGCTCCCAGCAGTAGCTTCTATTTTTCATCATACCCCACTGAACAGAGCAACCTCATTATTTCAAGCACGTTAGTGAGTTGCATTATAATTCACTGAAATGCACAGCAGGTTTGCTGCCACCGGGGTACATAACATCTCAGGACATAGATTTTCATAATAAAGATGATGACTATGAAAAAGCTTATTGAAATCAGTCTAAGAACCCCCACAAAGATCTGAGATCAATCATTTGAGTTTTAAGGGAGGAAGATACTGTTGCAAAAATATATACTCTAAAACCAAAATAATTCCAGCAAATTATTTAAAAAAAATAAAAAAGATCAGCATAACAGGAAGAGTTATGCCTCCTTTCCCCTTTGACTTTTTCCCCTACAGGGCCCTACCCTGGGCTTTGGACTCACTTCAGAGGCTACATCCCAAGCTCGTCATCGTGCCCACATACACCATCACATCACCTTGCTACCATCTGCCTCCTTTGGACAGCCTCGGTGGCAGCCCAAGCACATCTCTCTCTGTCCCAAAAAGGCAGGCTGCTGCCCAACGCAGAGAGCCGGTGGCTGCTGGTGCCAGGAATAGGACGTTTGGCACGTACAGACCCGTTCTTAAACAACCTTTTCCTTCCAGCCATTTTAATGGGACAGGAAACACTTCATTTTCATGTGATAAATTCACAAAAGTAGTTTGGTGCCTGGAAGTTAGCCTCTGCAGCGTTCGGCATGGGGAAGCAGACTTAGCCCTGCTCGGCAAATTGTTCCACGCTGCCAAAACTGCAGCATTTCACCCCATGAGTGGGATTTGTGGCAGAATGGCAGAAAATGGGAGTAACAGATTGCTGGCGGGGAGCAGAGGGAATCCACGGAGGAACTGAAATTTAGGCTCGAATTCGTGGGTGGAGTTAGCCTGCTAGAGTGCTGCTGGGGACGGCTTTTCTGCATGTAATTACTGTAACGTGCAAACGGCCTCAGGATATCACTTCTGTAAGTGTCACATCCACAAGTGTGGCTTAGTGTTAAAAACCATAATTCACCTCTTAACACTCTAATTTCAGTTGCCTTTCCATTTTAGCCAGGACTGGGAAGAGGAGCAAACACTGCTGGAATAAACTGATAGCAGTGCAAGTGCATTATTTACAATGATGCTTAGGACTTGCTTCTTACATTTCCCACAGCCAGACCTGCAGTAGTTGGAGAATTTGCACAGGCAAACTGTTTGGTGGCTGCCCTCAGGCATCGTTTCATTTACCAGGTGGAAATATATGGCTTCAGGGGAAGTGAATTTTCAATTCTCTGGACGTTAGTAGTCTAAACCAGAAAAATCTAAGTTGGGTCAACTAAGTGTCACATTTAAAGCCAACTGAAAACTCCTACTTACATCTCGACCTTATACAAACCTCAGAAAATTCAGTGATGTCACTCAACTTAGGCTGCTGGAAATTTAGGCCAAAAACAGAACTGGAGAAGGTATTAGTAATACACACTACAAACACCAGAGGGAGCATGAAGGAAGATTCAGGAAGAAGAGAGAAGACCAGCAAGATAATAAGACACATTTTAAAGAGTATCTTTCATCCAGAATCCTGTTGAAACCTGCTCATTTCCCCCAAAAGCAATGCATAGCGTGGCACCCACACTTCTGAGCCATTTGAAGCTGCATCTCGCTCAGAGCTGAAAATGGATCTTGGTGCATTTAGTACTAGCCCAAGAGAGGCTCACCTCTCAATTCAGGCTAAACCAAAATTAAATCCTGGGCAAGGCTGTATGCTTAGAAAGTCAGACAGCTACTGAGAAGCTCTCTTTGCAGAAACAGCAGGTTTTCTATTTCCAGTGTCCTTCGTGGGATGTTGTGCTACCAGCAAAAAATATCCCTGAGACATTTTCTTACCCCTTTTCTCATCTTCTAAAGAGCGTAATCCCAGAAAAACTTCTTTACTGAACTACCTTGCAAAAGTAAATTGGCGGGGGACTGCAGCCTAATTCACTTTATGTAACTTCAGGCGCATCTTGAACTTTTTTTTGCTTGTTACTGTGTTCATTCATCACGCTTGCTGGGCTAGTGCCTAAGCCAGTGTTTCTCAAAGTTTTGATTAGATCACACTATGCAGATAAAAATGGGTGGTATTTGACAATTCCATTTGATGGAAAGAACATAACAGTCTTTACAACATGTTTCTGATGCCCTTTGGCTTTGACCTAATCCTTCAGTCATAGATCAGGACGAACAGTTTCCAAACAGTACAAGCTAAAAACAAAGAACAGACTCCTGCCCTGAAAAGCCAAGTACCAGGGAGCGACAGCATTGGGACACCAGCAGGCAGATGGGATAAGAAGAAAAAAAAGCAGCACCTGACTGCGAGGAGGTATTTTTTTTATGCGCAGCGAGAAGGTATTTCAGGATAAGGACAGCCAAATGGTTTGCTGATGTTTATGGACTGTCCCATGTCGAAGGAAGGAAATGCAGATGGAGCAAATTTGAAAAAAATATGAAAAGTTACAGAACTGGAAATTGCTTTCTGTAACAAATTTAAAGCACATTATTTTATAAGCACCTTTCTTTTTGCATGACATATGAAAGCCATTTTGTAATTCTTCCCCTTAAGAAAACAGAAGTGTTTCAGCACCTTCTATATAACTTAATAGCAATTTATGTGCCTGCTATGTAAGAGATAGGCTGGTTTTCCAGGAAAAGCAAAAAATTCTACAGCTTTTTCAAGTCTTTGCCATGGGTCCTACTGACTTATGAATAGGACTCAGTTAGTTTCCATCCCCTATTAATTTTGACTGTATTTTCCTCTGAAAAGAGCGTTTCTTTCTCTTCAGTACTGAAGAGAATACTGATTATTTGAAAATCCTTACATGTTTTGTAATTAAAAACGGCATCATTCAGTAATGATTGCTAATTATCTTAGAAAGCATAGTTTGCAGCCCAGGCAGGAAACGCGAAATCGCCATCGTGTCCCCAGGCTGGGGCATGCCAAGGCAGGACTGACTGTGGAAGAGCTGTGGGACCATTTGCCCGCTGTCATGACTTGGCAGGGAGCATTGGGCTGGGCTCTCAAGACATCCAGGAGCCTACGCAGAGACCTCGCTCTGCCTTGGTCTTGCCACCACTCCTGTGCAGGAGCAGTCCAATTATGCAACACAAGCCAGCTGGAGGCAGTGAGTCCTTGGCATCGCTGAACTGCTGCTCATCTTTTGCACTGCCAGGGTTTTCTGGAGCCTGCCTGCGTGTTCCTGCATCCCTGACATGGTGCCAGCTGGACAGCCCGTTGAGCCCTTGCTCTCCTGGCTCCTCCAGCTACCTCTGCATCTGCCAGGCTGATCTCCCCAGAGCAATCTGGTAGCCTGTGACTTCCTGGATCCCTTTGCTCCTTTCCTATACTGATTTCTTGGGGAGTGCTAAAATCTAAAGCAAAATCTAGGCAGAAACACATGCCTGACAGCCAGCCAAATAATCTCAATTTAACCACACAGACATCAAAGTCTTAAGCAGGAAACATATTTGGATTTCCAAAGTTTGCCACTGCACACGTTCAGGGGACAGCTGTCTTGTTTGAGCTGAATGCCTTAGCACTTCTCCCATGTCCAGCCCCTTCCGAAAGCCTGGAGCTGCTGTACTGTGCCCCTGGAAAAGCCCAGGATGACTGGCCCCCCCAGCACACCCGCAAGTCATGGAGTTCCGTGCAAAAGAAACAGCAGCTGGGTTATCCTACTCAAATTGACCTCTGCTGAAGGTGGTGTCCCTTCACCGCTGGCCTAACCCTGAGGCATTCAATGGGAAAGGAGGAAAGGCTGTTTTGGCAGGAGCAAGAACTCAGCTAAACGCTTGGCTGCTATGCAGAGGACTGTCACTTGGAACCATGTTTCAGTCATGCTTCTCTTGGTTTTGTCCCTTTCATATTTTGTTGCCTTCAATAACTGGCTGTCTAGTTCCTCCTAGCAGATTTCCGAAACTATTTGGGCCAAGTAATAATCACCCAAGTACAAGAAACGGCTGCATACGAGATTGTCAGAGAACTAAGCCCTATAATTGTTTAAACCCTAACAAAAGGCTTTACGTAACTTTTTCTAGACTTCATCACAGAGTACTGAACTCCCAGCCACCAACCCCCAATTAATTGCATAATTGTTAATACCTCCCTTTGGCTAAAAATAATGCTTGAGCCATTTTCTATGTATAAATTACCATTGAAACTGGATGGAGTTCTGTTAGCCAAGAGAAATGAATGGAAAATTACACTTTTGGTGAAGAGAGGGAGCATTAGGTCTCAATTAGGTTCAGTCCAGTAGGGAAATGAGGAGGGAACTTTGAAAATGCTGAGACAAAACCTTTTAATTATCCATTCCTTTTTTGTTGGATCCTGGGTTGCGTACCACAAGTGATAATGCATTACTGTAGTCCAACAATTCTGCAGGCATACTTCTGGTATCAATAATATTTGCAAAAATCAACCCCATCCTCTTTTCAGTATTTCTGAGCTAGATTATCACTGAGAAAAAGATTCTAAACACCCAATTTACTTTCCACCAGTGACGATGCTGGTTCCTCTGCCCAGAGCTCCCAACTGGTGTGATGAACCCTGGCCTCACAGCTTCACCTGTGGCTCTTGCAACACTGTGCAAAAGTTCCCGGCTTGTAGCATCAGCCTTGCTGGGAAGCAAAAGCACATGGCTGCTGAGTGGTGGCACAGAGATTAGGCAAGAACACTCCTGGGGTCAGAGTGAGACAGCAAAATCTACATTTTGAGGCTGTATTATTGTCTTGCCTCCTTAGAAAACAGTAATTTACATGTCCATAAAGAAAATATTTACATTTAGAGCTTACAAATATTGCCATGTTGGCCCAACCTATTGATGCTGCAGCTTTCTGCTCTTTATGTGACAGTCATTTGAGTCTTTGTGAAGGGCAATATTTAACCCTGTCACAGGCCCATGCAAAGCACAAACATATGACAGCCAAGGTCCTGAGTTGACCAAGACATCCCTGAGGAGGCCAGTATCACAACAGAAATCAGCAGCACTTGGGTTTTGCCCCTGTCCTGTCCTCAAAGGCACGTGCCCATTCCCCCATCTGTGGTAGGAAAGCAGATGGTCACAGACTGATCTCCAAACCTGGGTCATGTACTCAGTGAAAGGTTGTGTATCCCATCACCAGGTCAGAAAAGCTGGTCATGTTGTTTTACAAAAGCCTGAAAGTATCCCCCATCAGATGAACGGGGTGACTTCAGAACTCCAAGCAGATATAACATACTCGTGTGGGGTTTTAATAAGGTTTGATTTCAGCTTACATAAATAAGACAAGGCATGGAATTATAATGCATATTCCAGACACAGTAGCAATAGGATAGTAAAGGGCTCCCAAGTTATAAAGCTTGTAAGGCTTCCTCAGAAATGGAGTAATCAGATGGTTGCCAGATCATAATCTAATTTCCCTATCCTCACTTGGCTGTTGAGCAAATAAAATTATGTTAGAGGTATCTAACTGCATATACTTTATTAACGTACTATCTTCAGCATAGTTCAAAGAACAGTAACACAATGTCTGTGGCCTTGGAGAGAGGTAAATGAGAAATATTTCCTTTTGTTTTTAACACTGTCCTTTCTTCTTTCATTGGTGAGCCCAATTACAGAGCCATGATGAGACTATAAATTCTTAATATCGCTCCCCTGGCTATTTGTACTTGGTGCAGCATTTTCTTAGGTAGAACCGTATTATGGAAGCAATAACGTTTTCACCAGCACAAGCACAAATGGATCATGTCTTATACATTCCGGCTGAGCCAGTGAAGTCTCAAGAAATTAATTCAGTCCATGAGCAACTCCTCACAACCTACTAATATAAAAGCCTACATCATAAAAATGCAATAGGTAGAGACCAGCTTAGCTTGATTACTTCTTTTTACTGCCTTAAATTCCAATAGCTGAAGCTGGAAAGAACTGGACTCACAAAATGGCAAATAAGAAACATTTACTGGATATTGCATTAAAGACAGGATGTACCATAAAACATGGGTGGAATTAGTTCTTGAGCTAGTTACCTTTTCCTGTTTAAGATGACTGCTGACACAATTCTGGATGCAAGGTACCAGAGAACAAAAAGTCTGTATTTAAGAGAGTTGTGCTGTCACAGGAATCCCATCTACCGTCCCTACCCCCCCTCCAAGCTGTCTATCCCCAAAAGTGGTCAGACAAGGGATACGTAAATCACAAAGCATTGCTTTGTCCAGCCATACCATATATAAAATGCTACTACTGGCTCACTCCCCTTTCTCTGAATTGGAAGTACTGCTCAATCAGATGAGATAGCTAGCTGTGCTCAACACTGCCGGGCTGCTTGTTCCTAAGTCCATCATCCTGATTTCTTGCTCTTCTCTAAATTTTAGTTTGTATTTCTGCACTTGCAATAAAATCCCTCCATAGCTCATCAAAGAAATATATCTGCAAACATGTGACACAGAGTGATTAGGAGTGATGAAACTGAGTGCATGAGCAGCCTGGTCTTGGTGCAGGGCTAAGATACCTCAGAACACCCCAGAACAACGTTAGGTTGGTGATTTACTGAGACTGTAAAGAAACATACACCTTTTCTCCCTAGACCCCATAACCTGCTGCTGACCACAGATGTGGCTCAGATGGAGTCTAGAGGCCCAGATAATAAAATCTCATTAAGCATATCCATCTTTTGCAAGTGTGTTTAGAAAAAGAGAGCAAGTGACAGAGCGCATTCTCTGGATCTCTTTCACCAGACAGAACAGCATTTGTCCCTTAGGCTGTTGCAGACTACCCTAATGGATATCTGACTCGGGCGCAGTCTAGCACAGTCTCCTGTTACAGCTGGCAGCCAGCATCAGGTGCCTCACAGCCAAGGGCGAGCACAAGACCTCCTCATTAGGCAGGTACTAGATACTCACAAGTTTCAGCCTGGTCTTTAAAACCTAGAAGCTGTATTAAGTCCTTTCCAACTATGTCCCAAATACATGTTTTCTAGCAGCTGGAATTTGTATTAGGTAAGATTGTTTGTCTGTGTCAAACCAGTGCTGGTAATTGCCGAACTGCTTGTGGATGTTGGTGTGTATGAAAATCTTTCAATCCCTATTCTCAAGCACCTGCTAATTCAGCTGTGAGCTCATTTATCTTTGCAGTGCAACTACCACTATTCGGTGACCCAGTCACGCTGCTGACTACCGCCCCTGAACAAAAGTCATGAGATAACACAGTGAAGCATAGATTGCACTAAAAATGAGTGAGATCATGGCTTAATAACAAAAAGCAGCTTGAGTCCCCAATACCTTCTGATTACATGTATTACACTGACACCAAGTTCATGCATACGCCATCCCCTTTATGTTCAGCCTTAGAGAAGCAGTTAGTAAAACAGCCCATGAAGGAGTTGCCAATATGATGGACAGAGTCCGGCTGTCCTTAATTACGCTATTTTAGCGCTGCCTTTATTTATGCTATTTATCTTACAAGCGAAGAGCACACTAAAGTGAACATAAGATTAAGACAGAAGGTAAGAATTAGCTTAACAAATGCCAGGAATGGGAAATGGAAAAGGAAAGGTAGGAAGATGTATCAGCCTTAACCCACCTGGTTATAGCTGCACGGCTTCAAGCCATAAAAACAAACATACGAAGTCGTCGTCTCACAGTTTCTGCAGTTAGCATCATCTTACCATATCAGGAGACTAGTTACCCCCGGCATCCCAGCAGCTCTGGAACAAGGACTTCAAAAGGACATGAGAGTGGAATGGAGTTTGGGGGAAGGATGAAACTCTTGTCAGTGAGTTTCTCCTTGAGCTGGGTTCCCAAGTATGCTGGCAACAGGGTAAACATTACCTGTGTTTGTCAACTCAGTTAACTGCATATTCCCGGTAAGAATTTTGTATCACTCCCACTTATTTATTTTTAGTTTATTGCATTAGAAGCAAGGATATTAATCTTGTTCTGTGCAAGAGATCTTACATTTCCTTCTAGGACATTTGAAAGTATAGCTTTTAGTTTAATAACACATTTTTATTCTCAGCATGTTGCTTCCTCCCTGCCAATATTTCAGCTTCATCACTAATTCATGAACCATCACTCTGGTGAGAATCAGCCCTAGACTGAGAAAAAGAATTCCTACATTTATTTGTCTCTTGGTTTATAAAAGAAACTTTTCTCTTCAATAAGGGGGGTTTTTTTATTCTGAAAAATAATCATAAATTAGATTTACATTTGTACAGTCAACAGAGAATTTGGTGCATATATTATAGACCTAAACTAGGTAAAAGGGTATTATATCAAAGGCTGGTTAGTCTTTTACGTGCAGAAAAGTCTGTAGTGGGTTTTTCAAAGCACCATGGAGAGTACCCAGCATCCACTGACATCTGGAAATATCTTTAGAAAATCTGGCTCTCCGCAAAAAGAGATCAGAACAAACTATACCCAAAAAACCCTTCTATGACAGGAAACTTAATGAGCAAAATAAGGGTAGATAAAGCTATGATCACAACGCAAAGGGAGTTATCTGGGGTGGAGCTGTCTCTTTGTTCACGCATGTATTGCCAGGAGATAGCTGGGATACTACCATTATAAAATTAAGTGTAATTGTCCCTGGACAACATCATCTTTCTTGGGTAGAATCCTGTATCATTCCTTCTGCTCTCTAATTCTGCAATGGCTGTTTGACAGAACTGGTTTCCTAATGCAGGCTCTCCTGTTAATTTTATGTTTTCTGATAAAGTACGAGAGCAATCCTTCCCAGAGCGCAGCTCACCGTCACCATTCTCTCTCCTTCGCAAGCATTCAACCTGAGAGATCTCAGGGCCCCTTCTGACCTTAATATTGCAAATTATTTCTTAAAGAGAATTACAAACACTTCTGAGGGGAAGGCATGAAAAAAGTAATATGCCCAACACTCCCAATTATGGAACTATGACCAGACAATAAAACAGAAGAGAAAAATTCCTTCTCCTATACTTAACATTCAAAGAGAAGGTTAATTCCAGCGTAACTCCACAAACTAAAGCATATGGCGATACGATAGCAAGTTAATTGAAAGATCTTTTAAATACCAAACTGCAAAAAAGCATGACTACAGTTTAAAATCTGCTTCTCTTGAGAGGGTAAAATACCTCTATTTAGTTTAGTTTGCTTTCCCCTGCCAGGGTTATTAGTGCCTTTTCTGTTACTTTTAGATGAGTTCTGCATAGGAGAGTAACAAAAATTATATGGGAATTTTTCTATATTCAGAGTTTTTGTCTGCTCCAGCCAACATTAGTGGAAGGAAGATCAAGGATCCACTAACTGTAAGACATCAAAGTGTTGCTAAAAATATATCAACTGTGTCACATACTTAACAAAAATTCTCCCCAGGACAGGAGTATTTAAGGGGATCTTCATGGAAACACTAGAGAAATGAAAGTCATGAGAAGAAATACAGCTTGTGTAAGATGACTTCAGAGGGACTTTGAGCTTGTCAGACGTTTGTAAAGTTTATACTACAAAACTGAGCAGACTAAGGAGAAATTTGTGACAAGTCTTCCTGTGTTATTGCAGTACATTGCCAATTTTATGGGCGAGAGCATGAAGATGACTATTATTCATCTCTTATAGGCAAAACATTTGAGGCTCAGGATTTGAGAAAGCTTTAGATGCTTCACTACCTACCACAGCAGTAGATTTAATTATCACGTCACAAAACACAGTAAACTGAATGTGCTGCTCACAGCGAGGTGGTGATGAAGAGTGGGAGAAACTAGCACAAGTAAGAGGGAGAAATAATTTGGATGGAAAAATGAGTAATTGTGGAGCTCCCACACAAAACCACCCCAGATGTTCTGGGGAATTTCAGATCTTTTCATTATGGAAACCCATCTACGATCAACCAAGGGGAGGAGGCTCATTCCCTACAGCACCAGAAACAGCTGTGGTTGTCCTGGCTGCATGACACCAAAGAGATGGAGACAGAGCCATGCAAGGTTGGTTTGTTTGTTTTGGACTGATTTGTTTTCTTTTTGAGTTGTGGCACACATTTTACCCAACCTTCTAATAGAGTACAGGTTTAACAGATTCTAAGATCACAGAATCATACAATGGTTTGGGCTGGAAGGGACCTTAAAGATCACGTAGTTCCAACCCCCCTGCCATGGGCAGGGACATCTTCCATTAGACCAGGTTGCTCAAAGCCCCATCCAACCTGGCCTTGAACACTTCCAGGGATCGGGCATCCACAACTTCTCTGGGCAACCTGTTCCAGTGTCTCACCACCCTCACAGTGGGTGAGAAATCTACGCTGAAAGAGCGTAGATTTAGATTAGTTTAAAGCCATTACCCCTTGTCCTATCACTACATGCCCTTGTAAAAAGTCCCTCTCCAGCTTTCTTGTAGGCCCCCTTCAGGTACTGGAAGGCTGCTATAAGGATGATACTGAGTGTCTTTAACAAAGACCACAGACTGTTCCTACAAGGAGGTGGAAAGGTGGGAATAAATAAGGAGGCTCCTGCTACTGGGGAATAATATTACTCCATGGATATCTGAACAGTTGTGGTTCAATCACAGCTATAATAATGACCATATATGAGTGACCTGAAAGACACTACAAATCCAAAATGATCATTAAATTGGTAGCACACCAAATCAGACAACGCGGTGTCAGTAGTACAGCTAGCATGTTTCAACCTGGGGAATATTTACAGGATCAGGCTCTTCCATTTTGACTGCGATGGCACATGAAAAGCATATGTAAGCTGACTAGAGATAAAGAGTTCCATGCAAGAGAGCATGGTATCCTGAGACTATACAATAAAAGCAATGCCACAACATTGCAGAGAGAACATCGATGGACCTTGGAATACACTGAAAGTTGGGATAGTTTACACAATTGCATTGTGTTCTGCAACATCCATGGGAGGACCATGTATTCCCAAGTCATTGGTTTCAGCGCAAGTGTGTACATATCATTCTGCCCCAGTACGCAGATTATTTAATAAGACTGTTACCTTGTTCACACCATCTGCCATCGCTTGCAGTGTTAGCTCTCTAGGTCCATCCACAGTCTTTCCATTATCAGTTGGTCCCCAGCTGGCACTATATATGTCTATGACTTGAGGCATATGACTGATAGAGGAAGCCTCAATAATGTCTGTCATAAATGGCTGGTCGAGCATTCGAATACCTGTGGATTTAATCAACATAAACATGAATCACTCATTACCCAGCACAAGATGAAATCTCAGCACCTGGAGAAGTCCCCCAGTTACAGGTATTTTAATTCACTGGCAGTTTCACCCACTCAGTAATTCCGCACTCGGCATTCACGTTTCACCAGGGTGTGCTTACACAGCAGGATGGCAGCACTTGAACACCCAGCCACAGCAATGCAGCATGGCCCAGAAAGAGAAAGCACTTTATTGTTAGCTTTCTAATTACATAGTATTTTCCATCTACTATTTGAAAACACTTTTTAAACAGTAGCATTCAGCAATCTCAGCATTTCATAGCATTTAAATAATATTCATAGTATTTAAAATAGTATTTTGTAACAACCAGGGAAAAGGATTAAGGCTTCCCCACATCCCTAATTTATCTCAGTGATGCGTTGACACTTCATTAGTTTTTCAAGTAATTTTTCCTGTTTATTTTGGTTCTTCTCCAGAATTTAATCAGAGAGGGGAAACACACGACACAACAATTTCCTGGAAAAATATCATTGTGTCAACATGCAGACTCAATAGCAAAATATGGCCAGTATTTGGAGAAAAAAGCAAACTAAAACCTGCTTCCTTTAACCCATACTGCAGTAGAAATCGAGGTAAGAGTTTAAATGATACAATCCTAGGACATGCCAACTTCATAAAACCTCAAAGTGTTGGCCCTAAGCAAGCCAGAGAGTGTGACAAAGACAGCAGCGCAAGCCCTCACATCCATCATAGGACAGTTTCATTGATAGCCAACCTGTCAGTGGCTTTTGGATGAGACCTGAGCAACCAGGGACACATTCCAACTCTCATTTGTAGCCTTGAGTTGAAGTTAAGTTTTTCCCAACAGTTTTAGGACACAGATGGGACAGAAATCGATACCACAGAGCCAAACAGTGTGAATGGCAGCGAGGACCCTGATTTAGAAGCCAGTGCTTTTACTATATTCAATACAAAATCCATGTGCCAAATGTGAGGCTAGAAAAAGTGGTATAAACTTCAAATAGAAACCAGACCAAAGCTGGATATTCCTGATCTGTTAATTCAAGCTAGAAATTATGAAGTTAAACTCAATGAGTGAGAAATCCCTTCACATGCTTGTAAATGCAGATCTGCGCTGAAACCACAGAATGAATTATTGACCCCGGGGAGGTGGGGGAGCAACAGGAGGAGCCAAGCCATCTGGTTTGACTTTAGGGCAAAAAAGAGGTATGGGAAGCAAAACACACGATGCCCCAGAACCTTGGCTACAAACTTCCAATTCTACCTGCAAACATGGACCTTGAATCATGTCAGCAGCAGACTCTCGGCTCTAATGAGCTTCCAAGATCCCACTGACCACACGGTGGTGCTACAGGTGCACGCTGTCCTCAGGCAGGAAAGGCTGGCTTTTCCAAAAATCGGTGGGGATTTTGCTACAAAGTGGACAAGTATGGAAGGCTATTTGTAGGCTGCTGTCATGAGAAAAGGCCTTCACCTCTTCATTTTTAAGCAACCGGCTTGAAGTTGTAGAGTTCTACTAATAATACAGATGAGGTCCAGCCAAAATCCCATGCCTCAATTCACATTCCTCTAAAAGTAGCTATTGCCAGAACGTAAATTTTGTGAAATGTCCTATCCCTGAAGGGGACGTTACCATTACTGAAGAAAGGGGACAAGCACTAGACCTGCCTGGCCAGTTACTAACTCTCGATGATATTTCTTGGGGTTTGTCTTAGCAAACACTGCTTGGTGCCCTTCTACCATGGAGATTCAGCTTTTGATTGTGTAGGTGACAGGTGAAATGTAGCCTTCCCTAGATTCTTCTGACACCGCGGTGAAACAGGGCAGAGCAGAGCTGCCCATGCATACACACTGTGATCCATTCCCAGGAAGCAATGGGTGCATCCACACTGGTGTTTTGGTGTGGATCGGGGATGAAAGTGAAATTCATAAACATCTATCTCTGCCTGCTGTGCCTCGGTTCTCATCATGGAACAGTCTTAGAGTGGGAAAACTGGATTTCTTAAGATTAAACTAAACTGACACATGCTATCCAAGAGCCTAACTCACTCCAATCACTGTATTCAGTCTATCAGAGCAGACGAGCTAGTTAGCAGTAAAAATACCCAACACACCCAAGGTGTGAATGCTGGGTGCTAGGCACCACCCATTTAATTTTGTGCATCTGCTCCTACCACTCTGCATCATTTGTTAAAATAGAGGAAACCAACGATCGCAGAGATTTACAGCACTGTGGGCCCTGCCCTGCGAGAGCCTAAAGAATAAGAGCAGCATGGGATTTGCCTTTTCAAATAGTTCCTAAGTGCAGCAGGAATTTATATTTTACCTCCTGCAAAATGAGATTTGTCGCAAGTGATTCTGCAACTATGCAGGGAAAAAGTACTGAAAATCAGTATACAAACAGGAGTTGGCATAAGAAGGAGCAGAGCTGTTCCTTTGCTATGTATTTAAAGAGGCTATATACAGCCCTCAATTGAAAAGGCAAAGCCATGGAGAAATTCCTCTCCCCAGCTACTGTGAAAAGTAATAAACACACGGCCCAGTGCCAACCTGCAGTCCTGTCCTGGGCAATGCTCCCTGTCTCTGCAGGAAAAGTTCTGCCTGAGGCATAGTGGCGTAAGGACCGTTTACACTTTGAATTGCTACCGTACCTGCCACCTTGGAGTTGTACGCAACTCCCACGCCGCAGATGTTGTTGTTGGCAGCAGCAGACACCTCTCCCGCACACCTCGTCCCATGGCTGCAAAAGGGAAGACAGAGACACCACGTGAACCCCAGCTAATGCACGTGCTGAATTGAGCTGGATCACCGCGATTCTTGTTTTTGCCTCATAGTCAGCTCCCAGCACTTCAGAGGAAAACCATTCCATGGCAAACTGTTGAGTGCTGTACTTGAATACTCGTATGAGCTCATTCCTTCCTGAAGCAGGAGATAATCAATTTCCCCCCTGCAGTATGAGCAATGCTTGCTCTGAGGTTAACATGCATATTTACGCTTCATTTAGCTGTAAAGTTATTCAGACCTTTTCTTTTTAACTTTGTCAAACAGGTTCTGCCTTGTTACCAACTATTAGTCAGTAGAAACAGTCCCTTGACAGAACAGTGTAAAAATAAGATCAATACTAATTCCTTTATTTTTGTGACTTGACAGTGTGATACCCATTATTTTGAACCCCACAGAACAAAGTCTGATTGCCTTTTTGCTATTCAAACATGTATAAGGAGCGTATCCCTGCCCACAAAAAAAATGCCATGGAAAGAGATGGGTGCAACATCAAGCTGGAGTAGCAGAAGGGAGCCACAAGGGTGACTGCACTCCTCAGCAGCAGAGCTGTGGCCCAGCTGGCCAGGCCCAAAGCTGGCCAGACCCAAGGCACCTGCATCCCTCTCCTCTAGTGCCTAATTCCCAGGAGAGTTGACAAGGTGCTCCAGCTGCCAGCTCACGGAGCTACTGCTTTCTGCTCAAGTGGAAAATGTCTCTGCTCTGACATGAAGGTCCAGGTTTGGGCTGACGCACGGCATTTCAAGAACACTTGGCGTCTCTGAAGTGCTTCACAGCTCTTAACAGAGACTCTTTAATTGGCAGTGGCTCTGAGGCAGTCTGGCAGGAAGGCAGATTGCATTTTCCTTACTCCTAATTCATCAGAAATTAAACCACAGAGAAGATAAATATGAACAATATAATCTACTTTTAAAAAATTAGCACAGCAGCAGAGAAACTAGTGAAACCTGTGCTGCTGTCAGGTTTAAGTTTAAGATGTTGAATCAATATGAATCTATCCTACTGCTCACATCAATCCACTCTGTGCACTAAAACTCGCATTGCTCCTATAGCATGCTAAAGATTCATACTATTAGCAGTGCTGTATTATAAAGGCTATACGGAATACCAGATGAACCATCCTGGGAGGCAGCAGAATTGTTTTGTTTTAATCATCTCTTCTCTCTCTCTCCCTTTAAGCATCTCTGGCAAAGGTGAGTGTAACATTAATAAAGGGGTGAGAAGCAACACATTCTTTTTCCTGCTGTACTTGGAAGAATATGTTTTTAAAGGCAGCTCCACGAAAGAAAACGACTGGCCTCGAATGTACACAGTGTCTTGATCACGAAAGGGTGAAGATCTCATGCGAGTTCCTTTTACAAAGGAGGCAGAGAGGAGAGTAATACAGATTTCTTATTCAGCTGCTGGAGAAATTTCTTTCAACAATCAAGCAGGTTTTCCCTCATGCCCTTGTTCAAGGAACTGTGAAAAAAATATACCGTTGCTAGGCATTCATTATCTAGTCACCTGTGGGCTAGCTACAAGTCATGGAGCAGAATAAATGGCTTTGTTAAAAAATTGTCCTGACTGATGCTGGGGTGCAAAAAATCGGTGACACTGCCAGGTGAGCTCTTTCTCTCACAGAGGGAAAAACTGTATTAGGACCTTCCTGGTAAAAAGATTTTATCAGAAGGTCCTCTCCCCCACCTCGCCTCCCCAGCACACTGGCCCACATGATGGAGACTGCAAGCAGACCTGTTCCAGCAGCTCGGGGTTTAGATACCGTGCTGCTGACTGGAGAAAAAAATGATGTGTGAGTTAGTGGAAACGCATTTGGTTGAATTATTAATGGCAAATAGCAGACTTCTCCAATGTAGCCCTATTTGCTGTTCATGTATCATTGATAAACCCATTGTGGTTTCTATGAAGTGACCCATGTCATAGGCACAAATCACATCTTTTCTCTCCAACGTTCACCTCTTCACTATTATTTCCATGTTTAAAACAAGGGGATAGAAAACAATTAAGAATATTTTCAGCTATGAACAAGTTACTTCAAAGGTAAACCACATAGTAGCACGCACAGCAAGTTTTCCATAAACATTATATAAATGCAAACATTTTACATGAACATTCATGAAAACCTAAGGTGGGAGAGGGTGATTCAATTGAAAGTCAGTTTTGCCTTCAGCTGGTTTAAATAACATATCTGTACTAGTTATGAAAATGTCACTCTGCTTTGTCTTTGAAAACTATTATCTAAACCCCACATTTTTTAAGAAGTCAGAGGTGGTACAGATTTTCATTGGGGTTCCTTTTCATCTGCTTTTGAAAGGCTTCTGCAGACAGCAAAGGACAGGATTCATCCTTCCTAACTTCAGCTGTCTGCCGGGGGAGGGCTATGCAGAGCTGCAGTCTCAATAGCTGGGACGATCTGTGTATCTCAACCACTTTAGTTGCCTGCACTGGGCAGCAGTTAAATATGCAAAGCTCGGGGGGACACTTTTGTGGGGCAAATGCCATCCCCTTTTTACTCACATGACATTGTCAGCTTCTGAGCATTTGAGTGTTTGCACAAGGAAAAGCGTTCCCCTACTTTGGGGAACGTGCCACTCTGCCTGCATCTAAACATGCCAAGAACCAGCAGTAGTGCTGTGGCTCCTCCTTGACACTTGTGTCGTTACACTGCATGTAGAAACAGCTGCTAAATCTGTTTATACAAATTCTCAATTATTATGTTGTTTCCATTGTATTGACTGAAAAATGAGGAGGAGGGGAACAGGTGTTTTTACCCTGTTAACGAGCACTGTCTGGAAGCCAAGGGGAGTTCCTTCCTTGACTCAATGGTGTTTTGTTTGGATCCATAATAAGTAAAGGACATTTTTACCTCTGAAGAATATAGGTTTCCAAGATAGTGAATAATTTTTTCCCAGCTAACTCTTATCTGGGTGAGAGAATATACAGAATACAAAGGCTACAGGAGTGAAAATTATTCATTATTTGTATCATGGCAGAAATTCATAATCTCAGTGCTCTGAGATGGGGAACCCTGAGTTGTGTCTTCTGCATGCTCGCAACAAGAAATCAGAGGGTTGTACAGAAAGGCCAAGCTATCTCTGACTCCTATGGGCGCCTCTGCACTGCACAACACGGTACATGCCAAGGTACTGAATGTGGTTCAGGAGAAGTGGGTGTTAAAAATCACAGGCAGTTCCCAAAGTGGTTCCTAAAAACCAGAGTGCTGTGGAGCTACCTCTGCTTTTGGGAACAGGGCTTGATTCAGGTTCCTTCACTGCTCCCACTGCTCCTCAGGCTCAAACACAGCCCTGCCCCATGTTGCACCCAGTGTCCCCTATCCTGGCTTGGTCCCCAAGCTGTGGGTCTGAACACAGTCAAGCAGTCAGTACAGTAAGCATGGGAATAAATCCCTTGACTTCCCAGTCAACTGTTACAGTCTCCCTGTAAGAGCAGCTGAACTGCCCGACTGCAATTCCCTGCCCGAGGCACCACACTGTCCCCTTCCAAAACCCACCCTGCTTGGTTTCATAGGCCAGTGGCTGTTAGATGGAAAGGCCAAAGTGCTTACAGCATCCTTAAAAAGCACAAAGTGGAAGGGGAATCTCTGCTTACAAGCAGAGCAGCTGCGATTAATGAAATACTCCATGCAAAAACCTCTCCCTTTTTTTCTTAAAGTCTAATGACACTTTGCACATGCAGCTGGCAGCTCACAAAAGCCCCTTGGTTCATCTCTTTAAAAAACAGTCCTCTGCTTCTTGTTCCACAAATCACTTGAATTGCTCACACAGAAATGTATTCTTTATGGAAAAAGGGATATTACGCTATCCTATTTTGAGTGTGATTGTCCTGCATGCATAAAATTCAATGGGAGATACATCACTGACTGCAAACTGAGCAAGACGGAGCCTTTATTGCAGGTTTCTCTGAATGGCTTTTCTGTGTAGCTACTCTCTATTCAGACGCACCTTTGCAGCTACACATATGGATAGACAGACTGTCATAGACAGACAGTTGTAACCTACCAGTAATAATAATTCAGGAGTCAGAAGTTATGACAATTGCTTATATATGAGCACATCAGCTTGATTAACAGTATAGCCAAGAAATACACAGAGAGAAACACAACTACTCCTGAACAGCTGGATATCGTGTGTTGGTTTGCATCTTAGCCTGGAGAAAACATGAAATCTTGCTTCTTAAAGCCTTCTTGAATTGTGCAGGCAGGAAAGGGATGCTTTACTGAATGTGTTGCTCCTGTGATTTACCTTGCAGGGCAGAAAATTCCCTGTCTCACCAAAGAAACCTCGATGTTCGTGACAAAGAATGCTATACTTTCTACGTCAGTTTTTTCTGGAAAGAATAACAAAGGAAATCAGCAAAGCAATCTCTGCATTGCTTTTCTCCTCCTGACTTGCTGACTTGAGCTCCCCATCCTCTCAAGAAAAGAAATAGAAGAAAGTGTTGCAGTTCTCTGAAAACCTGAGTCATGTTGTTCTCAATATTACAGATGCTGCTCACCCTCGATTCTTCACTTAGGTGCCTGAAGTGAGCCAGAGGCACCTGGGGCCAGAGACCATAACCTTTACCACATCCAGGATGCTCAAGGCCCATTTTAAGAGACTTTAGGAGGTAACTCTGCCTCCAGGGCCACCCTGCAGAACACGTGAGGACTGCGAACTGTGCCCCACTATAAAATACTTGATAGCAGCACAATCAGTGTTAATGGGCCTTGGCAGAACACACTTAGTTTTATGAAGTTCCACACTGAAAATGACAGAAGCTACCATTACCCACTAAAGTTAAATTTAATTTTCCTCCGTGCTGCTCCAGAGCTAAGTGATATCTTTCTCCTACAAAGATCCTTTGCATAAATAAAGCGAGAAAGGCAGCAGACCTTCACAAATTAGAGCCCTAGTCTTTCTCTGACTTTCCATTCACTAATTGGATTCATACTAGTTTAAAAGTGTTAGATGTCCTTTGCCGAAATGAAGGAGAAATCTCATTGGCATCTTGCTTTGGCTGAAAAATGGCAGGACTACAAAGGAGGACATCACAGCTCCTCAATCTGTTTGATCCATTCCAGGAAGCCTGCGTCTGAGGTGGAAGCACAGCCGCTCCACATCTTTGTTGTGCCATTCTGACAGAACTAAAATTGATTTCTTTAGAAATAAAAACAAAAAACCCATACAAAACTCAGAGGCCATCCATACACCCATACTAAGTTAGAGATGAAAACCACATCAAATAGGCCTAAAATATTTTTTGATAAGCACTAAGACTGAGGCCTGAAACCTTTGAAAGTTTTCAAATCCTCAGTGCTGCTGCTATTTAAATGTTGGTAACATCAATTATATTTACATCTAGAAGACATTTGGAAATGTCTTTGAAAATGTCCTGAAACAATTTTTGCAAATCCTAGCCAGAACCTGCCTGAGACCCTGGGCAGTATGTCGCAGAGCCAGAGATGCTGGATGCTGAGATTGCCAAGTAGTAAACACACCTTATGGCTGTGCCTCGGACTCTGCACCCTTGACTACCTTAACATCTTGCTATGAGCAGTTAGCCTGACAGAAAGGGCTTTTTCATGGGACGGATGCAGAATCCAGGGCACACACTTTTTGAAAAACTGTCAATGTGTGTTTCTGTTCCATTCTAACCAAAAATTAATTTTGGGAAACAAAAAAGGTCACATTTCCTAAAATCTGAAGCCTCTTCTTTTGGGCCATTCTTATTTATATCATACAGAGAGGACCAGACGTTCACCTGCTGGAAACTGGCTAAGTTCAGAACATACTGAAGGAGGAGTGGGTCTTGGGCAATCATGATGTGTTAGAAATATCACAGCAAGCACAGCTGCACTGTTGATTCCAGGTTTACAAACACAACAGAACAGGTTCCCAGTCAGTGTACATGGACTTCAATTCCTCCAGCAGCTAGAGTATCTCAGAATCAGCTCTGAAATGCTACCCACGTACACTGTCCTTAAATCACGGTGAAAAGACAGATGATTCGGAACTTATGTAAGATTTACTTGTTTTTAAACTGGTCATTCTACACCATGCTGCTTTTCTGCCTTAGTCTATAATCTGATGAAACTACTTTTTTCCCCCAAAAGCCTTTTCCTGTCTCCAGCTTACTCCCTTTAAAATTAGCTAGCAGCTAGCAGTGATACTGCCTCAGACACAGTAGATGGGAAACCGGTCAAAATTGTATTAAATGTATACAGATTTGGGCTACCATAATGTCCTAGGATAGCTGACAGAAAACGGCACGCAGCTAGCACCCATTCAAACAATTTACACATATACTCTTCTGAAGCAGCAACTTCATTTATAAACCGTAAAATGGTTGTTCAGCATTATCTAGAGGCTACCTAAAAAAATGAAGTCAGAAGTAACCTCTAATTTTCAAGCAGTAGTGAGACTGCAGCTTCTGTTTTGGCAACCACAGAATTGAGCAGAAAAAGGACATTCCACAAATATCAGCCAATACTTGTAATTTCTTAAGCAAACCAAAGTGAAGAGCCGGCTGATCAAAACCCATTTACCTGTTAAACCAGTCATCTGTGTAGCGGGGGTAGGGGTAGGGATCGTTACTGCTGAAGTCGTAGCTGGCTTTGGCATTCTGCAAAACACAAAGAGGTTCAGTAAATCAGCAGAAAAACAGATGTGCAGGGCAAAGTGGAACACAAACTGAGGGGGAGCTGAGAATCATTAGTAAACTTTGCCCTCTTCATTCTGTGAGATGCATCTGGACGCAAACTGGTCCCTGTTGTGCTGTGCATTTCCCACACCAGCAAGCCTGGGGAAAGATTCTTTCTGGGGTGCAAAGCCTCCTTTGGACCATTAGTACTTCCAAATAGCACGGCTAATTGTGAGGTGGTGTGAGAGCTCGGGCTACTACTGAGGGACTGTTCATCAACACTTACAAGAGTATTTAGGTATTATGCTACTTGGTGTGGCACAACAAAGGTTAAACCCTGTTTTCCAAGCAGTGGTGGAAGTGACCAGACACTTGGGTCTTCCATCATAGAATTACTTTTTAAAAACTCATTTGTGGTACTACAACAAACAGTCAAATTTCTAAAAGCATTTCAATGCCTAAGAATGTAAGTTTCTCAAAATTCAAATGTGAAGACTGCATTAGTGGTCAGCACATATGCCTGAAAATCCCTTTGCATATTTTCTTGGTCCTTTAGTTGTCTGAACAAATGTGGCTTTCAGATGCTTTTGAAAAATGTCATCCCATGTCTCTGCTTTTCATATAAATCTAAATCATTCCTGATTTTGCCCCATCAGCAGAGTTAAGGACACTCAGCAACTTTCTGATGCTGTATCTGAGAAGCAAATGGAAAGTTACGGAAAGTCAAGTGCCATCTTCTTTTTTCTCTCTTAATGAAAAAATAAATAAAGGGTGACTGAAAATTAAGCTTTTAAAAATATTTAGAAGCTTCCTCTCAAGTGTATGTTTACAGTGTTTATATTTTAATAAACACCATACTCAAGGAACAGAATTATGTTAATTCTTAATTAATGTGTACTTGTATTCTTGTTTCAGATTTGGCTGAGCATGCTATTGAAGATAATTTGAGACTCGTGTATGAATAGCTTTGCTCCTAAAAACATTCCCCTTCAGCAGATTCTCAGTTCCTGGGGTACAGGAATAGACAGCCCATTGGTAGCACCAAAGTCTTTGGGTTTTGGATTCAAAACCCCTAACTCTCAAAAACTCTTGTGCCAGAATGTAACGGGGACAACATCGTCCTTGATCCTTGGAGGGTAAAACTAAGTATCTTTCAAGTTACTGTACAGTAAATTTTTTGGGTGATCATTTCAGGAAGCCATTGAATGGAGCAGAGATTTGCAGAATGTTTATCACACGGCTTGATGCTGTTTTCCAGCTCAGACATAGCTGAATCCCTTTGTGAGTATCCTTATTGATGCCTCCGTACCTCTAAACTAAGGCCCTGATTTTGAGCCTGAAGATGCCTTCCAATAATGTCAGCTATAGCCACAAATTCTCAGTGCTTCTAAGTCTCTGTGCCCAGATGTATGTTTAATTTACCTCTTTTAATTACCGCAACTGCTTACACAGCACTTTGAATGGCATAGATTTGTATGAGCTAAGAGTACACAGAACATGAGTTTTCGGCCATGGAAAGAAGGGGAATTTGACAGTGATCTATAAAATCATGAAGAGCACAGGGAAGGTGGACAGGGAGTTATTATTTACTACTTCTCATAATATAAGAACTAGTGGGAATCCATAGAAAATTACCAGAGGGGAGATTCAGAAGCAGCAGAAAACAAGAAGTAACTGTTCCACAGAACGTATGAGTTACAAAATTCATTGCCCCCGAGCAATACAGAGGTTAAAAGCCTGAATGAAATAAAGAAGCAGTTAGACAAATTAACGGAAGATAAATCTGGAAGGGGTATTAGATGCTGTGTTTCCTCCTTCTCCAACAACCATAGAACAATGAATGCTAGATGCTGGGAAGCCATAATCAGGTAGATAACCACACAGTCTCTGACCTGGTGACCATACTGCTCCCCAGGCATCCGCTCCTGGCTGCCGTCGGAGGCAGGATCTTGAGGTACAAGATTTTGGGCCTCACACAGTGCGCCTGGCAAAAGCCATGTGGCACAGACATCCCATCTTAATGCAACAGAGGAAGTTTGGATTCTGCAGTGTCCAGGGGAGCTGTGACAAGGATTTGTGCAAGGGGCCAGGTTTCATCCAATACATGGCAGTAAAAAGAAATGAGCTTGTCAACAGAAGATCCAGCCCTGTTCGTTATTAACGAGTGTAGTATCTACTCCTAGCAGGGCAACCTGGAGAACCACATCCTATGGTAAAGTCAAAATGGAAACGATGACTCTCTCTGAGTAATTTAATTAGCAGATAAAACCTACTCTGTCACAGAGTCTAGCTTGGCAACCTTTGGAGAGAAATGCATTTCAATCACAAATTAAAGAAACTTTCTTACACTACCACCTTGGACTAGACGTGGCCTGGAAACTATGCAGACTGCAAATAACTAAGCTTAGTTCCAGGGATTTCAGATAATTTCTTTCAGGTAGGTATGGTCTAACTCAGTACTAAATGTATATTAGTTCAATATATTGCCAGCTTCTTTTCTAGTCAGAACTTCTGTTTTCACTCTAAAAATATTGTACAGATGAGAATTTAAACTCAGTCATAGGTCAGCTGTGGTTTTTTTTCCCCATCTGGAAGAAATGCAGTCCTATTTACATAGACCCTAAGCTCAAAGGGGGCCTGGTGAGGCTGATTTTTCAGGACATCATCAGATATGCAAGCACCTCGTGGTAGCTATCAACCACTCTTGACTCTAGAATTCCCTTATGCAAAGAATTATGGATGGAAAAGCCCTTCTAGCTGTGCAGATGTACCACTCATGTCCAGAGTAGTGACAGGCAAAGGGATGCCAGCACGAATGATTCAGCCGCCCTACAGCAGACTGCAGCTCTGCTGTATGTCCCATGTAACCAAATGTCAGCTTATGGAAAGGTTGCTTTAGTCAGGCTATAAACAAAGTTGTGCAGCACTCTTCCACATCCTGCAGCTCTTATTCGCTTGATTTTGGATCACTTCACTCAAAGCAAAAAGATATCTAATGTAGCAGGAACCATCCACAAAGTGCAAAATTAAGAATAAATCTTGAAAAGAAAACAACTGCTGACTGCACAATTTATCTTCATTAGGGTCTTTGAGAAACGACAGTGAGATTCAGCTTCATGAAGGAATATTCCGCCCACACTATGGAAGCAGTGGAACGGGTAATGAAACAGCAGTGACAAGTACAAATGGACTCCTTCAAGTTCCTAATTTAAAGATTAAATCCCCAAATATCTAATCCTCAACCTTTTTAAATTTTTTTTTTTTTAAAAAGCATAAACAAATTAAACCAGTTTCAACACTGGACCAAAAAGGGAACTGCTTCAGTGGACAACTAAAATATTTCATCTTGTGTTTTGGGAAATTAATATTAAAATCTGTGGTCTGCCACTCTCCTCCACAGGCTGGACTCCCCAACAGGCAGCAAGAGGGAATTTATTGCTAACATGGAGATTTAATCAGGGTAGGAACCTGAGAGGTGGCAACCAAAACCAGTTCAGATGAGGATCTACAACAGCACACTGAAATGAAAACATTTAGCTTTTCAATTCAGGTGATTCAGTTTCCAGTTTTAATGCCAAACTAGTCTACTGGCAGTTGCTTCTCTTAGACTTGAAGTATCTAAAATTTGGTTTTCAATATCTAAGGTAGTTGCCTGTTTTTTTTCTCCGGAGAGCAACTCAAGCCACCGATCTTAGGCACTGATCATAGATTGCGGTCTAGCCTTAGACTACTCGTTAGGCATACAGTGTTAGAACGAGATGAATCCTATCCCTCGTGTTCGATCAAAATCAGTTCATTGTTGCAAAGCAATTTGAACCTGATGTTTATCAGTCACCATCTATGCACAATTACTTATAAATAATGTCTATTATATAATAAAAATGCTATTACAGAGAGGAATGGTATTGTATTTTAAGGTATATCTCTATTTTTGCTTTCTAGCCTCTACCCCAAATAAGATGCTAACAGAAGAGTACTGGATCAGATGATGAGATTCTTTCAATCGTTTATTAAGTAATGTCTTGTATACCACAACACGAATAGATTACTTTTGCCTGTGTATAAAATTCTGCTTTCCTTAAAAATAAGCTTAGGCTGGCATTTTCCAAAGAATTGCCCTGTACTTTTTAAAATACATGCAGTAAAATCTTCTGTGTAAAACATTCATTATGTAAAATACGACAATAACAATAAATCAGTTGTCCCATGTGTTGCTCAGATGTGTAATAAAATTATGTACCAGGAAGCCCATAAATTTTTATATGGCTTTACAAGCCTCTGAAAAGTAATTCACATATAGTTCTCTTTTTCTCCGTAACTCAAGAAATGTGCCTATGCTCACATGCTAGTCCAGGAGACAAACAATTAAAGACACATGTCCCGCTGGTCACAGTCTGATTGTATTCATGACATTAAAGCACTGGTGAATTTAGCCCAGAGATTTGTATCTTTTAGAAGAAGAGAAACATTTTTAACACAGGTGGCATCTGGTCTTACCCTCTTCAGGCAACTGCAAATCCTTAGAGATCTGAGGTAGAAAGATACCTTTTGCTTGTTTGATTTCTTTACTGATCCAAAGAGCGAGCAAACCCCTGGGCTCAAATTACAACATCTTGGAGAAACTGTACTAAAATAACACCGAGCGTCATGTGGTGGAAAAATGAAATTCAGTTTGTACACACAAGCTTAAGAAAATGGAATATGCTCACCAGGAGGAGAAAAAGGAGGCAACATGACATTTTGCCTAGGAGGGGTGCTATAAGGCTTAAAGGTCATTAATGAGAAACAGAGGCACTGTTGCTAAGCCAGTAGTCATACAGTAAGCCCTCTCCTGTCTGCCATGGGATGCACGCTGTTCTATTTTGTTTTGGTTTGCGGTTTTTCTTTTTTTAAATGGAAATGAAAAAAACCCTGCAACTTCTTAAATAGCTCTGCCTCTACATGAACTCATTTACATGTCCTATATTACTATCCAGCAAATTCAGAGCTGCATTCAAGACTTTGTCAACACCGAGAATATATCCACAAAGTAATGGGCTATGTTCAAAATATTAACCTTAAAGACCGAAGTCCCTGCTGGTGAATATCATCATCTCCCTCCAGAAACATAAGCCTTTTGTCCAGTTCTTACAGGTACATCATAAAAGTAAAAATACTCAGCCAGACAACACCAGCCAGATCTTGAATAATAAGTAAGACAGCAGCACACTTTTCTGCCATCCTCCTTTTCAAAACAGTCACAGAATAATACATCAGAGCATCATTTGAAATGGATGAAGTAGAGAAGTGTGCTGGGTCCTGAATAATAGTTGAGGTGCCCGTAAGCCCTCCTGGTAGTCCAGTTTCAGGTATTCGTTAAAGGCCCTGCCTGGCCACAGAATGAGCAAGTACAGAGCACACTGCAGTGGTGATTTCATTTTCTAGTTATCACTGAAAAAGCTCTTATTTCAATTTCCTTAACACTCATCAAGCATCTGGGATTAGGTCAAAAGAAAAACTAGTGAAATTATAGCCAAAAGAGGATAAAATGACTACAAACAACAGGTGACTACTGCTTAATTTCTAACAGTAGAAATATTTGAGGTAACAAGTGGTAACAATTCTAATAATCCAGTTATTAGAATTTATAGGGAGACATGCACTGTCTCACCTCTGATGCAGCTTCTTATTTTGCAAAGCTGAAACTTTTTCACTGCTTAGGTTTAAAACCAAACCAACAGAAAATGCAGCTGAAAAAGACATGGGGTCTCCTATTAACGTTTATATTTATCTTCATTAAGGTAACGTTATTTTTAAAGTAACAGTTATTAAGAAAAATTGCTTCACTGAGATCATCTTACATTGTGTTCTTTTTCTAGATTAGACACATTTCCTTTGTCAAGTAACTGATGATCTTCTCTACATATCACTTGGCACTACAGCATCACACAACCTCTTATTTTACTTTTTCCCTGCTAATTTATTTCCTATCCTCCCTGCAGACAAAATCAGAAAACCAACACAAGTTACACTGCCGGTTGGTGCTCTTCAGCATGCGAGCATCTTCAAAAAGGAAGGCTGCAGCTAAACAAACTACTTCGCATGGGGCTAAGGCACCTGGGCAGTACAGCAGTGACATATACCACACAGGTAGATCTAAGCACAAACTTTTGCAAGCTTCAAAGAAGAGACGAAATTATCAATTCCATTCTTAGGTACCAAGACTGTTTTCCCAGTATAGTAAACCAAATGAAAGTCCAAAGGCATCCAGTTAAATGCGATCTAACTCTCTGTGGCTGTTTGTTAACGCTTGGCTCAGAGGGATACAGTCAAACAGGACCAAAAAAAAGAACCACAGAGAGACAGAGAAAATTTAGATTGGGCAGATTTTTTAAGAAGTGGAGAGTTATTATTTTTTTTCCTAACAAAGTTTTATAAATAAAACTAGCTTATTGAAATACCTTCCATTTCCTCTCCCCTGCATCTTCACCTGACATAAGAAAAAGCATAAGAAATTGAGGCAGGCATGAGACTTTATTATAAGCACAAGTTCATTTGGCTGCTTGCTTTTTAATAAAGAAGCTGCTTCACAATTCACCTCTTGGCATTCTTAGCCTGCTCCACAATTTTCAGGTTGATGTGAAGGAAACCTGAAGCACATCACCGCTTGTTAATTACTTAGAGCCAGAGCTCTGAAGGCAAAAGCAAGTTAACCTACAAAAAAATGAAGCCTATTTCTGCTCAGCCAAACATTCCTTAATTTTCAGAGGGGGTGCACATGAATCTTTAAGCTATACCTGCAACATACTGAAGGGGTACTGAGTGTTTATAGGGAGGCACATTGCTGAGACAAATTAATAAAATAAAAATAAATTAAGCAACTAGTTACTGTTAAAGATTT
The DNA here is from genome assembly GCF_965638725.1 of Aptenodytes patagonicus. Classification (NCBI taxonomy): domain Eukaryota; kingdom Metazoa; phylum Chordata; class Aves; order Sphenisciformes; family Spheniscidae; genus Aptenodytes; species Aptenodytes patagonicus. The sequence continues at coordinate 123,018,782 of NC_134951.1, forward strand.
TTAGGGCAAGTAGCAAATTTAAAGCTTTGAAGCTTCAGACTATGAAATGAACTCCTTGATTTCTTTAATTCAGGGCAGAAAAAAAGAAAAAAACTGGCGTCTGAGTGGCTAAAGATATATGAGCCATTGAATTATTTTATCACAATAGCAAACACAAAGAGTGCAATGACTTATACTGAAAAATACTGTGAACACACACTTCATCTAGCTTTAGTGTTCCATTTTATTAAAAACCTGGCCCGCATTCCCTTTCCAATACATGGATTTTTTTTCCCCCCTTCAGATACTTCAGTTATGTATTAGTATGACCTACTGAATTTGAGAGAGTAATAGAGGTATAAAGCTGGCAGCAGAGAAATGAGGTTCAGGTCCATCATTCTTAGTTATATTCCTGTAAGAAATAACTGACAAGTTTGTCAGTACATCAAATATGTGTTGAGTGCTGAGCTGCAGTAAAGGTTGTGTTTGCAGTGTTTTGACGGCAGCCAGCACTTAACAACCTCTTTGAGGGATGAGCTGGAAGAGAAGGGGAGCTAAGCCCTCTTGCTCCTCTCAATGAGCCCGATCCAAAGTCTACCAAAATCTGCCACAGGCTCTCCCACCAAACGCAGCAGGCAGGATTCAGATCACACTCAGCATAAAGGTCTCTTAAGGGGCATGTGGTGGATAAGGGACAATTTTTTTCCACCAGTGGAAGAAAATCTATAGCTCAGAGTTTGCAGTACAAACTCAGCAGTCATTCGAATCCAGTTGTTTAGCATGACATGGTCTGGGCAAAGAGCAGCCACTCGCACTGGGAGAGCAAACACTTGCCGGCTGCTGTGTACGGCTAGCAGGAGTTGACACCGACATCACTCACTGTGACTGCAAAGGCATCATTAAAAACTGATCAATTATCAGCAATGCTCACACAGTGAAGTGCAGGAATACTGGACATGTGGTTATAATGGCACTCATAAAACAAACTTGGCAGGATACTAAGGGTGACCACTTTAACAGGTTACACCAATCATGTTGTTACAAAACAGGCAAACTGTGGCTTTGCAGAAGAGGGAAATCAAAGTGACTTAGGTGGTTTGGGGAGTTGGCTACAACAGACAGACCTGGTCCATGGTGGTTATGGAGAGGGGAGGACAGGGAGAGCTATTCTGGTGATACAGAGGAACTGAAAGTAAGAACAGATGAGACAGAGAAGTGGTTGGGTATTTTCCTTTTTCTGAAAAGTTTCTCAGCTGACAAGAGAAGAAACTGTTGATAACTGCTCAACTGGTGTTTCACCTAAATTACATGAATATGGAAGATGATGGACACATAAAAGTGACATTGTAGGTGAATCAAAAGCAGGTGAACATTTCCGAGAAGAGACTGCAAACTATTATCTACATGTCTTTTGTCACAAAAAGGAAACACAGGTTGACTTACATGCCTTGGAGTTAGAAGGTTTTGAAGATCTGCTCTGTTTTATTCCAGTTGCATGCTGACCTCATTAGCATAGTTTGAGAGCAACCCAGGGGAGTATTAATAATGTGACTAATATCTGTCAAGACATGCTGGGTTCTCAGGAATTTTAATGGACCAATTTATATGCTTTTGCATTAATTAAAAAGTTTGAGTTGTTTATTCCATGTGGAATCACCAAAACCAATGGACAGCTAAATCCAAAATTTCAGGGAGAGAGGGTGGGATCTTCAGAACAGACATTCTCATGTAAATCCACAAATACTACATTTTGCAAGTGTTTATGCTTTTAACTAGTACATGACCATTCCAGGTTCTTCTCTTAAAGATTAGTATACTTGATCATAGCTAATGTTTTCATAGCAATTTACTGGATGTGTAAATTTAAGAAATGTCCTAGACATCATTAGCTAACTGAAAGATTCACAATTACATCAGTCAGACATGGTATCACTGTTGACTAATTCTGCAACTGAGTTAAGTGCCACTGAATTAAAGTGATTTAGTTTCTCACAAGAATTCTAAAAAACATGTGCTAGCATTGAAATTATGAAGCTCTTGAACATAGCACAGCTTTTGTGCTCTCCTTTGTACGTATTCAAAGAGAGATTCACCTCCTTTAATAAAATCCAGACCACAACCTGCCTGCAGAACATTTCCAATGATCCCCAATCTACATCAAAGCTTATGAGTAAGGACAGCACAGGGAACATGTGACTGAGGAATGCACTACCATATCTCCACTGAACTTTCACCAAACAACAGCTACGCAGCACTGGAAGTGGCTGAAGTTTCATCAAACACAAGGCTCCTGGTCTACGGTCGAACATGCTATCCCAGGCAGTCATGTTTCCACAGCTCTTGGTATCGTTACTTGCTCAGTTGAAGCTAGGAAGCCTATGCCTCTTACTGTGATGATTAAAAAACAGGAATACACAGTAGAACAAACACTACAAACCTGTTATTTATACGATCTGCCAGATTTCTGATTGCTCTGAACTTAATGGAAAAGCTACCATTGACTTCAATGAGGCCAACATTTTATTAGACATTGTGCACTGCTATTCTGTTCTGCTGTAAGAGATGTTCATTATGCTTATTGCTTCTGTTGGAAATGCAACAGAAATGAAGAACATTGTATTTAAATCAAAGCAATCTGAAATAGGGCAGGCGTTTAAAAATATCTTAACCACCTACATAGCTACTGAGAAGTAAAATATTAATATGGAGAACATAAATGCATACAACTAAAATCAAACAATGCAAAGCAAACAACCATGTCAAGATGAAGTGCCAGGACAGAAAAAATTGAATTAAATTTAAATGAACTAAATTAATTTACAGACACAATGAAGGAGAGGTGTTTAGTATTGGAGATCTTCATCTGCTGTGTTTAGGCTATTACGGTTTCGCAGAAGAAAGCGGACACTCCTCGTGCCTCCCTGCTCTCCTCTTCTGCAAGTTTTGCTTATCCGAAGGGCTTGGCCAAAACTCTCCTTTTAAAACTAGTTGCATGCCCACTAGTTAACAGTGGGTTTGAGACTCTCCTTGCCAAAATCATCACTGGGCCTGAAAGTCTCTCCCTAACACCCGTCAAATTTTGATGAAGCTTTGTGAGGGACTAGTGTTCCCCACACGCACCATCTGATTCAGACTTCCCTGGCGATGCCTTGATAGCCAAAATGTAACTACAGCATGAATTTTAATTAAGTTCCATTTCAATGCTGATGGATATTCAGGGACTTCAACACTGGTTAGTGTCTTAAACAGTATGAGCAGTTAAAATAACTATTCTTTGAAAAATAGAAAATAAAAAAAGCTTCCAAATGGAAAAATCTTCAAACATGTTTTTACCTTTTTCAGCCTAAAATGTTGTATTTTCCCTTGGGGGAAACAGAAGCTCTTTATTTCATTTTGTTGAACTTGGTTTTAAAATTACACAGTGTGCACTGCCTCCAAGGGACCGTGTATCTGACCCTGTTCTCCCAAGTGGACCATGCACCAGAGTGGGATTTTGTGGCTGCTGTTTTAATTCAGCATGTTCTAGAAGTCAATTATTTAAAATGAGGTTGAACTGATCCAAAATAAAAATATTTCACTTTTATTTTCCTGTGGACACTTTGATTTTATAAAACACTCATCTTTACTAGCAAAAATATTATTCTAATGGAAGATTTCTGGCCAGTTCCAAAAGCTAATTGGAAGCTTAAGCTTCCAGACCTAAGCTAGGTCTGCAGAAAAGGAGGTAATAAAAAACCAAAATAAAGCAACGCCAGGTCCCTCCCATGGCAAACAGTGAGGACTAGCATCTTTCCTCTACTTTTCTTGCCCAAATAAAAGAAGAAAATAATTCCAAAAAACTAACTTGGAGAAACCCTGGAAAGAGGCACAAGCCAACTTCAAAAGTGCCAGCCAGAACTGACACAGAAATGTCCTTATCTGCTCTCTTCCACCCCTGTGCATTTCTCATTTCAACAATCTTAATTTACTTTCCACAGATGATGCCTTAAGTGAAAATTAATATCACCGCTTAATGATTAAAGCGATTAGCCACCTTGCACTTTCTCAGTGTGCAGCTGATTAATTACGTACATTGATTATAGAGAAAAATAAACGCTGCAGAGACTGTGTGGTCTTTAGCACCATCTCACATTGCTCGCACACCAGGCATGCATTTGACTTTAAGATTATCCCTTTCAGGTGGTTCTAATACAGAATAAAGCTGGAAACTTTTTGCAGCATTCATTGCTCTGAAAATAATCTCAGGCAAATGCAACTACAATATGTTAGCATCTTTCTGATTCCAAAGGAATTGTACTTTGAGGCTATTTTATAGCCAGTATAAATCAGTGCATCCTCCTGAAGAGGCCAACATCAGTGGAGCAATGCCAACTCCAGCTGTATAGATGGTGCTATGCACCAAGCCCCAGAACTTGCCAAGCATTCAGGGTCCAGATCTCTCATAATGGGCTTTAGCAAAGCGGTTAGGATAACATCTTTCAGTGTGAGAAATCCAGTTTTCAGCTGCAAACACAGCTCTGTATGTGACACAAATCATCTCTCCTTAAGGCATCACAGCTCCTTCACAAGTTGCAACCCCCTTTGCAGAAAAAGCCTCTTTCTATGCCCTCTGGCCATATGAAATGATCCAGAGGAGAAACAGTCTTCAAATTCTTTTTGCTGTTCCACCTTTTTAATTGAGTTGAAAGCTAGAAAGCTTTGATAACATCTATGATTACAAAACATTTTTATCTTTCATGAAGTAAGAAGACACTGACATCTCCTTTACATAGCACCATGGCTTCTCTCTCTCCAGCAGTGCTCGTATTAAGTAGCTATAAGGCAGAGAAGAGGAACTATACAGTCATCTTATTTAGACTGCAGCACATGAGCTCCACTCTAACAAAGTACCTGCAAAAACAGGTACTGTCAGGAGCAGGGGAGGAGGAGAGGACTGTTTGCGGGACCCCATTATGTTTTCCAAGATGTGAAGCATTTTCTGTACAGGGTAAACCCAGCACAGCCTTCCAAATACACAGAGAACCTCATTTGCCTGGCTGATGTTATCAAAGGAGGCATCATCTCTTTTTCAGCCTTTTGTATGTTCAGAGAAAAAAACCAGATTGCACAGAACAGAGAGATGAGCCCAGAAGCGGATCCTGCATAGAATAACAGGGAAAAAAAAGCCAAGTCTGAAACAGGTAACTTCATTCTCTTCCCAGTGACTTCTAATTTATGCCGGTGAAACTTCACTGTCTTGCATGTCTTGAACAATCATCTTCTAAATGCTAAAACCAGCCTCCTAGCTGCCAGAAGCCACCTGAGCAGCATAAACAGCCTAACAGAAGGCCATCAGTTTCAGTTGCTAAGGCATCAGTCAGCCTGGCATTTAAACACTTGATCCATCCTTCTACCCTGGCAAAAAAGAGGTTTCATTTTGTCTCAACAATTTCTTGATGAAATTTCTGCCACAATCTACTTTAACAGCATCCATCAAACAGTGTGCTTACTAGATTTTCAGTGTTAGTAGAAAGATGTTTGTGAATTTATCCCAGTTTTTGGTTGATAACTTTTAATTGTTATGGCTAGTGTTTATTTTAGAAAACCTATTAGCAAAAAACACAACCCCAAAGCAACACCAAAAAACCAAATGAAACCAAACAATCTAAAATCCAATTAGTGTTGAAACATCTGGAACAGTTTATTCTGTTCCTTATTTTGTGATAATGTATCAGTTCAACATTGCAATTAAAAATAGGTACTAGCATCAATGGCCAGCATGCAGCGTTTGCCCATAAAATACCTTCGATGTATCAGCAGTAAAGGTTTATTGACATTAAGTGTCTAGTGCATGTGCTCAATAACCCTTTGAAATGCAGTAGGAAATGGCAGAGTAACTGTCTCAGGCTCTTTTGAAAATCATGCCATAGGAATCGGATCTCATAAAGCTAACTGAAATCATTCACTGACGCCAGGCAAGGATGAACCCGACCCTGCTATGGGTTGGCTTTACGTTCCCTGTGGATCCCTTGGGCTAATATTAACGACCGTGCAGAGACACTGGGAGCTTTTCAAGGTCTTCAGAGGGTTTCCAACAAATTTCTGTCTTGGAAGGGCAACGATTTTCTTGCCACCAGTTATAAGTGAACTCTATTTGACTTGGGCAATTACATCAGCTGGGATTTCTGTGGGGCAGATCATCAGGGTCAAAGCAGCATGGTTCATGTAATATGCAGCCCCCTTGTTACTTCACTTTTCTTTCTCGCTCAAATGGTGTATCTTGCAGAAGCTGGTCCTGAAAATTGCTGGCTTTGCATGTACAATCTGAGTTGAAAGAAAACGATGGAGTATATTAGGCTTCAGCTTTTTAATTATCAGTTCATAACGAAGGGTTCTCTCTGTGGGAAAAAAATAATTTCCTGAAGGCTGAACCTCTGCAGGGTTTCCAAGGCTTGAAAGACAGTATCGATCGTTTGACAATGAGTCTCTCTGCACTCATGGTGCAGAATGGAAAATTCCAGCTTTGCCATAACCCCCTGATCCCAGGAAAGCAAGTAGCTATACTGCAGCAAGCTGGGAGGGGGTGCTGGGAGAGCAGTCCATCCAGACCGTGAGCAGGCACCCTCCTTTCCAAGTATATCAAGTGCATTAAAAAGAGAAATGGATGATTCAAGCAGTAAAGCTCAGAAACTGCAAAGAAAAACATAGACAGAGTGCACTCCATATGATAGGGCATAGTTCAGCAGTTTTCAGGAGAAAATACAGAATCTTTTTTTCTTTGCAAAGCTCTTTCTCTTCCCTGACCCCCCATTTTGTCTAAGTGCTAACCCCCATTAAACTATTCAAGCAAGAAAACCAGCAAGTCAAAAACATAAAAGCCAAATTAAACTGAGTAATCAAAGCCAAGTTTTTATACTTGAAAATGCTCCAGTGCCAAAAACACCACCTTTGAGAGACTTTCTAATTGTTCCCAATTTTCCAAGCACGATGTACAGACGTTGCCAGGGTATGCAGGCATTTACATACTTGAGAAACATAAGCTGTAGGCTTTAAATTTCCTAAAAATAAACAATATAACTTAGAAGAAAGCTGCCCCAAAGTGCAAATGTCATGCAATACCAAACATGCGGTATAGGAATTGTACAAGGGTAACTGCAATTGCTATGGCCAGTCCGAAGTGAGTCAACAACTCATTCCCAAGAGACTCGTTTTACTGCATTTTTAGGTCTAAACTGATCCTTCCTTCAGCTGAATTTAAGTCCTTGTCTTTAGTTCATGCCCAAATTACTACCTACTGGGAGAAAAGGCCCCCGTGGTCTCTGAGACACAGTAGATGCTGCGAGAGCAGGATCTCCTAGGACTCTAGGAGGCCTGTGCAGCCTTGCAGCGAGAGGAGAAGAGGCAAAGTGCAGGTGAACCAAGCCCTGCAACTGCTGTGCTGCACTTGGGCGAGGGAGGAGATAGCAGATTTTAGCAGTGGGAGCAGGAGCCAACCTTGCCCTTCAGCCAGCCACCTCTCAGACACAGCAACTACAGCCAGCTCTGTGTGAGGAGGTGCCAGCACCTCCTACTGGTTACCGAGTTTACCCTTTTACTGGTTTGCTAATTTATCAGCACATTTCCTTGCTGTGTCCTCTGGTATATTCAGCACAGAATTAAAAGTGAACCTTAGACAAAAAAGATGCAACTATACAAACTCAAACTATTTTTTTTTTTTTCTTTTTTTCCCCCCAGTGCTGTAACAGCCTAGAACCACAGATTTCATGTGATAGCTCATATTTTTGTATTTCTGTATTAAAAGCATTGGGGTGGTATCTCCTTTGAGACTGTGATCTTTCAGATGGGGTTTCTGCTGCTCCTTTAATGATTGTCTTACCAACCACTCGTTCCTCAGTCTTTTCTCCCCTGTGTCTGGCTATTGATCTGCCCTGCGCAAGCCATGCCTAATTCTGCATTTTGCATTAGCCAGTCTTCTTTTGTCCCTCCACAGCCTGATCATTGCTCCACTACTGGACCGCTCCTTCCTTGGACAAAGTCATTCCTACACAAACCTTTTCAGATTCTTATCTCAAGATCAGTCTCCTCACAAGTCTTTCACAACTGCCATTAAAGGTTTGCTGTCCCCATACCCAGACAGCTTTTCTTCTCCAATTTTCATCCCAATATTTCTTTTCTGAACTCTCAGATTTCTCTCCAGCTCCACTATTTTCGGATTTCTAGCATCATGTCTGTGCATTATCATTTTCTGTGTCATTCTCCATTAATTTCCAGAATATTCACTATTGCCACTCTAAAAACAATACATTTCTGCTAAGCCTGACACATATTTATCCATCAAACAGAAAATATTTTTAGAATTAAAAGAGAAAATGCTGTATTACTGAGAAATCTATTTTTGGTTTCTGGGCATGATCCTAGGTTCACTGTTAACAACAGAGCTGTTCCTATTTGACATTATATCAGATATGGTGTACAGACTTTTTGCTTGTTTATTTGAAACATAATTTTTAGAACCAGAATATTCCCACATACTTTGTCCACACCTGCTGCTGAAAAGTGAGTAAAGAGCACGTGCTTTGCCCAGATCACATGCTAGAACATACACACAGAGCACAATTCCTGCAAAGAAAAAGGCTGCCTTTTACAAACTTTATTTGTATCAATTTATGGGAACATCCTACTGAGTTACTCCTCTTAGGAGAGAATTTTGCAGTCAGGGCACAGGGTTTAATTAGCTGCTTATTAAGCCAGTTCATAAGGAGTGAAACTGGCTATCCTCCACTTTACGTCTGTGGTCAGCTATTTCCTATATTCCTTGTCCAAAGTAAACACCTTCTATATCCATTTATTCTCTACCAAATGTGCTTTGCTACTTGCAACAACAAATAGATTTTCATCCTGTGTGTTATTATTTTCCAAATTGCAAGTACGTAAAAATAATTATCTTACTCTCTCTCATTTTGGAGCTGTTCTATCTGAATGGCTCATGTTTATAAAAATTTCCACTTGTCTTTGTTCTTCTTTTCATTTAATTGCAATTGCAACCTAAACAACAAACTGAAGAAGCCTGGGTTTCCCTCAGGAAGCCACTGACTGCAGGAGAATAGCAGAGACACTGCAACCCCCCCGGCAAGGAGCCACAGTTTCTTGATGCCCATTGCCCAACAGACTGCCACAAGCACAGTGCGAGAGCAGCGTACCACAAAGGCAACCTACAGTCCATAGGTGCTGGGAGCCCTTTTAGACGCCTGGAGATAGGAGTGTTAGTGTCAACGGGAGAGCCTGGAAGAATTAAGAAAGATAAAAATCCTCTAGTCTGAAGGTCCGAAGCCTGAGGTAGGTTTGAGGAACAACCAATTGACACAGCGTGTGCCGAGAATACACAATCTGCCCTGCGCATGCTTTGAAGCACTGGATCAAATCACCTGTTATAAAGGAATTAAGCTGTTCCTGGAGGTTTCAAAGGCTAATACATGCCTTGCCACAGCCCACAGCTCCGCGGCCCTCCAAGTGACAGATGCATTCTGCACCTTAATAGCAGGATTTAGAGCCAATTCCCAGGTTACTCATTTCTGTCCTAAATCCAATCTTGCAAGCTGCAGCTTATTTAACGTGAGGCAGCACTGTCATTCCTCCACAAAGAGCCTTGTCACCTTTCCATTCCTTGCACAGGCAGTCCCATTTTTAGTCTGCTTCTTTCAACGTGAAATCTATCTTCTGTAAGATCAGCAGTTCAACTGTACTGTTGTTCCGCTCATTATTTAAAATTTTGTAGCAGAGGGACTATAACAATAAGAAAATCCACGTCTTACAGAAAAGGTCAGCATGTACTTACGTAATTTGATGCAAGATCAGGATGCAGATAATCAATTCCTGCAATAAGATAATGACAGAACAGAAACCAAAGGTTAAGAGTTTCAAAAAAGATTTTCTACTGATCACAGAACAAAACAAGATTCCTTTGCAACCACAGGAAAATGATCATGGCAAATAATGCAACTGGTTGAAGTGAGATTCCAGTTTTTAAATATGGACTGGTTTACCATTTCTGATGCAGTCCCAGCTAGGAGTTTTCACTCATTTATGTCAAAATCCAGGTCCCAATTGAAAAGGTGAGCTCAGCGACTAAATTTATTGACCTGTTTTGTAGACTAGATCATATCTACTTATTCAGATTAGTTTAAATCACAATTTATCTTTATACAAGTTCTACCATCTCAAAGCATACCAAAACTAACAAGATCAGTAAGCACTGGGTCAGTACAGGATATAGAAAGGAGTATTTTTAACCACGGAAAATTGTAAACTAAGTAGAAAGAAAATTACCTAAACTAGACTTGGGGAGATCACTAAGGCAAACATTTTGGGTTATGCGTATGAAAGAGAACACTTAATGTTGGACTGGACCATTTTAGCAAATATGTGAGCATAGGCTCCGCACTTTGGTAGCGTGCTAAAGATCGTAACAGGGCAGTGGTGTGGAATATACTCATTCTAATGCATGGTATCTTTCTACGTATGGCAAATATACAAATCCCAGTGGACGGTGTAACAGAAGCAGCAGATCTACACTCAGACGGGATAAGCTGACCTATTACATATCCAGTTAAAACGTACAAAGAAATGGCCACCAATCTCATGTTACATTTTGATCATTACTCTGCCCTGTGTCTCCAACCACCACAGTATTACATGCTCAATTTTATCTGCAAGGAGAATGTCATATTATCACAGTTATTCTGATGAAACCATTACCTCCCCGTTACATAGGGTCCTTCACACTAGATTTGCTTGAAGAGACCCTTATACGTGCGGAGAGCCTTACTGATCCAAACAGTGGATGGACAACAAAAGTCTCAATGAAGAATCATGTTATCCAGGTGCCCTCTTCCAGAGTTATTAGAAGTGAATATAAGGCAAATTACCCCCTTCTCTAAAAGCTGTATCTGATGGGCCAACAGCTTTATTTGACCTGAAGCTCAAATAGTCTGTCATCTTCCCCACCACAGTCATGCCTAGCTATTCTGAAAGCTAAGTCCTGCCTCTGTGGGACCAATGAAATTGTGATTTCTCTTGACATCACATGAGAGATCACCTCTCACGTGAGATTGCTCTCTCATCAATATACAGATGTCTGAGTCTACTTTCTTACTTCCACAAAAACCTTGTCTTAGGAATAAGCAGATGAGGAACAGAAATAAGTGAGGACAGATCTCAGTTGACCCTAGAAAACATATGTGGATCCAGACATTTTATTTATTTATTTTTAATATTATTCAGTCACCATAAAAGGAAAACATTCAAAATTTAGCCCAAAGAAAAGTGTTGACAGACTGCACAGAATTCCTGTACTTCAGCAAGGAACCCATGAGTAGAACAGCTGTGACTTCAACTGTACCTTTTATCTTCATCTTCCCTGAACTTAGCCTCAAATTAGTAATATCTTTAATATGCAGATCTTTATTGACCTGAAAGCATGAAAGTGTTTAATTATTTCAGCTGTCAAGTATGACTTTGAGAATAATGTAACCCAGAAAACGTTTTCTTAAGTACTTTTTGCACAGCAATTACATCCCCAGTCAGTGCCTACAGAAGTCAAGGGGAGTCTTTCCTTTGGCTTAATGGCCATTATAGCGTGCCCTTGAAGATAGAGAGTGATAATTGCAAACTACTTTTAATGCTCAGATATCCATCCTTCAGTATCCCTAGTGAAGTCTTTATAACATATTTTCCCTGAAGATCTCAAAGTCTTTACAGAGGCTGGTAGTCTCTACCTGGTAGTGGTAGTCTCACCACTATAAGCAATCCATTATTACTTTTTAATCTTTTTTTGACCTTGATTACATGGAAAAAGCTACTTAAAAATAGTAAATTAGCATGCAGTCTTCACTTACCATCATCCATGATTCCTATGGTAACTCCCTTCCCCGTGTATCCCAGCTCCCACGCCTCAGCTACATTAAGGTCAAGTCCAGGAGTCCCATCTGCTTGACCAGTGTTAATCTAAGGCATCAGTGAAAAAGGAAGAATAGCTTTTTTTACTTGATAGACACATTTCCACAGCCACTGAATTTTGCTTTATATCTTTGCATGTATCTTTGGTATGGAAAATATATCCCATTTGCTTTCGAGTACACATTTGTACGTAATCATACCCACTGCAATAATGCAGTGGTAAAACAAACAAAAAAAAAAGAAAAAAGAAAAACCAACCCTGGGTAAATTCACTTCTTTGTGCTTTACAAGATTTGATTAAACACTGAATCTTTTGGACCCAAAAAAGGACTTTTCTACTTAAGCATGTCAGGGCAGTGGGTCAATCCAGACAAAAGTTAGACCAACGGATTTTACAGAGGCCTTTTTTATGAGCAGGAAATGCTTTTTTCTTGAAAGCAGGGTTCTACTGAAATTCATGACCACTGGGTTTAGTACCAGAAACAACTTCCTTGATAACCAAGTTAGCCCTTCTTTAAGCAGGAAAGTTCACTAGATGAACTTCAAGGGTCCTTTCCAACCTTGTACGTGTGTGATTCTGTGGTTCTGCAGTACAGGCAACCCCCTGTATCTTCAGGCATTACTCATGTTCACCAACCTCATTCGCAAATTTCTCACATTCCGTGGGAAAAATAATACGGGTTTTGCTGTTCCAGATTTTTTTTCAATTTTGTGTCAGACACATCTCATTTCACAATACATTTTAGTGTACTTTATAATGTAAAAAATGTACAGCTTCACAAAAATTTTATTTTTATCACTGCAACATTTTGATTCAAGTACCAGAAAGAAGTGAATTAATCCACACTTTAGTTTATCATCTCATCAAAGATGAAGTCCTATTCATGTTAATGTGCCCTCATTCATATGAAAACTCATCTTAGAAAAAAAAAAAACCCAGCCATGTTAGATGGATCCATAAAACATAAGAAATAGATTCAAAGGAGAGAGAACAAGAAACACTGTTCTTCAGCAAAAAGACCCTTCTTAAGTTAACAACGCAATACTGCATTTACTAAGTATTTCATTATAAATAGGTTGCAACATTAAAGCTGACCAAAATTACTTTATCAACTTTTTAAATAGAAAAATATCATTTTGGCTACTTTTATGTAAAAATTTAATTTTTCTTTTATGACTAAAGACTTCTCCCTATAAAATATGACACATTAAAAATGAAACAATTTGTCAAAAGAAATTAATGTTTTGCTATTAGCTTAAGCCAAAATTCATCAGTTTTCAGCTGTTCTGCTTTTGATAGAAGAAAATCAATTCATATTCAAATTTCCATAAGAAAAGAAAAAACTCAGCTTTTTCTAGCCAGTGCACTAGAACTTTTTGTTATAATTCTATAACAATATTTTACCTGGCAACAGCTCAAAGACATGATTCATAGGCAGTTTTAGGGGTCACATCAGCACACCAGGAATGCCCACAGGACACCAATACAGTTCTCTTTCAAGCCTTCTAAGGATCTTTCCGTTGACTGAAATGAAATTCAGCTCTTGAAATGTGCTGGGTCTTCCCAGCATAAAAGAGGTACAGTTAAAAACAACAGGACAGAGCCTTGAATCCATTCCCAAGTTCTTGTGACATATTTGGAAAGAACTCTTGCAAAACATTGCAACAGCACAGAATGGCTTGAATGCCAGTTATTTAGTTACGATTACTGTGATTTTCTTTCAAAACTTACCAGGTACCATTGCTTCGTAAATAAAGGATCATTCATGTTGATGTCAATGTCATTGATGTCTCTATATCCTCGCTTCCTTCTGCTGAAGCCTTCCTGTTGCACAGCTTTCTTTACCTGGAAGGGTTAATTTTTACATCTTTAACTCAACATTCTTAACCACAGATACAAAAATTTTTTAGCCTTGTTTTCATGATGGATAAGGATTATGAAATCACATTATTTGTGTCCGTGTCATTCATTTGCAAATTCTAAACCTATGGCTGATTTCAGTCAAAATTTGCAAAGACGTAGAGAGCTCAAGGACTACTATAGTGGCTGGGGGGACACACCCAGAAGTGTCCTATCTAGAGGAAAGCTACAGCTTGAACATGTTTTAGATACCTGAGAATTTGCATAAGAATGAGTCTCTATTCATGGATCTTCCCGCCATACTTTTCTTTTTCATAGCCACCATTATCAAAACATTGTTGTTGTTATTAGAAGCTAAAATTATTTAACTAATTCCCAATATGTCACTGTTCCAAGCTACAGGCATTTCATAAAATGAGGATGCAGGTGTCAACCATGCTTTTACTTTTCCAGATTTTTCTCCAGGGCATTTTCAGAGTATTAGATAGCCTTTCCTTCCAAAAAGATCTGCTGGGAGAAAAATATCTGAGGTTGTGGGCTTTTATCATACTCCTGAGGTTCTCAGAAACACGTCTTATAGAGCAATCTACTTTGAGGGATTATCCTTGCAATAAATAAGTGATAAATAAATACATTGGCAAGAAAAACTAAATGGCAAAAAAGCCACTAAAGTGACCAGACTGCCTAAAGTGTAAGTTATAAAAATACTGGTTATGAAACACAAGTAGCCATAGTTTTTTAGAGATCTTTTCCTTTATAAACAGCATATCCACAAAAACATTTAACTAAGCACTGCAGAAAACAAGAGAAGTTAGACACACAAATATCTCTGGAGGCAGGAACTACAAATGTCAGACCATAATCATCTTATTTGTACCCTTGTAAAAGAGCACTCCTAAAGGAGATCACTGAACAGTTGTAATTATTGTTATAATATGTGCTAACATATTCCTAGACGTTGCAGAAGTGCTGTCAAGTTTGGCATACTCTTCTTGTACTCTTTAGCCTAACACCTGGAACCAAGATAGCATGAGTCCCAGCATTTAATTCAAAATAAAAAAATAATTTAAAAAAAATCTAGCCCTCTTGATCAAAGAGGAATGCTTAAAACCATGAACTGAGTACACCTTGAGGTGCAGCCAGAAGGCAGCAAAACCCCTAACATTTCCTTAGGCATTTTCTTGAAAAAAATGCATGGTTATTAAATAAACCTAGTAACTCAGAGAACCCACTTCTACATGTGTGGCTTTGGCATTTCTGATTAAGACGACATATACAGGAGTTACACTACTGTGTTGCAGTAACTCATGTAGTGTCTGTCAAAATCAACAGAGGAGAAACTCATCCAAAGGCTAAATCAGATCTTAGGTCAGTTGAGTAATTCTTGGAGGTGTCCTTCTGTCTCCATTAATTAAAGCAGGAGCCTCAAAAGACAGTGTTCAGTGAGGTGCCTAAGGCTGAGATGAAACTGGGATCTAACTGATGGGGGCTAAGAACCATTTTCCTCACAGCTATATTGCTTCATTATAACCGTGAAAACTTAATACCAATTCATAGTGAGCAGGATGGGGCAGCGTGCCCTGCAAAGGCAGTATCAAATGCTTCTAAAAATCTACTTGTATGAACTCTAACTCCTTAACTAAAGGTACCAAATGATAAAATATTTAATTGGTAGGTGCCTTCATTTATACGTGTGTTTCCATTACTTGTGCAGGTTCATTAAAAGCGGAGCAGACTGAAAAGAAAGAAAAAACCTAATACAAAATAAGCTGGAAAGAGGGCAGTGATTAAGTAGCACCCATACTAGGTGTACTTAGTGGTGCCAGGTATCTGAACAGAGTAACCAAAGGTATAAGCACACTGTTTGATACCTCTAAGATAAGGCTCAGTGATGCCATGGAGACAACAGAGCAATCACCTGTCATTATGGCTTCCTCCGTTACCACCCCTGCCTCTCTGCTTGCGACTGCAAACCCCGAGCTGTCACCACAGAAAATCATTATGAACAGAAGCCAACCCTCACTTAGAGGGATGCCAGAGAAAAAGATTTCATGCATTTGTGCTCCCACGCAAGCTTGCTGGCTCTGCAGGGCTGAATTAAGGCACTGAATTAGGATTTAGTACGAAAGGATTTCTACTAATTAAAAAGCAATGCTTCAGAGCCCTGGCTTTTCTTTAAGACAACCCAGAGGAAGTGGGGAGCAATTTGCAGAAATAGCACAGGCTGGTTTCCCTCTTCAGGATCATCTCATTTGTCTGATTTGTTCCGTCTTCACAATAAAATACAATTTCTTTTTTGTATTATATTACATTATATTATAATTTCCTGAGACAAGGAAATATACCCCTCAAGGAGGTATAACCTTCTCTGAACTAAAACCACTCTG
This sequence comes from Aptenodytes patagonicus, assembly GCF_965638725.1. Taxonomy (NCBI): domain Eukaryota; kingdom Metazoa; phylum Chordata; class Aves; order Sphenisciformes; family Spheniscidae; genus Aptenodytes; species Aptenodytes patagonicus. Next base: position 123,034,943 of record NC_134951.1, read on the forward strand.
TAGGCTGTTTTCTGAATCTCTCACATGGAGAAAAGGCATACAGGATGTTACCATCCACAGAGGTAACAGTCTCAGAAATTCTGAGGCCTCTTTTTTCACTACGGAAACAAGGGGGTTTTCCTCATGTTCAGTAATGATGGTAACTCATACAATCGCATCCAGAAAAGACTAGGCACTTCTGTCATGAAATGAGTTGAAAGGTTCGGGTAAGGCCTTGGTAGCTTCTCACTTATATAAGCTACAAATTGCCTCATTCAGTTGCCTTGTATAACCCTGCACGAAGCAAGAACTTGCCTTTCTCCTGATGAAACTGTATCTAGAAAGCCATGAGCCCAAGATCAGATAGCATCCATATATTCCAGAGAAAAATCTCCAATAAAACAAACTTATAATTGGAAAAGGGTGATGCAAATCCAATTACTTGAGCGGAGAACTGCCCATTTAGGGCTGCAGATAGCTGACTGAGGAGAATCCTAGTCGTCTTGCCAACTGGGTATCTGCATTAGAAAAATGGTGTTTTTCCAGAGCTGGAAACTTGTGCTTTCGTATCTAGTCTAGATCAGGAGAGGGACCGCACCTGATTCTGTTTCTATCTTACAGTTTTCTTCTTAAAGAACAGCTGGCCTCCCTGTGACATCAGTAACATAAATGCATTAAGTATCATGTCACAGGTAATATGTTTCAAAAACACATACAAGAGAGAACATCTTTGCATGTGCAACAGCAGAAGATCATTGGAAAACACTGTGATCTTATAACAGCCATAATCCCATGTACTTGTGTCAAGTTCAGACCTGGAATCCAGCCCTCAATCCAATGCACAACACAACCTCATGCCATGTTTCAAATACTTGTTTCTCTAACTGAAGCAGGAAAAACAGCATTCGTAAGACTCAGGCTTCTGATAATAGCATCTCCAAATGATTTGAGTCTGTGAAGGCCTAGTGAAGGAGCGAGATTTTCTTACTAAAATAGCATGAATTTTACTGTCTCAAAATTAGGCTTATTTATCAGCAGTAACAGCCTTTTGTTTATTTCATTCTTAATTCATTTATTTTTTCTTTGTTAGGATACAGGATTAAGTAGAGAGCAAAATCTGAGCATCTACTTTATTAGCATGTAACTAAATCATGTAAAAGTTACTAGCTGTGTTATAATCAGAATGAAGGTCATGTATCAAAGAAGGTAGCCCATGGATGATAAGATGCTTACAAGGAAAAAAGGTTCAAGTATTGATTTTTAATATACTTGTACTTATGCATGGCGCATAAAGTCACTTGGATGATAATAAACCAGCAGGATACTGATGCAGAACAAATTAACAAAATAATCAATTGACTGCAATACTGCTCCGGGAAGGCCAGAAACCGCAGCACTCTAACTGTGCTCTATGCTCCTGTGAATGCCAAGACAATCAGCTCCTCGTTTTGACGGAACAGGGTTAATCGTACTGGTGAGCTCCTGCAGTTAAATGACACTGTTATATTGAGCATAAATGACAGATTTACTAAGTTATACCAGCGGGTGCACAAAAGTGGAACAGTACACACAAACCCCAACCTCAAGAATCAAGAACTTCAGAACGGGAGAAGTTGGGCCAAATTCCAGAGGAAAAAGGCAGTCCCATGACGACATCTAGTAGGCATGGCTTGCTTGGCTTTTAAAAAAAACCAAACAACATAGCAGTGAGATGATCAACCAAAGGAAGTAGTAGTTCTGTCTTCTCTAAAGCCTCAGGGTCAATACAGGTCTGCTCCTGAAGATGAAATAAGAAGTTGGAAACTGATAGCCTGTATTTTTGAAGAAGTCAGGCTGATGGTTGGACTTAGGCCCTATGAATTGTACTGAAGATCAGTCTCCAATGAAGGTGGTTTGGAACAGTGTGTCCAGATGCACGAAGGCATCGTCAAATAAACCACGTTCGGCTAGCGGAAAGCTGTCCCAACTGTCGCTGTCATTAACTTCTGATATCCAAAGAAACATGATGGCAACAAAAGATGGAGGCAGAAAAGTTCAAGTGAGCCAGTGATACGCATACCTAACTCTCTTTAAAAAGTAACGAGAATTGGGTATCGAGCACTTACAGCAACTTTTCAGGGTCTTACCCACAAATGACAACTCCTCTGCTCCCAAACCCCATACAGAGTTAATAAGCGAGTGTGTCTTTTTTGCCTCTTATTTCTGTCTAAGTAAACAGAAAGACATTTAATTTTCCTGTCCACTCCATCCACATAACATAAAAGAGAGATGTCTATCAGGAGGCTGGAGGTACACTGATCCCATTCATCATACACAATCATCACCTGTATTGTCCAACAGCTGCTTGCTGGTAAGACGCTCTGAAGATGTCAGAGAGGAGCACCCATCTCACATTCTTCTACATTTTTTTTAAAGCCCCAAAGTAACCAAGTTGTGTGTGACTTTCCACTACAAAATAAAAGGAATAATGCTGACTGTCCTCACTAGAGAAAAGAAAGTACAGACCTACTTGAACTGTAACTAAAGTCAGATGAACTGAACAAAACTGAATCACTTTTAAATGGCAATGGGGACAGCTCATTTCTGCTATTGAACCTGAGGTGGTGAGGCTGCTAGGCTCCATCCAGCCATGGCAATGCAGAAAATTGATGCCTTTTGTCTTAACATAGCTGGATCCATCTGCTTGATTTCAAACTTTCAAACTGTTTCAAGGCCCAGAAAGAATGATCAGGGATGTCAGGGGGTTTGCAAGTGTCACTGACCATCCAATATTTACTAATCAAATGACAACTGCTCCTCTCGAGCAAGCTAGTAACTTTCAAAGGTTCTCATGGATCTCTCCATACATAGCAATGAGTCCCTGTTGTCAACCGCAGGTGCCTCTGGCAGATTATTCGTAACAGAGTCTCCAAGTGCCTCTTCTACCTGTATCCATTAATCCCTGGGGAGTTTTCAGTACAGGGACTCTTTCCCCAAGCTATCTTGCCACTCCTTGGTAGGTGCAGTTAGAGCTGCTACAGCAAAGATGTAGCAGCTGTTGAAGCACAAGGCCTTTGAAACATAAAGTTTATCAACACAACCTTCCCCGCCATTTCTAAGCAAAGGACACACGAAGAAAATGGTTTTCAATTTGAAAGACTTAATGAAAGTAAAAATACATCTCTTTCCATTAAAATACTTGTATCGCTCTTGTTTTATACATTTTTAAATGTCTCATGCTAGACAGCATGAGAATTGCTTTGATTTCTAGGGAAAGTCAGGTCCACTGTAAAATATGTCCATTTTTCATTGTTCTCAGCCTTCCTTCTTCTACCTCGCTGTTTCTTTTTTGTTTTGTTACTAGTTGAAACAGTGTCATTGGATATCAAGGACTTGCTTGTTCTGGACCAGTCCTAGTTTTTTTCCTTTCTCTAACCAGCTCCATTTGCCTCCACAAACACTACTGAGTTTATATAGGCCATCAGCAGATAGTAAAGTCTCTGGACACTTACGCTGTCCCCAGACAGCCCTCTTGGGATGTCTTCTCAGTCTTCCTTGACTCCAGCTTGTGCTCTTTGAACATCTTTCCCCTCTCTGGATACAATACTGCAAAAATGCCACACTCCCAGTAGAATAAAGCAGGGACAAAATACTGCCACCATTAAACTCTGACTGTTACTGACTGCCTTGCACAGCAAAACCCGGCATAGTTGGGGCTGCTCACTAACTTCTCTGCCAAAATCACTGAAAATCGTAACACCAGAGGTACAGTCATTTAGGAAACTACTCCAGAAGTTCAGCATCAATCAGACAATAGTAAAATATGAAGGTGAACAGCCTGAACTCAAAGGTTCCACTCAGGCAATTAACCTTTCTTGATGGAAACACAATTTAAAGAACTCGTGCTTCAACCAAGTTCATTTTTTAAAAAAAAAAAAAAAAAACAATGCAAGAACTGACTTGCTTCTGCCTTATTTTGTGACCTTTCGTTTTCCTGATATTAGTTCAGTGCTTGGTAAATAAGGAGCTTTCAAAAATAAAAGAAGGGGAAAAGAAATCAATATTTTTGTCCATTTAGCAGGCCTCTCACAGTTCAGTGACATTCAGGAAGCAGTGAGTAAAGAGACAAGGAATCAATGTGTAAGAGGAGGCTGCAGATCATATTCAGCCTGCTCACCTAAGCGATCAATAGCGCTCCTCTAGCTTCTACTTTGAAATGCAAGTGAGTTGTTTAGGCTGCAATGTAATATGAATGCCGAGTATGGATGGTCTGCAACGGAAAACATTAGTTTGGTAAAACAGAAATTTTCATAGGATCATGCCCTCTTTGACAAAGGTTTTTCGCCCTAGGATAGAATTTATTAAGAGGAAAGACTGAGACAGAGAAAAAGCCCTGGTAACTTATATGCAGTGTACTGCCTCAAGAACAAGCGAACTGCTTCACACCTCTGCTCTCTCCTCAGTTTGGCGTGAGGGCCATATCGGGATCTATACACTATCACAGGTGCTGGCTATTCTAGGAACACTGTTCTTATTTCCAATTTTTTCACTGCTTAGACAAGCCAAAAAGAGAGCAGGAGCATCTCTGAAATCTTAAGAAGTTTCCAAAGGAATGAAAAACTGCTTCTTATTCTACACGGAGAAGCTGACATTACACTTTATTGTATATAATGACAGAAAAGTCAAAGTAATTTCTATTTCAAACAATATCTCACTGCAAGACAGCAGGACAGTCACTTCAGTTATAAAATCAAAGATCTCTGTAAGAAAGAAATTTCCCAGAGATGGGCTGTAACAGCATGTATGAACCACAGGTACACTTTATCAGCAGCTTGTGGGTAACTTTTGCACTTTGCTGTCTCACCAGTTACACTGGGCTACAGAAATGATCAGCCTCTCCAAATCAATCAGAATAACCACCTCCCGGTACAGGTGTAAACAACAGCATGCCTGGTGACAGAAAAGAAAATTGGGCCCCATGCATGTAGGGCACTATTGACTGCAGATCCTCCCTTCTTAACTGTAAAATTAGTTGCTGTAAGTCACAGCTTTCCCTTCTCTCGCATCCCCTGGCCAAGTACTGCAGATACACCTTTCTTAAAACATCATGCTTGAAAAAGAAAGCCACCTTTTTCTTCTTCCTCAACAGTAAAAATCTTTTCATGGAGGGATTTTCATTTATTACAAAGGCCACCACCAACCTTTGAGGTGATACCCAAAGTAGGTCTAAGTTATATTTGCAGCCTCTCTGTGGTATAAAAGTGTTTTAGTTTAAATAGGAATCAGGCCCAGTTCATCTTTAAGATTGCAAACCTTTTGGCATTGAGACTAGGCTTTTGGATATATCTGTGCAGTACAAAGAAGAGAGGTGCTCACATGATGCTGAATCTTCTAATTTAATAATTCCCTTTTTGTCGTCATTTGTTCGTTTATAACTTTGGACTGTTTCTTACATTCCTGGGCAGTCTTCCAGCAAAGGACTTTCCTCCTGCTCCACAATAGCTCACTGGTGCTATAAGGAGAGAGGTACTACAGAGTCCACCTTTATATAACCTCCTTTTTAAAGATTCCATTAGTACGGTTGCTGCTTCCACACAAGCGATGAATATCTGATACATCCCAAGAGAACAGGAGTGCTCATAGGCTAAGGATTCCTCTAACTGTTGATTTTAAGTTAATTTATTTCATGAAGCAAGCCTCCAGATAAGTGGAGACTGTGAGAAAATACCACTTGGAGAAAAATCTGTTCAGTTTGGTTTGTATGGGAGGACTCAACTGACAGGTAAAATTATTCTCTTTGTCGAAGCGCACCCTTGACCCACCCTGATGCAGAAGAGACTTCTTGTAAATGTGTGAACATTTGTGCTAATGCCCAAACACATTTCCAGTCATAAAGCATCATTGGTAGCAGCTTTACCTCTAACTTCATGCATTTTCTTTCTGAATATGCCAATTTACTTTACAGACATTACGTTTTAAGTGTACTGCAGATATACAAACTGGAAGAGCCTTGTAATATGCCTGTGTAGGTATGCATCATCATTTAGGGAAACTGAGTCAGCAGAGGATGAGACCTTGAAGTAACTCTGCAGCATGCGCTGAAAATAAACCCCCTAGTCTCCAAAGTGATTCTGCACTTAAAAGCTGGCTTCTGACCTGTGCTATAACTCGTCATACTTCCACTTCATTCTCCACAGTCTCCTTCCCACTCAAATTTCATCTAATAGCTCATCATTTGCCTTGAAACATCTGCTTGGAAAAATACAATTCACATTTTCTCTCATGGAATTACTGGCACATATTATCCCCTTCCCATGTTAACAGTAAATATGCCATAATGTCACACTCATTGAGGAACTGCATGTTGCCCCATCTTTTATGTGATTTATTTTGCTTTCTGTGTGTACTCCTTTTCTAAACAGCTTCTAAGTCAAAAAACCAAGCATTGTTATACAGCTGCCCCCCCAAGCCCACTGACAGCGTTCAGTCACGGTAACAGCGGTGGGAGCTGTCTGAGGTTCCTCTCTCATGCAGTGGGGCTTAGAGTAACAGTTTACTTCAGCTTCCTCTACCGTTTGTGGCCCTTCGAAGCAGATGGGCCCCACTGGATCCAGTGGCAGTGGCAAATTTTTATACAAAAGTTTCGCCAGAATCTCAGCTGAAGAGCAACTTCCTAGAATAAAAACAGTATCATGGCACTAGGAAGGAAGGAAGGAAGGCAGAGTAGTGTCAGTGCCGTTGTCCTACATACAGTGCATGAACCAAGCTGAAAATCAACTTGATTTAAATTCATTTAAGACAGTCTGGATTAAAAGTTAGTTCAAACTAGCCGTGGGTCTTCACAACCTGGTCTCATGGGGTGACAGTGAAGAAAAGGTTGGCTCCATCGTGCAGAATCCAGGCTTTCCCAAACCTGGGTTCAGAAAGGGCACGAGTGCCTTTTGATTTCTTTTTCCTGACTGCAACTCCGTGAGTGCCCTACAGAATACAATCCTTCTCTTTTGTAACCTATTCTGCACTGTCATTGTTCAAAACAGTTTTTCCTTTCCCTATTTCTTCTGCTCTGTGAGCAAATGATGCAGTTTGAATTTGGAGAGAATACCTCCTGAAGAGGCATCTCTTTCAGTTAATGTGGAAGGGAGCACCTCTGCGCAGGCAGAGGAGGCCATCACAAATGGCCACTTACTCTTCTTGCGGCATCTCCTGCAGTCTCTGTTCTGACTCGGGTCCCCACTGCACCGTGCAAGCAGGTTGCTAGCACTGATTACTGCCCACTGCTGTCAACACCTCCCCAGCCAGGTGGTAATGACATCTGCAGAAGGCCCATTTAGCTTTAATAAAAAACAAAGCCTATTTTTAAAAAGCTGCCTGCCTAGAGTGATACAGCAACAACTGCCAAAAAGTCCAAGCTTATTCTAATATTTCAAACCTGGAATACTTAAACTTCAAGGTTCGCATGAGCGGTAGTGATATATTACTGAGCCTTTCTTGTCCATTTTTAATGCCTTCAGAGCTCTGTTGCTATCTCAGTGCAGATGAGATACAGAACTGCAAACCACTGATCTTCCTAAAGTGCTGCCTGGTGGGAATTACATGGGCTGTACAATGTCTCCTCTCAGGAAATTTCATAACTAGAAGCCAGACACAAAACAGAAGCCAATCTTATGACAGAGGGAAAACCGCAGTTATGCTGCTGCTCACATTCACGTATCTGCTCATGCACCCAACAGCAGAGTGGTTGTTTATAGCACAGCTACTTCTTTATTCTCTTACCATAAATACACTGGACAGAAAAGAGAAGGGAGCTTGCTCCCATGCATGCCTTTCCCAGCCCAGTAGGAAGCAACTGATGATTTGTATTGACCGGGCTGTACACCGTAAAGGTTGCAATTGCACTTCTTCAGCTCCTAGATTCAGAGGTTTATGGATCCCCGTCACAAAGCATGTTAATAAAATCAGCAGAGGTTTACGTATCACTGCTGTGCAGCATTGGGTTAGCAGTGTATAGCTGCCAGGGACAGGCTGTCTGCCACAGAGGAAGCATCAAAACAGAACAGTTTCTACAGAACAACTTCTGTATCAAGAGAGAAGGTAAGAAAAGCCGGGAAATAAGGGATTGGTTTACAAAAAGGAAAGAAACAGTCCATGTCCTGTAATTCTGTCCCTTACCCAAATCAGTTTTTAATTCAGTACTTCCAAAGGACTGACCTTGATCCTTGTCATGACATGCTGTAGGTCACAGAATCATAGAATAGTTTGGGTTGGAAGGGACCTCTAAAGGTCATCTAGTCCAACCCCCCTGCCATGGGCAGGGACATCTTCAACTAGATCAGGTTGCTCAGAGCCCCGTCCAGCCTGACCTTGCATGTTTCCAGGGATGGGGCATCCACCACCTCTCTGGGCAACCTGTTCCAGTGCTTCACCACCCTCGGCGTAAAAAAATTCTTCCTTATATCTAGTCTAAATTTACCCACCTTTAGTTTAAAGCCATTGTCCCTTGTCCTGTCGCAACAGGCCCTGCTAAAAAGTCTGCCGCCATCTTTTTTATAAGCCCCCTTTAAGTACTGAAAGGCTGCAATAAGGTCAGAATCCTTTCTTTTAATCTTCAAATGTTCTCCTTCAATTCCTGCCATGGAGCCTGCAGAGAGCGCAGTTGCAGAGCTCCCTGGTACCCGGCTCCGTGGGAGAGAGCACGGCCAAGGCAGAGAGATCTACATCAGGGCACTTTTCCCACCTCATCCCAGAATCTGGCTGCCACGAAGTGGCAGAAAACCACCCTTCTGCCCCTGAACTCCTGACCTGCCTAGTGCCCGGCTTGAGCAGCGTATCGAACCCATGTTACCCCAGGAAAAGTCTACAGCTCTTTTCTTGACAAGAAAGTCACGAGGACACGAGCGATTTGGCAAAGGGATCACATCTAGTGTGATATTGTAGGCAGGAGACCTAACACAGAGCAGCGATCGAGTCAACAAAGCGGGGAAGAGACACCATGCTGGGGCACAAAGCCAGCCCCGACGCAACAGAGCACATAGAGAATTAACAGGGAAGGAAAAACCTGTAAAACTGAGACAAGTATTAATACGCTCAGAGTTTATCCCAGCTGAAACTCTCCTTAGTTTGTCACGGAGACAGAGCAGTACAAGGCACAGAAGTGTGGTCTGAATATCCTTTAAGGGTTTTCTCAACAACCCCCTTAGCAGAGAGGCTTTTTACATCCCTGCCCATGTTCTCCAGCAGCCTGTCCTGCTGGCTGCTGGCCAAGCCTCTCTCCAAAGCCCATCTGCACAATCAAAATTATTTTCAAAAATCTTAGAAACAAAGGGGTTTCTGCCTTGATTTCAAGGGACCAGGACATCCAAGTGGTTCAGATTTGTCACAGGCCCCTCTATTTATCCACTGCCTAGAGCAATGAAAACTGGTCCCCAAAGACTACAAAACTCATTATTAATTGGAGTTGTATGTGCACTAGCAGGGATTTTGGTGCCAGAATTTTCCCTTGTCCCTAACTGGGTCAGAGCACAGGCTCATTTAAATGAAGTGATAAAATGATCATCCTTCAGCAAATTATTTGAACTATTGCTGCTTTTTTGGCCAGAAATGAGGGACTATCTTTTCAGTTCAGTTATTAGCATAAAATAATTAGACTTCGGAGTATATTTTCCTCCCAGTGCACATACATAATTTGCATCAATATTAATAGGAACCTCTCTATTCACAGTCATTGAAAGGAGGCTGTACCTCAAGGGACTGAGAAAGACTAAACCCTAAATATGCTTTTGCTTATCACCGAAGATTTCCATACACTCCTGTAAACTGCTATCCTCATTATATACTACTTGCTCTTCCTGGTTTATTTCCATTGAGACAAATGTCTAGCAAATCATGGAAGAAAATCATTTGCTCAGGCTTCACACAAGAGGCAATCAAAGATGATGCATGCAAATTCTATGGAAATCGCTCTTTGTGTCCAAACTTTGAGACCCAATTCATGTTATGGTTTCCAAGGAATAAAAATTTAACAGAAAAGCTTCCTTGATGAAATTACATTTCTTTGGTATGAAAAGTGATGAATCTCTGGTTAATACCAACAGTGCCTGCTGCACGCACATTTAGGGGTTCTTCATAGTTCCAAAATGCCAGCGTTAACCTGTGTTACAGCAAGCACTGAAGAAGTGGCTTGAGACTAGTAGTACTTCACAGAATAACAAAAGGGAGATCTGGGGAAATAAACTACTACAGCAGAAGGATTGACTTTATGGCAGTTTGAACAGACGCCTAGATTGGGATATAAAGTCCCAGTGTCTTGGGCCACTGCAGTCTGAAGAAGTGTAAAACATTCAGTGCTGAATGACAGAATCATGGACTTGGCAAGCTGTTGACAACGCAATCAGAGATTATGTCCTTTGTTCTGGGCCTTTCCTTTAAGAGCGAGGTGAGCTGTACCTACGAATGACCATCACAAAAGGAAAATGACAAACAACAAAGCGCTGCCAAAGATACAGCGGAATTATGTAAGGGATGAAACTGCCAAAGTCTTAGCTCAAAATGTAATTTTATGAGACTGAGGGTAACAACAGTATTCTGCAAAATAGAAAAAAACCCTGAGGTCCCTGAAAAGGACTGAAAATTACCATTCCCTCTACTGGGCAGGGCCCCTCATCGTTCCTCACTTCCCTTTCAGGAAGGGCCAACCAGTTTAAGTTATTCCCTCTTGTTTCATCTCACCACATGCCACCCTGGACTGAATTGCAAATGAGATCAGGGAAATGCTCTAGCTTAGAAACAATTTTTTTAAATGCAATCATATTCCCTATCCCAACACCAGCTATCCCTGCAACAAGAAAAATGGGAATGGTGTCAGAGGAACAAACAAAGAGGACAGAGGAGGCAGGAATACCACCGAGAAAAACAGGTGAAACCACCACAGTGGAACAACAGTGCACATTCGGTATTAGCTTCTTAGCTGAGATTCAATTCTCCAGAAGTGCAACCTCCTCTTGCCCAAGGGTAAATACAGACTAACTCCATTCATTTCAGTGAAATTACTTCAGATTTTCACTGCTGCAAATTGGAGAAACATCTCTCTCTTATGTTTAACACCATCCCTGTGAGAAGAAAAAACTGTTAAAAGCCTCCCTCCAGTTGAACTCAAGTTCAAACTTGCTGGGCTGAACTTGTGAGGACAAATTATTATTCTTTGCTTCAGGGGAGAATGTCTGTTTCCAAAGAAGTAACCAAATTAGAATATGGAACCCACTGGTGAGGAAAAGACGTTGACATATTGAGGGGGAATGAGTAAGTAGGGGTGCCCAGAGGAGGTGCATACTACGAAGCCAGAGCAGCATGCAGAGCCTGGTGAATCAGTATGCTTAGGCTCTGCAAGCAGCAACAGCACATGGACATGGCCTGGAGACCTCCTAGTGTAGGTGCGCTGCTGGTGCACCTCATAAGTGGCTCCTCTCCAGCATTTCCATCTTGGACCTTGTGGAAGGTCAGCATAAGCGCCTGCATCCAATTCCACAGAAATACTGCAAAAATCCCAGTGTGATCCCCACCTGCGGTATGTGTTGTTCCTTCACATGCTTCTCCTCCCTCCCATTTAAGCCAGGTACCCTCTTCCTCCATAGGTGCCTAAAGGTGCTGAAAACTGTCCAGAGGAATTTCTCTTCCCTTTATCGTAAATCACAAAGCAGGCAACGTTTAGAGAGGAAGAAAGCACAAGCTCCTCATACCTTACAGAAGCGTGTAACTGAGGTCATGGTTTGGTCAGGGATGAAGGAAGCAGATGGTTATTTTGTTTGTCTTCCCTTGAGATCTGTTACAAAAACAGAGTCCTGGAAAGCTACTGTGTTGTCTGTGAAAAACTTATCTGAGGTCCTTACGGAAAATATGGATGAAAAGAAAAAAAAACCCTTTCCTGTTGTCAACCTTCACAACAAAAAATAAAGGCAGAACTGAGAAAAGTTGTCTCCTATTTCCCCCTCATATGTCCCCTCTCAATTTAACTCAGGACTTCACAAAAACCCCACATAAATCTCACAAAAACCATTCATCATGTCTTTCATCAAAATCACTAGTTCCTCTAGTCAAACTGGGTAGCTGCTGTTTCAATCAGGCAAAACATATTAAAAGAGGCTTCAAATCACCCCACAAAGGGGACAAGCGCTATTTATCATTTCATTCCACATCTCCATCTGAGAGTAATGTGCTCAAAGAAGACAGCACCTCGGCCTGGAGGCAGTGCTGCACTTTGGGATCAGAGCTAAGAAGATGCCTTGTCCTGGTGTTCTACTGATGCTCCTGGCAGTTGGGGCAGGAGAACTGAAAGGAGCTAAATGTCAGCTTCCTACCTGCAGAGACCCAAGAGAGCTCCGATCTCCATGAGCAAATACTATAATAAAAACCGTGCAACACCTATGCAACCCTAATTGCTAAGAAATCACTGATACATCTCTCTGACAAACCATACCTTCCCCAGCCGGTCAACACACATTTGGGGTCAGTAGCATAGTCTAAAGTAGGTCTAAAGTAGCACAAAGACACACAATTCCCTGACTTTCTGCTTCTTTCCATCTGAAAATGCAAAGGCAGGGGGGTGTTGGATTTTACCTTCTGGGAAACGCTGCACCTATATATTTTAAATGTATAAACTGCAGCATGTTCAGTCAAATAACTTGTGCGTAGTTTATGCAAAAAATTAGTTGCTCATTGGATAGCAAAGAATGAAAGAGTAAATGAAAAAATGTTACTTAGGTTACAGTCTCCTGAGCATAAAGAACCTCTCACTCAAATTTCTGTTAACGCTACAGAGGTAAATGTGTTTCTCCATATGCTGCTGCTGCTGTTACCCAGGACGAGGAAGCGCCGTCCTGAGAAAAGCTGGAATAAGCCACGGGGAAGCAAGGACAGGAGCAGAGGCAGGACCGCTAGTACTGGATTATACCCAGGGACAAATGCCTCCATACAATTCTGTTGTTATTTTACGCTTAGATAGCCTCTAGCACAGTAATGTTCCCTGAGCCTCCAGATCATGCATGTGGAAACACTAAATTACAACAGTAATTACAGTTTAAGGTTACTGTCCTTTGTCCAAGTCTTTTGGGCTTCAGAGGATCTGCGCTAATCTCTTCGTTTTTATTTTTTCTCCACTGTTCTCATCTCAGTTTTCTTATTGCCCAGGTGCTGTAAAGACCACAAATGGCTGTAATCCAACCTCTTTTTTTTTTTTCCTTCTTTTTTTCCCAGAACAGTAGATTGGGCATCTGGAATCTACTCCTGCTTTTGCTCTGCTTCGCTGTGTGACCTTTTGGAAAATTTAAAGCCCCCCTCTATTTATTTCCAGCATTTGTGAAATGGGCATAATCCATAATTGAAACATGTTTTGAAATCTGTAGTTAAAGATTATTTCATTACATACTGTAAAAGACCACAAATTATTTCAGATGGACAGACAGATCATTTCAGCGGGAGATCTTCAAGCATTAAATCGCCAAAGCAGTCCCTTTCTCACTGTCGTCTATTCTGTAGGCAGACAGAAAGTACTTGGGAAGATTTATTTGACTTCTGGCTTACACTGAATTATTCATTGTTTGCATGTCAGGTAGGTAATTCACCTTGCACACACTTCTCAAGTACAGTGCTAATAAGAAAACCACGATGGGTAGATTTTTCTGACAAACAACATTCTCAGGTAAACAGCTGTCTTTATGGAAATACGTCCTTTCTCTATGCAAAAACGTTCAGTATTCCACAGTCAATGGCAGGACACCAGCAGACGTCAGTTTGACTCATACTCCTAAAAGCAATGTCCTTTTTCATACCTTCCAAACTCAATCTGGAATTTGCATTTCTTTTATACACTCAACTTTCTTCCAAACCTCACTGACACATGAAAGTGAAAACATTTCATAATTAAACTCCAAATTCTACTGAGACTGCATATGGCAACTCTTGAAATTAAACAAAAACCGTTTTTTCACTACGGCAAGTTGCTCACTGCAGAAAAAGTTTTCTTCCTTAGAGATAACTAACCAAACCCAATCATTTATATCCCCTTTTCCAGGTTTTTTTTCAACTAGCTTCCTGGAAGTTAAAAAAGTTATTCATACCTCACCTTCTGTATGTCTCAAGTTAACTACTGGGATTTTTTTGGTTTTCAGTGAATTATAGCCTATGAGTAAAAATGCTTCCTCCTTTGGAGGACTGCATCACTCAGCTCCCATTAGCTCCTCAGAACAGGGTTTAAGAAGCCGCTAAGTATGCTCTGACTGAGGGAAATCTCAGCCTCCTTAGATGGTTTTAGAAAAGGCAGGGTGAGTTGAGCTCCCCTGGATTTGTTTGTGATAAACTCTTCAGGCAGTTTTGGATAACAATGGCTTCCTAGACTAACATCCAAACAGGACTAAAAAAAACTTTTGATGCCGATGGTTCAGCAAATTGTCATTGTTTGGTGAATTGGCGACAGAAAGAGTTAGCTTGTGCCAAGCCCCTTTGCTTCAATTTTTCAAAATGGCTATGGAGCAAAGACCCAGTGGAGGTTTGCTAGAGTTAACAGGCATCAGAGAGCGAGAGGTTTGCACAGCTGTGAGAAGCTCTAGCCCTCACAGTGGCACTGCTGCCTTTAAGTTTGTTCGTGGCCATTTAGATTCAATTAAGAGCAGCAGTGAAGTGACAAGCGAGTTACTCATTTCTATGAGCAGGAGAAGGCTGTAGTCCTGGCCGATAATCAGATGCTTGCTTCAGAGGTTGTCTCCCACTAGCTATTTTTCCTTGCATGAAACATACTTTTCACATTGTGGAAATTGGAGTCAGACCTATGGATGTCTGGAAATAGGATGTTCACTTGGAAAGAAATAATGAAACTGAAGAAAACAGTCAAAAATGATCATGAAACAAAATCTTACAAAGGTTCCAACCAGAAACGTTGAAACAAAATTAAACTTGTTTTTCTGCTAAATAAAATCATTTGGTGCAATAAAATATTTTTGCCCTGATTCAGTATTTCAAATATGAAAATGTAGATTCTGTTTCTGTTACTTTCTGATTGCACTATCAGAAATAAAATGAGTTGAGGTCTTAAAAATCATTTTTTTCATTAGGAAAATAAGAATTTTAGTTAGTTGATTGTCCGATGGAAAAATTTTCATAAGCTTTTCTTATAACATGCCCTGCACAACTTGCGGAAGGACCCTTGAGATTTATGAGATATGAATATGGTTAGATGTGGAAACAAGGAAATAGAAGTTTAACATGGAGGTTTCCCTTCCTCTTTTCAGAAAATAAATAGTCCAAACAGAAATCCTCTTCCTATAGCAATCAAGGGAATTATTCCAAGAAAAGCTCATGTTCCAAAACAAATAAAACGGATTCCAATGAACGTTTTCCCAGGAGAAACGTTTTCACAGCTGAGAAAAGAAAATAAAGCAAGCACTGTTCAATTATGTCAGTATCTCCCGGCCTAAGAATCATAGAATCATAGAATCATTGAGGTTGGAAAAGACCTCTAAGATCATCGAGTCCAACCATCAACCCAACACCACCATGCCCACTAAACCATGTCCCTAAGCGCCTCATCTACACGTCTTTTAAATACCTCCAGGGATGGGGACTCCACCACTTCCCTGGGCAGCCTGTTCCAATGTTTCACCACTCTTTCAGTAAAGACATTTTTCCTCACATCCAATCTAAACCTCCCCTGGCGCAACTTCAGGCCATTTCCTCTCGTCCTATCGCTTGTTACTTGGGAGAAGAGACCGACACCCACCTCGCTACAACCTCCTTTCAGGGAGTTGTAGAGAGCGATGAGGTCTCCCCTCAGCCTCCTTTTCTCCAGGCTAAACAACCCCAGTTCCCTCAGCCGCTCCTCATAAGACATAAGAGAAGATAAGAGAATCAGCATTTTTGTCCAAACTCTGCCAGAGATTGCTTGTTGCCCCATGGTATCAGATCCATAAAATGCGTGAGGCAGGCTATTACAAGAAGAGTTCAGATTGTTCTGAGTTGGAAAAAACAGCAGTTATAATGGTACCTATAAGGTTTATAAAAGGTATCTCACATTTTTAAGACACTCTGCAGACACTGACTAGAATGTGGCTTCTCCAAAGAGCAGAGGGGCCAGGAGAGCAGCTGCCAGCCAGAGAGAAAATGTCTCCAGGCATAATAGCACTGACATCAGTGGAACCACACCTAGAACAAAAGTGATCCAGTGATCCATAGAATCATTAAGGTTGGGAAAAGACTTCTAAGATCATTGAGTCCAACCATTAACCCAACACCACCATTAAACCCTGTCCCTAAGTGCCTCATCTACTCGTCTTTTAAATACCTCCAGGGATGGGGACTCAACCAATGCCCTGGGCAGCCTGTTCCAATGTTTCACCACTCTTTCAGTAAAGACATTTTTCCTCACATCCAATCTAAACCTCCCCTGGCGCAACTTGAGGCCATTTCCTCTCATCCTATCGCTTGTTACTTGGGAGAAGAGACCGACACCCACCTCGCTACAACCTCCTTCCAGGTAGTTGTAGAGCGCAATAAGGTCTCCCCTGAGCCTCCTTTTCTCCAGGCTAAACAACCCCAGTTCCCTCAGCCGCTCCTCATAAGACTTGTTCTCCAGACCGCTCACCAGCCTCGTTGCCCTTCTCTGGACACGCTCCAGCACCTCGACGTCCTTCTTGTAGTGAGGGGCCCAAAACTGAACACAGTATTCGAGGTGCGGCCTCACCAGTGCCGAGTACAGGCACATCCAGAAGCGCTGAAGGGGAAGGCTGGCTGAGCACCAGGGAAATCAGTGGCCTAACATAGAAGACAGGCTCAGGATTGAGTTTATCTTATTTGCCAGATGACAAAGCCAAGTTAGATGGGAACAAATGTAATCAATCACTCAGCCTCAGACTCCAAGACAAAACACAGGGCATCTCCTTGCCCCAGTGGCTTATTTTATTCTTCAGGTTCTTGATGAGGATACAACCAATGCATCTGGACTTCCTCCAAAGAAAAGGAATAGGAGAGAGTGTGCAGAGGTGGTGAGGAAGAAGAGAACCAGCTCAGCATAGCACTGCAGTGTTACATAAGCTAGAGCCCAGCAGTAATCAGCTTAGTGATACTGCTGTGAGACCAGGAGTCTAAAAATAATAACTAGATCTGGCAACTCTGGTTCTTCTGTGAAGACTTCACATTTGCAAGGCTCATGGATCCCTTACTGTGTATTCCTCTGTATGAGAGAATAATGCTTGGAATCAATAAAGATGAAATGAATGGAGACCGACTATTTACATTTATGAAATGTTAAGTCTGTACACATAGTAAGAGCACATTTCTTCTCAGCACTCAGACAGTGGATAGCTATCAATATAAAACATAAAGCAGCATCTTCACAGAAGTGTGGCCATTCAGCTATCACTTCATACAAGCAAAGTTGTAATATTGACCAGGGTACATTTATGATAATATGGAGCTGATATTATACAACTAATTAGGAAAAAATATGTAACATGGAGATGTTACGGTATTTCTTAGTCTTTCCACAACGTTTTATTCTACCCAGTCCTGTTCTCCCCCTCAGTATGGAAGTTTACAAGGCCAAGTTGCATTATTCAACTTCACCAACCCATGACATACGTATTAGCATTTTAATTACTATTGGCTATTCTCAGTTGTTAGAGGTACCCATTTTGCTGAAAAGCCATGTTCCAATGCAGCATCAAATAATTACTGCAGAAAACCATTCAGAAACAATTTAAATCTAAACCTTTAATTCATTTCCATTGTATCTCTAAATACTGCAATCAACTTTCTCTGACCTTTGTAAACCCTTTTTTGTATTCATGGAACGCATCATGCACACAAGCAATGATTTCACAGATATATTTATAACTCCTTGTTGGCTTCTGGGCTGTTGAGTTGGTGGCAAAAAAATTTAATATTATACTTAAGATATTGCATACACACTTTGAAGATCTGGAAACACACAATGCTTTTAGCAACAGTGGTTTGGAACAGATTGCAATAAACCAATAGACCGAAATGCTGTTCACAAAGAAAACACTCATCAAATTTTAAACAACAGTAAAGTATGTTAAATGGCATGAGTGGATGCACTACATAATACATTTATTGTGTGATATAGTAACATATGCCATTATATCAATTCTTTTAGCTTGAGTCTCTTAGTAGGAAGGGGGGGGGGGGGGGGGGGGGGGGATGTTTAACGTCACATCCCTGTGACGCAAGCCCTGGCACAGCATGCTCAGATACCCCAGAAAACTACACCAAAAAATGTTCCAGTCTTATGTTGTTATTGATTTAACTGTACATCTTTAGCTGCACTGCATTGTACTTATTGCCAATGGCATATATAGTAAATGGTTCTGGTCATCTAACTCTACACACAAGAAACCCAGCCACTGTTTTAACAGCTGATTTTCTGAAGTCAAGAAAGAATAGAAATAAACTGTTATAAATCTCGTTTCATTCTAAATCTACCATGTCACAGTCTAAAATACATGGGCATCATATTTTATCAGGTACAATATTTTAACTAATTCTATATTCTTCTCAAAGTATATGTCAACCAATACATTTCCAATCTTTCAAAAGGGTTTAACTCAAAGGCAGTTTTCCAGTGTCCAAATTTTCTGTCAGGCTTAGAGATTTGCCAAAAGAAAATAGACTCCAAAGTGTCTTGCATTGTTCCTGAGGAAGTTTTTCTAGCATACAATTTACTCGTGTTGAAAACAAGAAAGTATATCTGAATACACACACTTTCTAAACTGAAAGTGAAGTTAACCCTGAAGATGGGCTTACACATGGCAGTCTGGATTCTGTGGAGCTCTAATGTTGGTGACTTGGGAAGGGAGAGCACTTCTGAACCCCCACATATTTTGCCATCATCAAGCACAAGTGCTCCCAGGCCATGACTGACTCTTCCAAGTCAACCCCAGCCTGAGGGTTGCTGAACTGAGCCCTGGCAAGATGAAGGAAAAGGGTCACCACATGGGGCCAGGAGATGCTGGCACAATGACAGCCCAGAGAAGGCAAAGCCAACCAGTGGCTGCTTTCCTTCGTCTCACCAACACAGGCTGCAGCTGGCTCGAGCTTCCCAAGGGAGAAAGGCGTGATTACCACCAACACTACGTCCGTGGATTCCTGAATCCAGTGAATGCCAAGATATTCACGACCTTCAGTGAGTTAGCTCAGCACATCAAAGCACTGCATTTATTATTCAAAACCAAACCAAACTTGTCCCAGACAAAAGCAAACTTGTGCAGCACATTAGGGTCCATGTTAATCCAAAGTCACTGGCTCACACTTCTCAACACCCTACTAACAAAAAACCCTAAAACCATATATTCTCACCACTGCCACTGCTTGTATTATAATATTAAACAGAACCCACTGAAGATTCAAGGCTGGAAATTGCACAGACAAAGGCAAGGCCTGCTCCACAAACAGAGACTCTATTCATGAGGCAGGAAACAAGAGGGAGACAGGAAAAAGCAGAAGGAGACTGGGGAGCGATGCTGCAGTCAAGAGAACAGACCTCAACAATAAAGCAGAAACTTAACTAATGCCAGTTCAGCAATTTACAGGCAGCAAAGCGGAGGCTGAATGTGGTCAGCTGTCTCAACAGGTTATTGTAAAATTACTGAACTTCCACGTGGTTACAAGTATTTTTGAGGAATAAAGCTCATTTTACTGCCTTACCGCACCTTACCCCATGTATCATGTTCAGCAATATGAAAATGATATAATACGTGACTGGAAGTAACTTCAAGAGGTCATCTGAACCATCCCAGGGTCCAGGGAGGAATCAGCCACACTGGAGTCAGTTATGATCACTGCCTACCCTTGTCTTAAAACCACTGACCACACGGCCTCCACAGCTCCCGACGGCACCAGGACTGCAGTGCATCAGTAATTTTATTTTTGGAAAATTCCACATGAATCTGCACAGCATCGCCTTCACTTATCAGTCTATTATTTTGCAGTACGTTCATTTATATTTTTCTAATAGAAATAGTTTTTGCTTACCCTGTAATTTTAGTTATACACTAACTCCATAAAAGACACAGGTATGTTTTAAGCCTGATGTCATTTTGATAGTCTGTTTTATTATGTGCAGCTAATGGTGCTTTTTCATATAATATAACTATACAAGATTTCCAATATTCTTGAATGCTGATGTTGATAGACCAGGTTTTTTTCTCTTTGTAGCTGTTTTTCTAGTTACAAATAGAAATAATAGATCAATTCAGCTTAGCTTTTACATCGTGATGGATATAAGTGCATTTGCTCCAGCAGCAAATTGTTTGAAATATTTAATTTTCCATACCGAATAGTGTTGTGATATTTCACATTAGAACTGTATTGCACATCACAAATACAATACACAGCCCAAATACAAGCCAGCAATGCTGCACTTAACATCAGGAATTCAAACTTGGAAACTGGGAAATTCTTCAGTGAGTATGCTTAACATACTCACTCTGCAGTGAAGGGGACTACTGCGTCAACCTAAGTGACAGCTTAAGTATCCGAGTGACTCTAGGCCTCATCATTTTTTCTATCCGAAAGAGAGAGTTCTTTTTATTCTTACTATAGAAACTGATTCCTATGCAATAATTGTGATATCTCAATTAAAGAGCAGATAAATGCTTTACAGTTGAAGTCACTGTTGGTCAACTACGCAAAACTTTGCTGAACAGGGCTTTCTGTGAGCAGTTTATTTCCATCAACCCTTGTTGTGCACATATAGAGTCTACAAAGGCCTTGGACAACAAGAAATAGGAATCCCTCAGATTCCGTTTTTGAAAAGCAATCACAGGGAATTTAGCAATCGTTATTTGCAGTGACAATAGCCAGGCTACTATACTATGTATAGTAGAGTCGTGAACCAAACTTGTTACTTCACTGAATTTCCAACATCTTTCTTTTGACATTATCACTGACACAAACAACTTCATGGCCTAAAGACTAGTTTATCCTCCGCACTCCGGAAGCACAGCAGTACCCCCTCACTTCTGTCACCAGTGCAAGAGGGGCAAAGTAGTGGGAAAACTTTTTTTCCTCACTTATCAGACACCTAAATCTCCTCTTTGCAGCCCTGTTAATTTCTTGTTTGGAATGACAAAGATCATACAATACATGTAGCATATTTCCTACAATTACTTATCTTTGTCCTACCGGCTGTATGACCCTTTCTCTTTCCACATCTGAAGTGCTGGTTGAATTCCACCTTCCCATGAACTGACTCTAACTGCATCTGACTTTTTTTTAACACTGTGCTGTAATCTCTGCTGCTTCTTCCTTTTCATCTTCTCAGGTAACCCCACTCATGAACCTGTACATTTAAATAACCATCCACCAACATCTGCAAAGGGTCTAAATATCATTAAAGCAAAATGCTTCATTTAAGTGTTAAATTCTCTCAGCAATAAGACATACACCAGATCAATTATCAGATGATCTAATACATACAGCTGACTAGAGTTTCCTCAAGAAAATCAGGTTTCTTCTTAATAATGCTTGCCAACTGGCTTCATTATGAATTAGAAATACAAAATCTTCAAAAAGGGCCCTGAGCTGTATGGGAAAGCAAAACACACATAGTTCAAGATTATATCAATTTGAAGAAGTTATTAATACAAGAACAGGCCTCCCTCTGTGAACCGGAACAAACTCTTGGAACCCCTTCCTCAAATAGACTGCATAAAGCATAAGACAACTTACACCAGAAACAGATAAACCAGGGATCCATTCGTGGAAGACACTGCCTGTTTTCTGCACAATATGCTTCATTTTGTCAGGATGATTGATGACAAAAATGTCTTCAGCTCTTGTTTGGTGAACAAGCTGGCAATACAGCTTCAACCAACAGTGTGTAGGTTTGAGGGTGGCTGGGGTTTTTTCAGCATTGGAAAGAAGACATTTCCTCTAATGAGTTTTCGTTGGCTGTTCAATATTTATTACAGCTACTTAAACCGAGCTTTTATTACTTAATGTTCCATTTCCTTCCAAAAGGATAACACTGATGCTCGTGTAATGCTGCCCTATAGTCTCATAAAATTGATGGCAGCTCCAAACTTTTCCTGGGCATAATCCTACCAGCATGTCAGCCCCATGATAGCATATATCAGGGCAAAATGCTAAATAGACTTCACTGGGAAGTCTGTCACCTCTACCATCTGCAGCATGAATTTACATAAAAGAGCTGAAAACATGAAGAGCTTTTTATTCTGCCATTTTCTCCTGCCTCTCTATCCTACCACACACATCCATACCTCCCTCCATGACAGAAAACTGGACGGGGGACCTGAAGCTTTCCCCCAGGATTTGAGACAGGATAGCAAGTCCTGGGCATTACATTCACTTTATATAACGTTTATCCCCACAGAGGCTGAAAGTTTTGTATAGATCCGGGGTCACTGCTGTGGTGAACTGCACAGAAATTAATCCCTCTACCTGCAAAGGGAGTCGACAGCAGGATTACAACAGTGCACAGGTCAAGCGCTGGCTCTTTCCTACGGGATGGATTTTGGTATTGCTGCCCCTTTGCTTTCAGCAGCAAGCCAGCTTTCTTCTTAGAGGAAGGAAGCATCTTAGGATACCTTCCAAAGTTTGATCAGAAACTTATCAGGGATTGAAGAGTCACTGCTACTGGCCAAGAAGCTGGGAAATCAAGATGTGGGCATGGAGCAGGAGCAAAGATGTGAAATATAGCCATTTTAATAAAAATAACTCTAAGATGCTCTTATTGCTACATTCCAGGGACAGAATTGCGTGTCTCCAGTACCAGAAGGCTGAAGAAACAGGTTACACCTCCACAGCAATTACAGAGATCTGACCAAATCTGCAAGGAAAGCTACAATGGCTCCTACCCCTTGCATCCTCAGGTCACTGCACTCTACACTTGCAGGAGAACTGAGGAAAACCAGGTTCTCCTGATCTTATCAGGAAGATTTTCATGTTTGCAAAGGGGAAGATCTGTGCTGGCATCTAGGGGAGTGAGGCAAAAGGCTCCATCTTTAACCCATCTCAAGCCTGTCATTAACACTGCCAGAAAGGGCACTGAAAGTTGACTTACATTACACTGCCATTGCTAAGGGCTGCTGCTTGTTAAGCAGCGGTGCTCTTCCCAAGCTGCCAGCCCTCTTTCCCCCTGTTAAAGGTGACCGTGGATGAAATATCCAGCTCTGGCAGCACTTGGGAATCCCCTACCTGGCATCACAGGACACTTCTGCCTTCACAGGTTGCAACAGTCTGACCACAAGCTGGTCATGTTAAGGGGGCATGGGAAGGATCTGAGGCAAGGAAGGATATTGAAGATTTTGATTTATTTAATTAAAAGCTTAGATCCTCTGCATTTACAGCCCCCTTTTCTTCCCTTGTCCCATGACACAAGCAGTTTGGGAGTACCGTTAACCCTGGGCACCTAGAGACTATGCCTTGAAGAAGCTACGCATCTGCCCTCCCCAGACTCTTGCACCAGCACGGGTATCAGCTAAGTCTCCCTTCCTAATCCCTTTCCACAACATAACAATTGCCATCAGTGGGGTGTTTATTTCCAAAGAAGTCATCATCTAAGTGCCAAACTCACTCACTCTCAGTGGAAGATTTTCATTTCACCTCCCCCCCTCCGCACATATATATTTATTCCCCCAACACCAACACAGATACACTCGCATATAGATATCAGTAATGGGACTCAGCTCTTCTCTGTATATTAAAGCCTCTTTCTTGAGTGGGATTAATCTTGGCAGCTGTCTGACAGGAGAGACTGTGTGGGAGGAAAATGGTTTTATCTAAAACTTGAAAGAAAGCAAAATAATCTTCGAGAGAACAAACTGTGTTTCAACTCTTGCTTCTTCAGTGGAAGGCTATTTACTAACAGAAAACACGCAACAACAGCAAAAATACAAAAGCATTGCTCTGACCGTCCATTTTTTCTTTCCTTTTACTTATGTGGCCACTTTTCAAAACATTTATTAATGATACAGCTGAGTCTCTCCATAGGAGGCCAGAATCTGAGTCAGTTTTGAAAATCAAAATGAAGCAAATCCCATGGTTTTCTTTTAGCTATGGTGGAGCAGGAAAGGTCTCCGCTTCCCATCCTGCCTCTGCTGTACTTTCAGAAACAGGAAACCTAACAAACAAGACATTATGAAGTATCTCCGTATTTCTGATTTACTTTTCCAGAGCAATCACGTTGATGAAACGTACCACTGCTCCTCATAATTAAAAACAAAGTTTGCTCCTACAGAAGCTGTATTTCCACTTGCTCGCAAGCAAGTCTCCCTTGGAAAAGGTCACCGAGCTCTGAGGTTGCATTGTGACCTGCGCTCAGGAGGCAGCATGCTTTCCTGTCAATGTGGACACCCTGTTTCCAGTCTCTCCAGTCTACCCCTGTGCTCCTCAGCTCATGGGCTGGCTCCATGCCCAAATCATTCAACCTTTTTTCTGACTCTGGGCTCTTGTTCCAGCCTGTCCCACTTATTCTCTCCTCACCTTCACACTGATGTCTGGTCCCCGCCTAGTCAGACTCCTCATTGGCTTTATGTCACTTGGGGCCCTTGCCCCCTGCTGTCACCTTGCTGTTTCCTCCTCCCAGCTGCCTGCGCCCATGGGTCATGGCAAGGACTGCCTCCCTGCCTGCAGCTCCAGGGCAAAATACAGCAGCTACTTAAGTGAAGTTTCCCAAGGCAAAACAAGCCTAATGGCTGACCTTTTGGTCTGAGAAATTTCAGCTGAAACAATTAACAGATAAAGGCAGATGAAAATGCAATTTCGCATGGAGAATGCTGGATATCTTGCTGCTACGTCTTATCTCATTAAAAATTCCAGCTTTAACACGTAAAAACGTTAAAGGGACGTTTTTTCCGCCCAAAATCTATTTGCCACCAAAGGTACATATGGTAAAATAACAAAATACAAGTGCACCTGGAAATCACGGAAATTTGCAACTGAGGCAAAAGAGTTGTTTCTGAGTAAACCTCTCCTGGAAGGTTCTCTGTAGCTCAGAGAATGTAATTTAAATAACTAAACAATCTCCATTTGAAGTAGTTCAATTCACTGTGGCATTTGCCATCCTGACAGTGAGGATCCCTGAGAGGACTGTACTGACAGCAAAAGCCACGGTGCTTCATGCGCCTGCACTTATTTCTTGAACAGTTCAATAGCACAACACACTATATGACACTATTACATATGCCTTCACCTGCTGCCAGTACTGCTTCAGGCTTCAGCAACACTAATGCGTTAAATAATGTCAAATCCATTGTCTTTGAGGCTGTTCCTCAGAACAAAGATTCAGTTTTGCTGGATCTCTATGAAGGCATCTTAATAATGTTCCATTCCCATCCCCTTGACAGCGATGATATTTATCACACAACCGCTGTATATGTTTAGCGTATCTCCAAATTATTTTGGTAAAAACATACAGTAAATTTTACACAACAAAGCTTTTTCAAGCATTTTAAAAGACATGCAGAGCATGAAAATGATGCAGTAACCTGTTTGCATAGTGCTCTGCCATCTATCTCCCCGGACTCTTGAAAAACTGACATGGTTCCTCAAGGGACTTACTTGATTAAAGAACATTAATTAATTGAGTGAACATCTGTGCTGTTTTTCAACTAATAATTAAAATTAGCTAGGAATTGTAATCTCCTTGAAAGTGAAAAGTATACAGAATAACTGCAGCCCACTTTCTCACAACATGTGGGTAGGGCTAAGCAACTACAGCATTTACCATAATGGTTCCTGAGAGATTTCTAAGGCCCTGTGGTGGAGGTTTGCTTCCTGGCTAGCCTGACAACAGGAACATTTTATTCTTGGCTTCATGCGTTAACATATTAACCATGACAGTGCTGACATCTGTTGCTAAGTAAAATTGAATGTAAATGGTCTAGAAAGCTGCCATTGAATTTAGAAATTATTTTGAGTTTGAAATTAAGTACTGTCAACACAACTCATGTTTCCACTTATACGCAAATATGACAGGAATTTTAATGACTTCTCCAAACTCCACGTATAAAAGGGAGAAGGGAAATAAGAGTAATGATTTTAATTGCTCTCAAACTGTATTACAAAAACCAAACGACCTATATGGTATCATAAGAGATCAAGGACTATCCAGCAGGACAGAGTAAGTAGGAGGGCTAGATGAGAAAATGTCATGTTACATGTGGAAATGAAATGTTGCTTCCAGCCCCCAGTGTAACCCACAAGGTCAGGATACACCCAGGATCAACCTTTTCCTCATGTGGGAGATATTCTTAGTTATTTAAATACAGGGCTTTATTCCCTGAGATCAAAGGAGGGAGCCAAGGAGAGCCAAGCCATTGGTATGCAGCACCAGGAAGAAGTGGAGATTAACAGCAAAAGTGAGATTTCATTGCACATGACAGAAGCCAACTAAGAGTCTAGAGACCGCAAATATCAGATGACTGCAAAAGAGAACATCTCTGAACGAGAAGGTAGATTCATTTAAGCTGTTCTTGATAGCACTGCAGACACTTAGTCTAGAGGTAGTCAATGCAAGCGCCAGTCTGGAATTAGTATGGGAGTGCTCAGCCACGTAATACTGAGGCTCCAATGAGAATTGGTGGATTCATATAAATATCACAGATATTTGTAAAATTTTCAGAGGCTTACAGAAATGTTTATTTCCAGTACAGAGTCACCTGCACAATAACTGTACTCAGTCACTAGTTTGCAATGTACTCACTTAGTTGTATGCTTTTTCTGAAATGGCTTTTAACAAGATTGGGTGGTTCAGGGAAATGAAAGACACCTCTCTCAGGACATCTGCTTAGCATCCACTAATTGTAGATGATTTCTGAACAGTTTACTTTCTGATCCCTGCTTGATAAACAAAATGAGGGAAGCCTGAGAATTTCTATTCAAGGCAGGTTGAATGAGTCTCTTCCTCATAGCCCCTCATCTGTATCTGGTACCAGCTTTAGAGAAGGGGGCCAGGAAAAGGTACCTTAGAGCACTGGAAGACCAGCAGAAGCCCCAGAGAACCTGCCAGCACTCAGCTCTCAGCATATGAGGATGAAGCGATGGGGGCAGGCAGCACCTGGAACCTGCGCGGTCCACTCACATGGTTCCCAGCCACAGGAGTGAACAGCCATGTGCATCCCAGTGGGACCTGGGCCCAGAACCACTTGAAATTTCTGCAGAAGTGGGAAAACTAAGCTGGGAATTCATCAGACCTTGGTTGCTCTGGTGTCACAACAACAATTGTGATCTTATTTAACCTATTTTTCTTTTCTTCCTACTCAGTTTTTCATTTTCATAGGTGTTCCAATACCATATAATATCCGGCAATAAAATTCTGCCTGGAGTAAAATTGTTCCCCCCCTTTTTTGCTCACAGTGCAGAGAGTTTAAAGCCTACTGAAGGATTAAAAAATAATCTATTTGGTGGCATGATATCATTCCTCAGGCTTATCTACTTTCTTTAGGCAGTAAATACACTTTTTGTGCTACCTGGCCCCACTCCAGCCCAGTATTATACTGGTGTAAGAACTCTGAAGAAAACAGGATTTGCTAGTGCCAGCTCATAGCCTTCTACAAAGGGGCCTTTCCCTCCTGAGTGGTTTATGCTTCTGAAAACTGAGCACACCATTTGCAGACTGCGAGCAAGAGCCTCTAAAACAAATACTGAGGTTTGACAGCACACACTCTCTTAGCATCTGGGGTGTACACCATTCCCTGAGAAAAAGTCCCAGTGTGACCGCAGAGAAAATGCCACCATTCACACCACAAGGTATTCTGGGCTGGATGACCCACGGACTAGCAGGATGTGTCAGGGGGACAACTGTGGGATGTACCCTGGACAGCCCCTCCCCACAGTAGAGAAACAGAGTGCACTGAGATGTCCTGGAGACTACGGCATCGCTGAGTCTTACTGGAGAGAGGATACATCTCAGAGAATGTAAGAGTATTTGTAGTAGTGAAATAAAAATAAAAGCTGAGGCTGTTTGGGAGGTGCGTGCATACAGCGGTCACCAAGCTTGAGACAAGCATGGGGAAAAAAACATAACCATAGATTTGATCATCACCCTGATCTCATAAAAAATAGTCTGTGTCACAAAGAAAACATGATAGGTGCACATAATGACGAAACACTTACCCTGGAATCCTTTTCCAGATGAAGCTTGTGTTGAAGACTGCGTCTTCTCCTGGCCTTGGCAATGCCATTGTGATAAAAGAAGTATCCGCTATCTAAAAAGGGGAGCTGAGGAAGAGAGAGAGAAAAAAACATGGAGCTGTTGGGTACTGATAAGGATGATATGGAAAACTTTTACCTGTGAAGTGACTCAGGAATCTACAACAAGACTCATGAAGCGTTATGCCAAAGGGCCCAAATCGCTCTTGAGAACGTCACTTCTGTTACTTTTGAAAAGTGTGCCCAGCAGCATTACAGTTATTTGCTACAGGTTTACAACACGTAACTTCACTTGTATACACTTGCTACAATTTTCACCTTATGTTTAAGGTCAATAGTGCCAATTTCTGAAGGGCTTCCCAAATCACATCAAGATTATTTCCTACTTCCTGAAAAAGCCAGAATAAAAGAACAAAATGAACTGCAAATGATTTGAAACTACCACAAACTGTCCTTCAGCAATAAGGCGTTACACAAGTGCTTTTCTGAGCCGTTATAATGCACCCGAGCCGATGCCGTAAGCAGTAAGGCAGAAAGCAGAGTGATTTCCACTCTCTGAAAAATACGGTATTTGGAATTTCTTATGAACACCAAGAAATGGAACATCAGAAGAATATTAAGAAAACAGACCGCTCACAGTGTCTGGGTAGGAACAGTCTTGTACAGCTTTACTTTCTGAGACATTTAGGCAGCAAGCAAACACCTCCCGAAGGCTTTCCAGCCCCACCTAAGGCAGGTGCCAGGGAAGGAAGACGCGTGTCTGTTATTAAATGCATCTCTCTCTGCAGGACTGGCAGAGAGCGACTGGAAGGCTAGCAGACACTTGACTTGGAGAAGGCTAAAAGATATGGTGTTAGGAGAACAGCATCCCACCTCGAGCAGTCAATTAGAGAGCTTCATTTGCATCTCAAGTTCTACAGCTTTTTCCCCATTCCAACTTAATAGGGAGATTCCGGTTGAATGTTTAAACCTAAGCAAGTAACCGCGTATTTTTAAACTAAGCTTCTCTTTCTAAGAGTTGAAAAAAAAAAAATTGGCTCTTGCTGGGAAGTTATATGTTAATGCTGTGAACATTTCAACTACAAAGGTTAGACTACCCTGCATGTAAAATAACTACTTAGAAGAGACATTCCAGAACAGCTGCGACAGCCCTGTTCCTCTCCTTTTTATTATCTGTACTTCATGATAACGTAAACCTCTTAGCAGGAGTTCAAAGTTCTTTACTGAAAAAACTGAGACTGATGTCTAGATAGAATATTCATTGTGAAAACCTGGGTTGAATAAGGGTAGCAGGATCTTGCTGCCGTAAAACAGGTTCTGTTCCTGTATACAGGTATATACAGTTCACAAATTTTCCTTCCATGAAATTATCTCCTGTTTCATTAAATCTATCACTATACCTGGTGCAGTTCTGCAAATATATTTTGACATACATGTGGAGTGGTGTGGGAATGGAAGATTCACAGTGAATTCTGAAAGTTTAAAATTTGATCACATTCCAAAGATGAACATGTGAGGTTTTGGGTTTTTTTTCTATAAAGTCCTTTTTTATGTTAATTGAAACATTTAATATTAATGAAATCAAAGCAGTTCATTTTCACTTTTAAAATCCCATTGTGTATGATACATAATATATAAATGCAAAGTAACTTTTTAAAAAAATAAAGCATTCTGTTCTGATAAGACGACCTCTTTTTAAGTGTATATAAAAGGTTAAAGAGATTTCATCAAAATGATTATGGTCCCTTAGAACTGATTTGCAGGGCTGACTGGAGAGCTTTTCTGGGCAAATAATCAGAATATTTTGCATCAGCTCCACACACATGTGAAGAACACAACAGCTGAAGCAGAAGGAGAAATGAGGCTACGAAAGCTCATGGCAGTGGCCACAGGAGTCTCCTACGCTTCACATCCCTCCTCGGAGCCACAGCTCTTAAGGCTCAAATTCTGTCTGGGTTTAGGTCATTTTTTAAAAAGCAGATTTATGTTTTATGTTTAAAAAGTCTAACCCTGTCATCTTTACCAACTGGATAGTAAGGTATTTCCATAATCCAGAGTTTGGCAACAGATCTGACTGTCCAGGAAACAGCTCTTCCCTCTTGTCGGACATATTACTCTACACCTCAAAAATATGCAGGGAAAAAATCTAAATAGCCAGATCAGTTACAGCTTGAAACCCATCTCACCGTGCTGTTACCATCTATCACAAGCTGTAGTCCAATTACCCCTCTAATTCCCTCAGTGAAATCAGGGTATTTTCCTTCTTTTTATCTCAGTATCAACCATTCAAATCAATTCCAGTCAAATATTGATCTTGATGTTCTTCCATTAAGGAAGATTCTTGGCAATTCTGAAGATATCTAGAAATACATAACACGTATTCACTGTTCGTTTTCCGTGTAGGGTTAGTTTCTAAGTGCCACTTAGAATGAAGCAATATATTGTATAGTAAACTTTTAAAGCCAGTGTCTTCAAGTCTGACCATAAGCAAAAGCAATTACTGTCAGTACAACAATGACCAGATTTATGGACAAAATCATGAATAAGTTCGACTCAGACTATTCCGCTCTTTCCACAGATATTGGAGTAATCTTTGAGGAACTCAAATATCTTACAGCTCGCATGGTTTTCACACTCGTTCAGTGAAATAGGAGGGGACAGATAGGAAGGCAGCTAAGTGAGGCAATACCTGAAATGTGACATGATGAAACACCATGGATTGTGAATAATTAATAGCAGAAACCAAGCAATTTGCAGGAAGAATCTAAACTCTTCAGTAAATCCTTAAAATTAATGAACATACACACAGGAGAAGTGAGATGCCAGCAAAGGGCCTAAAATGTCACACGCTTTGATAAGGATTTTGCATTGAGATCTTTGAATACCACAAGCAAGCACTGAAGTGCTCCGGTTTTGATCAACTCCTCCTACTGAGTCAGTAACTCCTCTGCAGCGACCAAACGGCAGGATGCAGGTTGCTCCCAGCTGGGTTTACATTCCCACTATTAGCTTCTCCAGGAGGTCTACTCTGATTTGGAGCTAGAGCAAAATAGCCAATAGCAAAATGAGCAGTGCATGTAATGAAGTGAAATGAAAGCAGAAGGGCTCCTGTATGCAAAAAACTCCAAAGTGTCATTAGCAGTAGCTATTCTGTAAGATACTCATTGTAAAGCTCTAATCTTATTTGAGTGAAATTCCTGTTTCAGCAGCAGCAGGCTGTGCATGTAACACAGAGGAATAATGCACTCAGCCTGGTGGCTCAGGTTCTTTCTGTAAGACAGAAGCAAAGCTTCCTACCCTCAGAGAAAAATTAGCAATTATGTAAGATAACTAATTACTGGAAAGCACTTGAATATTCAAGTGAGGAGGAATATCTAGAGTTAGAACAGGGTCTACTATTGCCTTGATGTATAAATATGGTCCAATACCAAGTAGGACGCTGAGAATCTCGGGAATTACAGGCACTTCGTTACTTGCAGTCTTTGTATAAAATTACTGGGGAAAAATACACACAAACAAAACCAGAATCACAGATACAACACAGCAAGTAGAGCGAAACCTTATATATCCACTGTCTCCTCCTTTTCTTCAGATTTGCAGCCTCCTTGTGGTTATTAACAATACTATCTAAAGTAAAGATGAAATCCTGTTTAACCTCCTTCCTGAAACGGATGTGGACCAGAAAATAACTTCTAAAAATTCAGTGTTCAACTAAATGGAGGAAAGAAAAACTCTTTAAATGGAAAAGGCTTATCTAGAAAGCAAAATGGCTAGGATGTACCGTTTGGTGTAGAAGCAAGCAGGAAACACTTTGTATCATGCACAATTTTAGCACCGATACCTCTGACTCTGAGGTATCATGGCTGTTCTCAGACTACTGCTCCTCCAGGTGTAATTATTACTGAAATAAAAATAAGTAAGTTAAATTTGTGGTTCCCAGCCTTTCTGCACTCTCCTCCTTACGGCTGACAATCTGTCCTCAGCAAGAACAGAGAGCAGGGAATTTACTCTGTGCTGCCCCAGATGCCACCCCCAGGAAGGACTGTAAATAGGCAGCTACAATTCTCCCCTGCCAGGCATTGCTTCTGGGCAGTCATTCCCTGGTATCGAAAGAGGTGGGGCGGAAGACACAGTCCACTGCTGAGCCCTCAACTACTGATCTGTTCCAAGAAGGAAAAATCAGATACAGGGCAGCCTGTTCCTCACAGGCACCTGATCTAGGATGGGGCAGCACTTATGGCTCCCTCGGAGCTGACGGCTCCCATTCCATTTTGTCTACTTGACAGAGAAAAAAAAAAATCAAACTGCCCTTCTTTTTTGGTCTTGCCTCGGACAGTATGCATAGTGGCACCAGATGTAGTTTTGCCTGTCAGAAAGCAAAGGACATCAATATCAGCTGCAAAGTGGTGCAGGGGTTTAAAGAAGCGAAGCCACAGAAAGACTAAATTCAGACACTGTTCCTCATTCTAAAACAGCAGCACTGGGGCCACCTTGAGCAGAGCTAACGCTGAAAACAACCGTAAAAGCATCAGTGTCATCTGACCAGAAGAGCCTATCTGTAGCAACGGTATTACGAAGCAGCAATAAATGCTAAAAAAAAAAAGAAAAATTTTTAAAAAAAGTAGAATAAAGCTGCCAGTGGCATCAGCACTTTACTTGGCTCTCAGTGAGAGGTCCAGCATTCACAGCCCGTCACTAATTTCAAGAGGTGACAAATACAACACACACACAAAAAAGAGGAACCTTGGTTCCCAGGCTTATCTTTAACATCGAATTTTACTGCCTCACTTCAGGGCTCTATCTACATACATCTCACAAGCAAATTATGGTGCCCACAGAAAGCTTAAGAACAGATTGGATTGCCCCCTCCTATTTTAATGGGACTGATCTCTGCTTAGTCTTCCCATGCAGCCTTTCATGCTGTATGACATAACACAGCATCCCTACAGTACACTGCTAGCTTTTGTGCATCATTTCCAATGATTTCTCCCCGATACTGTAATATTCCAAAACCAGCTTACTTGAACCTATTGTTAAGGTTCCTCTCCCAAGTTACCAATGGAGACAACAGTCCCTAACAACTTTCTTTGAGCAAAATCATTGAAAAATACAAGCAAAGGGTGATTTATAACAGGTTACCCCAGGGTCACCTTCTTTGATTGCCACCAAAATCAGCATAAATGGATCCGTCAGTGAACAAGATTCACAGAAAGCCCTCATCCAGCCAGGCTGACAAAGACCCTCCTAGGGCTCCTTGTCTGCCTTAGCATGAGTATGTGGCCAGGCACACAAGGGCTGAAACAAACACTGGTGCTAAAGAAACCCTTTGTCTGCTCTGAGGAAAAAACCAATACCCATCCCCCAAATAAATTTTTTTTTTTTTTTTAAAGTATAACACAAAGCATCTCTCCCCTACAGAGCCCAAGCACAGCTCCTGACTTTAAAAGAGGCCATAAATCTGCACAGGTGAGCTCTTTCATCCCATTACTGCTCAGTAATTACACCAACGGAAAATACGACCTAAACCTGGCATGAGTAAATGTATTTGGAGCCTTCAAAGGCCCCACAAGCCTCACGCCTTCAGCTGCCATTATAGTTGAAGCACAACAATGTGTCTCCCTGCAGAAATTAGAAACCTTTTAATCCCAGTTTCACCAAATGCACTGAGGATGCTTATAAATATTCAATATGAATTTTTAAACTCTCTTTCTCTCATTTTCCCTCACCCCAATTAGCATTAGAAATCATTTTACTCTTAAATACATAGATGGGAGCCAAGTCTAAAGTCAAAGGCACTCACTCGCTATAGCGACAAGGGCCATGTAAAAGTAGAGCCAGCTAGAAACACAGGCAGCCCCAGGCATCGAAATAACACAGAACAAAGCACGACCAAGAAAGGATTAATTCAAATGTTGGTGCAGAAATGTGAAATAGCACACAACATAGCTATTTAGTCAAAGCTGTGCCAGAGCTTACTCAACATGAAATCCAGTCCACAGTGTCCCCACGGCCCCAGGCAAGGATTTCACACTTTCTCATTAGTGTGCTATAATTACTCTGAAGGCTCAGCATAAGGATCTCAGGTGGAGCTAGGGATCTGCACAAGCTCCAAACAGCCCTGCAGACTGGCACAGTCAGGTCCAGGTCTGAGTGTTATGACTCAGTCTCCCTGGCTCATTTCTCATTGCACCTGTGTCTTATTTAGCTGCCTCCACCAAAGCCTAATCCGCTTGTCTTGGCAAATCTGGCAGGTGGAGGTGTTAGCCATAGCTTTAACACTCCCAAAACGTAAATCTCATATTAAAACATCATCAGAAGATGATCCTTGTGAAATCAACTGATTAACACACAGTACAACATTTCTCCTACAAAACAATTCAGAAATGACTGACTTAAATACTTACGTATGTTTTCAGCTCTGTTTCATACGCATATCCAACCACCTCTTAAGGGAATCAGCAACAGGCGGCGGTAATAAGGACAGACTGTGACTACTTGGTTGAGGGATCATTGATCTGTTTGTTCTTCCTTTTTTCCATAAGTCAGTGGAAATATTGTAATATGCATGGTAACAAGGCTACCTGTTATTGTTATTTAGGATATTGGTTATCCTGTAAGAACACAGCAACCTTGCTTAAAAAGTTCTATTGTCTTTCTCAAGCCAGCAGAAATAGTTTCCAATGGTTTCTGAAAGGTTCCCTCACCCCTGCAGTGAAATGTCTTTTTCTCTAGAACAGTATAAAGTCAAATGCGATATCCAAAGACTTTGCAGAATATATGCCTTTAGATTTTCTTTTATCCAAAAGGATAAAATAAAGCCTTTTGTCTAGTCCCTCTTGCATGCAGCAACCACAAGGTTAAACAGTCTTCCCAACAGTTGGACATGAGGGGTTTAGTAAATACAGGGAAGTAAATGGAAGAAATGGAACCAGCTGTGGACTACTATTACGCTTACATGTCCAGTCTGTCCATGTGGAATTCATCTGAACTCCCCATACAACTCATGGCAAAAAAAAGAGGCACTTTCAGAGCATGATTCATCTGAACTATTTTAGGTGACCATGTTAAAATGAGCAGAGCTGTGCCCCAAGAGCACCTCTTTCACTCCAGAGACTATAAGAGGAGCACAGATGTCCACATTCAGGTAGATCAATTCTGATGTTAAATATCTAGTTCTCATTTTCTCACCAGTTTTGTTCTTACATTATCACACATAGTGCTTCCAACCGTTACATAACACTGTTCCATTGGTTTGGTTTCAAGTTTGCAATATTTGGAATTTGATTTGCAATTGAATGAATCATAAAGGTTTAACGTTTTACTGTATTTATATCACTGTTAAGTTTGTCACTGAAGAGCTTCATCCTGCAAGCACATAACAGTCATGTAAGTCATCAGTGACAAGACTGTGGATTTGCTGATAGTTTTATCAGTGAATTGAAGAGGCCATCTGAGGTTTTTAGAAGAGTTATTCTAGTTTACGCGAATGCATCTGTGCATTTTAGAGAGTTTTATCCGTTACTCCCCAGTAACCATAAAACCCATTATCAATTCTACCACGTGCACTGTTGAAAGCAGGATACTTTCCAAATTCGGAGAAGAGGAGAATGTTCTTGCTTGTACACTAGCACTCGCAATGGACCGTCTGGATTAATCCAGACCGTCATTACCTGGAGTAGGTGATCGTTACTGTTCTGCTGACAGCCTGAAGTGAAGGCTTAGCAATCATCATTATGTCCTCTTACATAGACGTGGAGGATCCTGCAAGAAGAGCACCTCAGCCAAGCCCTGGGCACCAGGAGGAATCCTGGAGCTCAGCACCCAGAGAAGTCACTGTGAGCATCTAACAGTTGTGTTGTCATTTTTAGCAGCAACAAATGGCCACTGGGGAAATGAGACAGCCCTCTCCAATCATTCAGCTACGCAGCTCCACAGCAACCACACACATAAGAGATAAACATACACATCATTTAGAATAATAAAGTAAATATGATTCCATCAGAAGTTGAATCAACTAATTTTCTTAAAACAGGTATCAGTAGCACAAAATGAAATTTTTCTACAGTTTGGGAGAATTCTACTCATCCTGTTAAAAAAAAAACCCAAACAAAAAACCAAAAAAACCCAACCCCCCCAAAAAAGCCCCCCAAAAACCACAAACAGAAATTAGACTCCAGACATTCTTTAGCAGCACTTGTTCTAGATTTAATTTTCCTAACTTGCTCATGTTAGTAGTGACTTCAAGGAATTATTGCTCCTTAACTGTGCAGTGTAAATAACATCACAGCCAGAAAGCTGGTCAGTGCTTGACCCAGTTAACTGGGGTTAACTAACTGTAGTTCATTTAGCCTATGACAGTCAATGCTTTAAGAATACAAGGGAAAAAAAAGGATGGTGCCCCAAAACTGGTTTTCCCAGTTCTACATTTTATGATCAAAGGCGAACAAAACTTTTCCTATTCACACCCGCCTCCTGCTTGGAGCAATGGTGCTCCCCTGCACATCCTGCCACTGTTTCAAGGCTCTTCTGTGTTTTCAAAGCATCTCCCAAGATGATAATACTCTATGAACGTTTTCACACCTCAAATAACCTTCTCACCAAGATCATTCTATCCAGGACCACTTAATTTGTGCTTTCCCTCTCTGCTGTTGCTTCACATAGTAGCATTCTGCTGTAGGACAGAGCCAGGACAAGACATGAGTTTCAGCTATGGCCTAAATACTCCTTGTAGCTTAGCCCTGGCCAATGCTCTGAGAGTCTGTTCTTCAGAGATGCTGGGTGTGGTGGGTTGACCCTGGCTGGATGCCAGGTGCCCACCAAAGCCGCTCTATCAGTTCCCTCCTCAGCTGGACAGGGCAGAGAAAATATAATGAAAGGCTCATGAGTCAAGATAAGGACAGGGAGAGATCATTCATCATAGGCAAAACAGACTCGACATGAGGAAATTAGTTTAATTTATTACCAATCAAATCAGAGTAGGATAATGAGAAATAAAACCAAATCTTAAAACACCTTCCCCCCATCCTTCCCTTCTTCCTGGGCTCAACTTTACTCCTGATTTTCTCTATGTCCTCCCCCCGAGCAGCGCAGGGGGACGGGGAACGGGGGTTGCAGTCAGTTCATCACATGCTGTTTCTGCCGCTCCTTCCTCCTCAGAGGGAGGACTCCTCACACTCTTCCCCTGCTCCGCAATGTGGGGTCCCTCCCACAGGAGACAGTCCTCCACAAACTTCTCCAACGCGAGTCCTTCCCATGGGCTGCAGTTCTTCACGAACTGCTCCAGCGTGGGTCCCTTCCACAGGGTGCAGTCCCTCAGGAACAGACTGCTCCAGCAGTCTGGGGGACCCACGGGGTCACAAAACCTGCTCCAGCATGGGCCCCTCTCTCCACAGGTCCTGCCAGGACCCTGCTCCACTGCGGGCTTCCCACGGGGTCACAGCCTCCTTCAGGCATGCACCTGCTCTGGCGTGGGGTCCTCCACGGGCTGCAGGTGGATATCTGCTCCACCATTAACCTCCATGGGTTGCAGAGGGACAGCCTGCCTCACCATAGTCTTCACCACGGGCTGCAGGGGAATCTCTGCTCCGGCGCCCAGAGCACCTCCTCCCCCTCCTTTTTCACTGACCTTGGTGCCTGCAGAGTTGTTTCTCTCACATATTCTCACTCCTCTCTTCGGCTGCAGTTGCACAGGGTTTTTTTTTTCCCCCTTCTTAAATACATTATCAGAGAGGCACTACTGTCACTGATGGGCTCAGCCTTGGCCAGTGGCAGGTCCGTCTTGGAGCTGGCTGGCATTGGCTCTACCAGACACAGGGGAAGCTTCTAGCAGCCTCTCACAGAAGCCACCCCTGTAGCCCCCTCGCTACCAAAACTTTGTCATGCAAACCCAATACACTGGGTACCCCCAGCACCTCCTAATATTAGGAGAATCTCAGGCAATTACAGCTGTAATGTTCTTGTTTCAGTTGCCTTGCATGTAAAATGGCATGGTCAAGTAAGTACTTGTTTACTTATTTTATTTATTGATAGGATTCATTTAATTAATATTTGCACAGCATTACAGATTGTGCTATAAAACTATAAAATGCCAAGTGCCATTGTCAACTTATATTAATGGGTATATCTACACATACAATATATACGTATGTAATCAGGTACCTCTTTAGCAACAGATATTTGGTAAATATTTTAATATGTTTAAATAATACATGATGGAAATCTCTTCTTTGTATCAGCACATCTGCCTTAAGGAAAACTCATATTATAAGAAATAGCTTGATTTAGTTATAGTCTGCAAATTGAAGTGACCATGGTACACTTCTAACTAAGCTGGATCAATACTGCTGACAGCAATTAGCACTGCTAACAAAGGCCGCTTTGCCTCATTCCATATCTACAACCCAGCTCTCCTTCTAAGCACGTAACCAAACAGGTTGACTACTATTGTCACACTGGAACCTGGTGTCACATCAGCTCTAAAAACACTGAGATAAAAGCTGTGAGATAAAGTTTGCTTTTTTTAAAACAGCATTAAGATGTAGTGTGCCCCAGCCAAAAATTACTGGTATTTTTATCTTAAGGATGGAGAGGGGGCAAGACATGGCTACTCACTGACATTTCAGCAGAGCACTTCAGCATTATTTTTAAATCTATGTCCATGTAGCAAAGTGTGTAGGACATAAACATGTGTGCAAGTGCTCAGCTAATGTAGCACCAAAAAGCAATGTCATGAACTCAAGCTCTAATAAAGTAGTGCTGTAAAAGCAGCTCAGACCAAAATTAGTTGGTTACGGAGAAGAGCTACTCAAGAAAGCACAGAAGAGGTGAATTGCACTAATGCAAAGATGCTAGCCCTTACCACCAACACTTAAGGAAGATTTGTAGCTCTCTTTCTATTAAAAACCTTTATTCTTTCCTTTTTTCTCCATGTCTGTTCAAAGCTAGGCTGCCAAGCAATAGCTGATTGACAGAAAGTGCTTCACAATAAGGTTTAGGTTTTTAGACCGCACTGAACAAGTCTTCCAGTTCCCAGAGAAGCAGTCAATTCCTGGGGAAAAGTATGTGCTTTATGGGAGAGAAGCTGATGGGTAACAATTAGAAACAAAACTATGACATTAAAGTATGCAGGGAGGGGTGCACACTGTTGCTTCTTTTTTTTTTAAACTTAAGATGATGAGCTTGAGAAGAGCAGGGCAAGGAAGCTTTAAGAAAAACATTTTCAGTGGAGCCAAGGAAAAAAGAAATTTTGGGACACTGCTGTCTTCCTTATTTTTGTAAAGTTGCTTGACTCTGCTAAGAGAAAGTCATGGACATTAATCCCCACTATTACAAGACCAGGTCAGAGGCAAATTCTTCCATTACTTATGCCATCATGAACTAGAGAAAGCTCCTCTCGGCTCCGGTACACAACAGTAGGATCACCACTTCACAACAGAGACTAACTGCTCTGAGTGGGTTCAAGAGTTCTGTATCAGACAGAAGAAAAAGGATGACCCAAATCTGCCTCGATGCTAGCAATAATGATGAGAAAGGAAAGAAAATAGCACCACCACCTCTTCCTCCCAGGACCTACCTCATTGACCTTTCGGGCAGCTGTGAAATAAGTCTTTTCACTGTTTGTTACTACCAATTAATAAATGACAGAAGTTTATTGCCAGCAGAAATTGTGGTCAATCCAGCGTGTGCTGATGTGTTATCTTGCTTTTAATACATCAGTCGAGCAAGGCAAATGTAGGTTCTTAATTAATCACTCGGCATGTTTCAGCCTTTAGAGCCTGGAATACTGGTTTCCCTACCAAGGTACAATATTTTTAACGTGAATAAAATATGTTCAGTTAGAACAGGAAAAAAGGGATTTTACAAAATAAAATTGAGTGGTTTAATTCCCATCAGAAAAAAGAAGAAAAAAATCCACTTGCTGTTCTGTCTGGGTTTCACTCTGAACTATATCTGAATTGTAGGAGAAATGGAATGGTTTTACAGTTAAGAGAAGAAAAGTACATTTGCCTATGAAGTTTTGAGATTTAAATGGTAACGTAAAAATTAATAGACTGAAATGCTGCAAAGACCAAAATTCAGTTGATGTCCTGATCCACAACTGTCATTCCACCAATGCTAACAACCTGTTTTTCCAAACCTGCAAATATGTTCAGGTTCTGATTTTTCACCCAAATTCAGAATTGACAATTCCACTTTACAATTGGTTCAGAGTAACTTCTAAATCACTAAATTTAGTTGACACACATTTCTAAAATTAATTGACATGGGGAAGCACAAGGTCCCTGTGGGACCGATGGGAATCCACCAGTCATGGTTATAGCTAATTCACCATATCCCGGCTGCAGCTAAAAGCCTTAAACAGAAGCTTTTGCTGCACTCGGTGTTGCGCAGTATGTGACAAAGACAGTGCTCACCTGTAGAGCGGATTTCAGAATCACACCCTTTCATTTCACTGGTGTTTCATAAAGAGTGACTAGGCAGACAGAAGGATCCTCTGTCATCAGGAGAGGGGAGGCTATAACCCACCTCTTTTACTACCCATACAAGGAAGAGATTCACCTGTTTGGCTCTAGTTTGATATCCCAACATCCATCTAATAACAGTAACAGTTTCTCTACTTAACAATAATAAATATATATTTGTTGGGTTTCAGGTTTTCACAGTTTGGTTCTACACTCTTAGGAGAAAGCAGCTCTGACATACTACTGTTTTACTCATCAGGCAAGCAAATAATCTAGTTCAGTCATGAGTATGTGGGACACACTTGCCGACTGGTTTGATGTAAACACTGAGGTCACTCTTTCCATTTGCTTTCTGTGGACAAAGAAGTTAAGAATGTACCATTTACACAGAAGTTTTGTTTGAGAAGGTAGGTAATACATGACAAAGAACATTACAGCCCAGTTCAGTCCTTCAGTGAGTAAACTAGAGCTACCACTGCCTAATTTATTTGTTTATAATCCCAGTGTATAAATGGTAAGACTAGGCTAGCTCACAATTTCCTCTTTTAGGTCCAAGCTCCCACTACTTACTGAACACAGCCAGCGTTCAGCTGAGTTAGACTTTTGAGCTACTGTCATAAATCCATGACCAAACTGGATTTCACGCCAGCTGATAAACTGTGCATGGTGGCCATGCAGAATTTGACACAACACAACACCAAATTCAGCTCTCTCTGGGACAGTGCTCTCTGTCCCAAACCACAGCCTGCGACAGCTGAGCTGAAATTAAATCTCCATTTCAGTAGTATAGGGTTAGCTTTATCAATGAACTTATGAGAGTTAAATGTAAAGCTCGCCTTGATTTACAACAAGAGCAACACACCAGACTGCTTCAGGTTACTTGGAGAAATCCTGTCTTTGACAAATAGTCAAGCAGTTCGGCTTCCTCCCACCAGAGGCCAGCGATAGATGGAAGCTCTGGGCTGCTCACTGCAATATTTATAGCCACCATGCAGCCAGCATCCTGTAGAGACCTGACCCATTTAATTATTTGAAAAAGTTGAAAGAAAAAGAAAAAAAGAAAAAGGTTTCTGATGACTAGGATAACATTACAGGGCAAAGGTAAATTTTAGACCCATTAACTACAGCACTGAGTTTGTTATTACAGCTCTCACAGAAACTAGCCACCCATGCTACAGACTGGAGCTGCACAGGAGGGTTTCCCAGGTATAATATTTTGATAAGAGCTGGCAGAATTTATCATTCATTTTAGCATTTTGGCTTGATTTCCAGCTCAAAGAATTTTCCATGAGCACAGACGTTTCTCAGGACTTACTAATCGAAACTATCTACCAGATAAATTCTACATACTTTTCAGCAACTACTTTGTAAGTACTTTATTACAAGCATTTGAAACTTGAGTTGCATGGATTAATTTTAATTGGAATAATTCCATAGATGGATGAGGGAAGGGGTCACATGCAAACTTCTCCTTAACTACACTATAAAGTACTATCGGTACAATTATTCCAGGAAGTCTGATGCCTTTTTTTTCCTTTTGTTGTTGGTTTTGTTTTTTTTTTAAATCGACATGGTCTTACTGGCAAAAGCTCTAATTTAAATGAAACTTCTGCTAATACTGTTCTGACATGGAATGAGTTAAAGATGTTAGCACTCCTACACTGATAGTAACAGCACTGCAATTGGGTTTGTTTTCCCATTTTAACTACATCAGTACAGTTACAGCAGTAAAAGTTTTCTAAGAGTGGGTAGGGTATTACATCTTGTCACCTGTCATATTTTGTGAGAAGGATAGAAGGCTATCTTCCACCTTCACACAAAGGTTGGTTCTTCTAAAAGATAACAAATTCAAGCACCCCACCATGCACCTCAGTGCTTTTCTGAAGGAGCCAAACCTAGCAGCAGTCAGCCTCTGGGACCATTTGCCTGCTAATAAGCAAATGCCAAGGATGCCACAGGTTCTCAAATGGAAGCACTTCAAGCTGGGACTGAAATGACAATTTATTTTCGTCTAGAGTTTTAGCAAAATGCTCTACCTCATTCACAGTAACCTAAACCATCTGGGTCTGGTTGTAAGCACGGCAATAGGATCTGTCCACCTGGCCTGATACCAAAAACTAAGTCTTCAAGACAGGGTGGGTGTTACAAAAACAGTTATCCTTTTGCTGCACAGCTCTGCAACCTCAGGTCTGGGAACAAATTCAACTTTGATGTAGGTAATAGCAACAGATACCCATATTGGCTCTTAGAAATGGCTCTCAGACTGCTCTTAACACATGGAAAACCTATTCAGAGGAATGAGAGCTTCAAACAGGGCCCCAGACAGAGCCACAGCGTATCGGATCCCGAAGTTCAAACACATACGGGCAATGAATATATCCGTATGTTGCAGAGTCCAGAAATAGCCTGAAAGTCATCTACAAGAAAGCTATCTGGGCAGAAGGAAGGAGATCCCAGACTGACAGCAGGACGGTGATACCATACTAATGATCTTTGTTTATCTAGTGCTGATATTAAAATAACACCTTTGACTAGAAATTCCATAGCACAGGTCCGAAATAGCTAAGGAACTGGCAGACTTGGACATAAGGAAACAAAGCCAGAGATCTGTTTCCTATACATTAATCCTGTCTCTCCCAGGGCAAATCCTGAACCTCATTTGCATGGCATAGAAATCTCCACACACCATCCTGATCCTTTTACACAGAGACATCCAAAGGAGAGAAATAACCCACGGAGCTGAAGTCACTACACGCAATACTTTGAAGGGATTTCACAAGAGTAGGAAAAGGAGCATCACCATGGTTAGGAGACACAATATAGGGCAACAAACTGTCTCCTGCCACAGGATGTCAACAAAGAACTTGTGGCTGCTCTGCCGGTGGTTCCCCCACCTCACAAGTACTCCCCGGAGCAGGGGCTCTAGAAAATAAGTCAGGGGGCCACTTCTGGTTTCCATGGTGCCATGCCATCCTAAAACTGCTGGATAGGGAGGCCGTCTCCGGTCTGGCGGCATTGCAGGCTGCCCGTGGCAGAGGGGAGCATGGGTGAGCTGTTCCTGCTCCACCAGCTTTGGCAAGGTGGGGGAAGGAGCAGCAGCAGGTGGCACCCCCCAGCATCCATGCTTTCAGCCCTGATGCTCCTCAGCTGCTTAAGCCCCTCAGACCTGGAGCTACTTCTTGGAGCAGAAAGCTGTCCCTGGTGCCTTCACACCACGCTGCCACAACCTTTCATTGGGCAGGCACTCAGGGCTAAACGGCAGGAGATAGGCTGGTACACACCATGTTCAGTTAGTGTGCTGGGATCACAGTGTTCTGGAAATGCTGTTCACTTCTTCGTATGTTTTCTCTTTCTATTTTTCTCCTTGACACTGGCAAAACTAAATATAATTTAAATGAAAACAAATAACTGCACATCCCCAGTTGGGCTGCAGCATCAAAAAAACAAGTGAAAAAAAGAATTACTCGCAGTGCGTTTTGTGGGTCTCTACCACATGTTCAATTTCACCAATGAGATCAAGCAATATGGAATAAACAAAATTATAAATGCAGGCAGCTTTATAAATAGCCAGAATTTCATAGCTTTGTGTTTACTGAGCTGTAGCTCAGTAAACAAAACAAAACTTATCTGTAAAGGTAAGGTTTAATGTGCGTGTTTTGCCAAGAAACAGAACTACACTATGTATTCAAAACAGTAATACAGCAATTACAGCAGGGATCTTTAGTAGGGGAGTCTGACCTTCTT
Organism: Aptenodytes patagonicus; assembly: GCF_965638725.1. Taxonomy (NCBI): domain Eukaryota; kingdom Metazoa; phylum Chordata; class Aves; order Sphenisciformes; family Spheniscidae; genus Aptenodytes; species Aptenodytes patagonicus. Next base: position 123,079,279 of record NC_134951.1, read on the forward strand.
GTTTTACACTCAAATAATAAATGCTATGAAAATCTGACAAGGTAATTATTTTATACCTCAAACAGAACACTCACCGCCAACAAGCAGTCAGTTTGAGTCTCTGGTAGAGGAGCTCTACAGAAACTGGGTTAGGGATGTACTTAAGCCTGTGGTTTACATTCTTCTTGTTGTTGATAGTTTACAGCTTTCACATGCATAAGCGAGTACATTTAAGTAACGGGGGATTTTTTTTGTTCTGAGTCAGCCAGTTATAGTGCTTGCTTCCAGGGCTGTTTCTGCATCCAAGGCAGAATGCAAAATAAAATAAAAAAAGCCCAAATCAGAAAAGCATAATTTTGAAAGAAATACAGTATTTCCACATATGAGGCAAACTCTACTACCACAGGAAAACTCTGATTTAATTCCATTAACATTTCTCTCAAGTGTAAATAGGAGCAAATGGGACTTCCCAGCCTGTGCCCAGTAACATGCCTGAACTCTACCCATGAGGAGCTGATGAGGATCCCTCCAAATGCAGGTGGCTGCTCTCTCTGCATCTCCCCAATTACTTTCTTCCAGGGCTTTTCTGGAAAAGGGAGCTCTCCATCACCACCCAGCAGTGTGCCTTCCTCCAGCAGGATCAAACTTTTCCTGCTAGTTAATTGCTTCTTCCCCCCAATTTAAACACATCAGCTCAGACTCTCTTTTGGAAACTGAAGCATTTGCTGCTATAGTGAGATGACCTATTGAAATCTCAGTAGTTGCACAATTAGCATTTGCATGGAATTTACTTTCTCTTATCTTAGTAATACAAAATTGCAATAGTAAAACCTAGGAAGTTAAAGCTCTTGGTTTCCTCAAAAAATTTACATCGTACCTTCCATTTCTAAGAGGTTTTTCTGTTTCCATAATAAAGGATTACTCTTGCAAACAAACATCCTTTTCTCTAGGCCAGCATAAAACACAAAGCTAATTAATTATTAAACATGTACTACTGCATGGAAACACTGCAGTCTGGGGCTTGATCTTAAGTCCTTGGACTCCAGCGGGCCCACGTGGGGAGGCCTGGGCTCTACCTCCTCTTTGCATGGGATGCTCCGTTGCTTCAGCATCTATTTCCACACTGGAGCACGTGCTGCCTTCTCCTAGCCAGAACTAATGCTTTCATAAGCGCTTGGGTTAGCACCACATGTGAAGGCAACACAAGCATGTTTATCCGTAAAGCATAGACCACCATATATGTGCACAAATTGGCTAGTTAATATATAGGCATACAGGGTCAGCCAGGAGCCTGGCTAGGAATTCACCCTTCTTTCCTCCTCTTTGCTTCATGCATAGGTATTAAGGAAAAAGGAACAAGAAACCTACGTATGTGTATAAACACACACATCTATAAACACACATACAGGCACATATTCGCAGCCAGCATTTTTTACATACACAGAATCCCGTCTGACCATCACAGTGCATTCTGGGGATGCAGAAGCATAGCCTGGCACCTTAAATATCACACTAGGCAAACACCTCTTCTCCAGATTTAGGGGCTGATCTACAAAGGAAGGGATTTTCAGGGCTTTAGTGTGTGGACCGCAGGATGAAATTTCAGGATTCCTGGAGGAGAGCCCTGCAAAGAGCTCCCAAGGCTGCAAACCCATTATTCTGCCTCCTCATCTGCCTTCCACACCACATCAACTCCCACCTCACAGGCTCCCAGCCTAGATGCAGAGAAGTGGGCTGCTGCAGCAAGAAATATAGCTTATCTGTTAAGTTTTGCTTTCAATAAGTCTGTATTTATGCAATGTAAAAAACCCCAAAGCTCCCAACGTTTCATCCAGAAAATCCTGGCCAGCTCCAGAAAGCTTCGTCCTCAAACAGCAGCCTCCTAAGCAAAAATGTGAAGCAGAAGTCACAGCTGTGAGAGATACCTTGGGTTTTGCAAGATTTAGAGGGAGAGGTGATCAGGTGATACATCAAGGGAAAAATACACCAGCTTTAGGGCACGTAAAATTCTCCATGTTTTGAAATCCTTGTTTGGTTCTTATTTTAGAATCTGAGGCCACTGAATGCCAACTGTTTAAAACCCTTCACCTCAATGTTACCAGAAGTGGAATATTTAGCTATGGTGGCATTTTGTAGATTGTCTCGGTGTTGTTGATGAAATGGAAAGAGATGTCTAAACTCTGATCTCCAATTAGGAGACCTTTCCAAAGGCTTCTTCCAACTCCCCTTATTAGAAATGAATTAAGCACTGCAAGGCAAGGTCAAAAAGCAGCTTTTTTCAGCCTGCATTAAGAAATGTATTCTGGTGGCAACCATGCCAGGAGAAAAAAAAAAAACCACAGAAAAAAAAAAGTTGTTCCTTTTGCAGTTCTCACAATTTAACATGTAGCTATTAGGGGGACATCCTCATGACTCCTAGATGCTCAAAGATAGTAAGGCTAACCATGTTAAGAAAAGAATATGCTTTATCACAGTATCTGTTTCACCAAAAATATATATAATCAATTTTGGCAGGTACAAATGGATTGAAAAATTACAAACATTAAAAAAAAAAAATCAAAGAGCACAATCAGAGTTGCAAAAAGGTCTGTATTCAGGATTAATTCAGAGGTTAAAGAAAAATTGACAAGTGTTTTTGAGATTCTGCCTTGTGTTAGGATCCTAGATCTAAACATAGGCACCTGTTTACATAAGTACCAAGCCCATCTTAATCAATTCATCAAGCACTGAATTTAAAGTACACATTTTAGCACACCTGAAGTCTTGTAGTGGTTTCAGAATGAAGGTAGGAAGCATGGCCAAAGAATCAATTAGAAAGCACATTGCACAGCTCATAACATTAATCTTCAAGGCAATGCTTTCTCTTGTATTTCTGCAGAAACCTGTTGTTAAGTAACGTAATATGCACTTGCTCAGATATTGTTATTAGGAAAAAAAACCACGTGCACTAAAAATATGAAATTTAAAAATCAGGTCCCATAAAGTCATGTTAAAGGAGGTCTGTGATACACAGCATGCATAAAAGAAATCTCTCACATGCACATCTTAAATCCACACACAGAAAAAACCTGAATCTTCCCTTTTACTCCTACTGAGAAAGTATCTGCATTGAAATAAAGGTGATCATTTTCAGACAACGGCTCTTCTCCAATATGGGTAACAGTAACTGGATTTGGTTTAAATCAATAATTCATTATATTACCCAAACAGTATGTGTGGTTGAAGTATGCAAAGATCGCTTTTCCGTGTGGTATAATTTGTTTTTTTTCCGGTATTTTTTGAATATTTCATTAGACAGTATATCTACACATGGTACTTTCCCTCGAGAGCTTACCACTAACAGCTCTGTTTCCATACACACACATGGCCATGTTCAACTTTCTGCACTGTCGTTATCACCATGAAAGCTGAGTCTGCAGACTGTAAGCGGAGATGCTAGACAAGCCTGATGATAGCAAAACAGATTAGGAGACTCTTCAGTTCAGCAATACTGAAGAGACACTGGAGTAGATGGCACAAGCTTTTATTAATGCCCGACTACCGCCACCTAAGCCCTGTTACAGATTTCCCCTGCAGAACGGAGATTGCTATCAGCCTCTCATAGATTATCCTCCGACACAGACAGCTAAACGCCAAACCCTATGAACTTTTCCTTTCCCTAAAATTACTGCCTTGCAGATATTAGGGCGTTATTTTCTCTTGCGTTTGAGGAGGAGGAGGGGTGGGAGGCTTTTCAGGGACTGGGATGATGTAACCTAGAAACCTCTTGGGACAGCATGTGCTCGGTACAGGAGCCACCGCCACCATCTGCCCCCCCCACCCTGTGAGCACACGCACATCATGCCACAGCTCTGCTAGGCTTCGTTTCTAGAGACACCCACGTTCACAGGCAACAGCCCCCCCGCGGCATGTACTGGAAAGCAGGTACTCTCCTCTCACACGTCCCAGGGACTTCCCTCCAGCTCTCTGCCGAGATGAGCTACAAGATCGATTTCCATGAAGAATCTATGTCTCTTAACGTGCCCGAGGCACCCTGGAGAGAGGCATGGTGGAGGGGAGAGGATTCTAACAGCCCAGACATTGCACCACTTCATTCTACAAAATCCCCTCTCTCCCTGTCTCTTCCCCATGTGGGTCACAGGCTCATTTGAAAGCATCCAGCAAAAGTAATAAGAAATTCAGCTATGCAGAAAAGTACCCGTCCCTCCTCGTAAAGCCTTATCAGTCAGATATCCCCAGGATAGGAGGGAGGGAGCGCAAACAGGAGGGGAATAAAAAGGGAAAACTGTTGACCAAAGAGCCATATCTAAGTTCCATATAACAAGACCTAATCCCCACAATGGATCCTTTGCCAAGGGCATCAGCAGCCCAGCTCTGTCACTATCAGGACAAGGCTGTGAGCCCAAAACAAAAGCATCTTACCAGCAGCAGGAGTTGGCTAGGTCAAAGCAACAATGATCTTGTCCTCATTTCTCTAATGAGTCCCCACTGAAGTTGAGACAAGGCAGCCAGCGGGAGAGTCTCACTTCATATACTTTTTAAATTTTTTATGTTTTTCTTAATCAAGGTCTTAAGCCATTTCACTCATCCAAGTTCAGGGTACCATTCTCATTCATTTCCTTAGAAATAGGATCAGGCTCTCATTGCATAACTACCGAGGAAAGAAAAAAACCCAAACAAGCAGCAGCAATGCTCACAGCTCGCTTTCCCTCCGTGCTCCTCCAAGCTGAGTGCTGATTGGGCATTAAGTCTGCCAGGAATTATATTGACCAGGGCATTCTATTAGCTTCTACCTGTCTTCACCCTAGATCTGACTGGACCCTAAAATATTTAAAGGTCTAATTATTATTTGAATAGGAAAGATTTCTAGTAGAGCTGGGCTCCCCAGGAGCTACGAAGAGACTCCCTGCCGCTGTGGCTACCTCGGATTTCCTGGGACCTCAGGAGAGAAAAACACCCCCAATGGCACTTGAAGTTTCCCAACTTACATTCATTAGTGATAAGCACCGATTGTTTATCGCACTTAATATTAAGCAGCTTCTTCAGCCTAGGGGCATCTTGTTTCTCTGTAAGAATAATAGGGATATTAAGAAGCCCCCAGCCTCACAAACTTGAATATCAAAACCCCTATGAAATCTTCCATTTAAATTGTGTGCAAGCTTCTCCGTGGAGATGCGGCTTTAATTATCTTTTAAGTGCTCCAAGCAGTTTCAATTGCAGCCGTGCACAGGAAGCCCTGGGCGGCCCCAGCCACTCCTGCGCCTAACCCCAACTCCCGACCCCGCAGGATGGGAACTCAATTGGAGGATGTTTACATAGTAAGTCAAAAGGCACCGAGCTACCATGTGGGAAACTCCTCTGCTTTCCAGTCCGAGAAAATTACCCTTCTGGGCCGCTGCTGTGGAGCACTTAAGGCTCTTGGCACCGCTACTCCTAAAATCCCCTCGGAAGGGGGGGAGGGAAAGGGGAGGGGAATTACCGCGGGGACAGCCGGGACGCGCCCCGCTCCATCCCTTCTCCCCAGGTAAGTCGCGGGCAGGACCGTGCCGGGGGCCACCCCCGCGCCGCCGGGATGCTCACGGGAGGACGCCGCATGCCCTCAGCCCAACGTGAAGGGCACGGCACCGCCCCGCCACCACACGCCTCCGCGCACCTCCCCAACGCCCCGAGCCTGCGCGGGGGCTTACCTTCCGCAGCCCGCCAAAGCCGTGCTCCGCCGCCACCCGCTCGGCCTCCGCCTGGCCCCCGCCGTGCAGCTCCACCAAGAAATGGTTGGTGTAGACGGCTCCCCGGGCCGGGGCGCCGAGGAAGAGCAGCAGGAGGAGGAGGGCGCCCCGCAGCAGCGGCGGCCCCGCCGGCATGGCCCCGCGCTGCGCGCCCGCGGAGGCAGCCCGCCGCGCCGCGGGGAGGGCGCCGGGCGGGCGGGCGGGCGAGGCGGGGAAGCGCCCAAAAGATGGGAAGGGAGGGGAAGAAAAAATAAATTAAAATAAAAAAAAAATTAAAGCGGCGGAGACAGGAGGGTAGCTGGGCGGCGGGGACCGGCCGGGCTGCGGGGGGCTGCTCCGGGGTGCCGGGGTGTGTGTGTGAGAGAGCGTGCGTGTGCGCGCTGCCAGCTCTGCATTCCCAGCCCCTCCTCGTCTCTAATTCAGCGGCGGCCGGAGGGAAAGCACCAGCCGGGAGGGGAGATTGCCGCGCTGCCAATCACGGGCGAGGAGGATCGCCCCTGCCCCCCCCCCAGCACGCATCTCACACACCCCCGCACACCCCACGGCCTCGCAACACCCCTAACGCCTCACCTACACCCCTCGCACCCCTCTCTCCATACACCACCCCCCCACACACACACACACCCCTTTCACAATCCCCCCTTACGGAGCCCCCCTGTCCTCCCCCCAATTTCACCCGAACACCAGCCCCCGTTCAGTACCCACAGCAGCCCCCCATGCCCTCAGCCTAGCCCTGGACCTGCCCCAATCCCTCCAGCTCTTCTTTGCCGGGGGGGGGGGGCCGAGTGGAGCCAGACCCCCCAGAGCAGGAGCTGATACACAGGTGGCTATAGGGTTCAGGAGGGCTAAACACTTCAGCAAAACCCACAGCCAGGGCCAGCACCCGGCTTCCCTTTTGAGCCCAGCAAATGCAAAGTGTCTAGGAGTGCCCCCCATACCCCCCGCCTAGCTTGCACCCCGCAGCAGCCCCTCACAGGGCAATCAGCAATATGTCGCCATCCCTCTTTTTGCAGAAAGCCTAGGCCGAGGGAGGTGGTCAGGCAGTACTAAGAGAAAGCCTCAGGCCCAGGGCCCCCCACACTGCTCTGACCACTAGTCCACACTGCCAAGCCGCTCAGCTGTGCAGGGACACACAGGGGTCCGGGCTCCCTGAGCTATCCCCAAACATGAGTTTTGCAGGGAAATCACTGGCAGGAAAGCACCTGGGCATTCCCTGTGATGAGACAGCCAAGGATGGGGAAGCAGGTAGGATTTCAGAGAGGAGGCAAGCACCTAAGGGGATGGGAACTCGGCTCTGTAAAAAATAATCTACCATCTGCAGAACTTCACGTGGAAACGAACAGTACAGAATATGCACAAGCTTACATCAAGGTGGAGTTTAGCTTGTTCCTACAGATACGTTTGTTAATTTGTCATGCCAAAGGTTAATCCTTTGATGGATCCCTGAACGGTCCCCCTGGGAAAGACTTAGGGCACAGAAAGGATGGAAAGTTAGTACTGCCTTTAAAACAAACAAAATGATAGATTTATTGTAATCTGTTCTACCAATGGTCAAATGGAGTACAGAACTTAAATCAATCTGGGAAAACAGCAAAGATCACAAGTGAGACTCTTCTTCCATTATCCTAAAATGCTTTAGAAAATGACAGAAGAGCTCACCGCGTGATTGTGAATCCAAATGAGCATTGGTTTGTCATGACAAATTATTGATTTCCTTCCTCTGGATGAAAAGAAAATCTCTATTCAAACAAAAGGCAAATTGTAACTTGGAGCCTGATCCAAAGCCCATTTAAATCAACAGAAGTGCTGTAAATGAATGACTGATGTTGGGAAAAAAAAACCAAACAAGGGAAAGGTAAAACATTAGAAAAAGCACAGTAGAGAAGGAATACATCTTTGCAGCCTCATTAAGGGACTGTCAATAGAATTCAGCTTTTAGATGCCTGTTCTAAGCATAGACAGTTATTAAAAACAACTTTATGTGTTATTTCTTTAAGGCAAGTTGTTTTCATCAATATTCAGCAATACCTCTCCTTACAACATCTCTCCCAGTATTAAAGCAGATCCTGCCACATGATGTGTTTCCAGATGACTTGGGGCCCGTGAGACTCTTGGGTCAGTAATACCTGCTGGCAACTGCTCAACAGCCGATGGAGGCCCTACTGGTTTCCACCCATAGCTGTTCCTCAGGATCAGAAACTAAAGGAAAATAAAAAAGCAGCAGGGGAAAGGGATTTTTCTCTACTTGAAATTCCTGTCTATGAAAATATATATAAGCCTTTCTTCCCCCAGAGGTCTTCCCTTGGTTGGCATGCCTCTTTCCATTTTGTTGCCAGTCTGTAGAAAGAGGAACATCAGTAACAAAGGCAATGGAGCAGCCCTCCTGGCTCCCTCAAATCAGCAAGAGAAGATCCTGCACACATTCAGAAATCAGGATCATATCACAGTCAGTCACTGTGTGCCTTCTGACATCCCTGACTGTCGGCTGACAGTACCATGCTGCCACTAAAGAACTATATGGCAGGAACATTGCAATGCTGAGGAGATAGCACCAACTGGCTCTAGCTTATAAAACTCACGATGTTGAGCTTTGATGGTTTTGTCTATGTGATGATGTTAAAAAAAAAAAAATTAAGAAGAGAGGTTAGGTTAAAAAGTCTGATCTGAATAACACCAAGAAGAGAAAACTCAGTTCGAAGAGGCCATTTAAAGAAAAATGGTCATTCTGAGTTGATGACTATAGAAGTTTAAGACCAGACAGAATTGCTGGGATTTCTAACCTAGTGCTCTATGTAAGCTGTAGGGCTTATCTATATTAATTCTTGCTTCTGGTCCGTAGTCCTTTTTTTCTTAATGTACCAATCGAGTTAAAAATCAAGACTGATCTATTACAGCCATTGTGGAAATGTTCTAATGATTGCTTACAGCCATTTGTAAAAACTTGTAACTCTGCCTAAAATACTGATTGCTCCTGCATTGACTTCTAGGTGTTGTTTTTATTAAGAATTTGTCCATGGAACTGCTGAACTTTTATTGAACTTTTAAATTTTTTTACTCCTTGAATTGTGAACCATAGCTGCATCAGATATTTTTTTCAGCAGCGGTCAGGCCAGTGCTAAATGGATGTTACATCACATTTCTATTCTTACTGGGTACCCAGTGTTTCACCAGCCAAGGATTTCATTGAGCCTCCTTACCACCGAGTCTCCCTGATGTGCAGCAGAGTACCCGTACTGACTTGTACATCTCACATCCCTCAAGCCTTCTTCAGGACTGCCACTTTCTAGGACAGGTTATTATATCCAGCATGGCCAATGATCTTTGTCCCTAGATATGTATTAGCTTACTTTATTGAAATACACATCATTTACTTGCATGCAGCTTTCCAAACAATGCAGATCACTCAGCACTCCTCTCTTTTATAGTTTATGACTTCCTTCTTTAACCTACTAACTTTATCAGTAATGAATTTACATTGATGTACTGGATTTAGCAAGATTTTGCAGAGATCACTTCTTGGCCCCAGTCCTCTGGAATCTCTCCAGAAACAAATCAACTTCAGCAATGACTCCCACTTCGTAATTACACTTAAGAACCTAGCATTTAATCAGTTTTTAGTCTGCTTCATAAAGGCCATTTTGATTTTGTATGCAATTTATTCACCAACATGTCACACATCATCATCATGGGTCTCCCAGGCACAAGCAATGTCATAGACATGATGGATCAAAAACTTGCTTTTTTTTTTTTTCCCAACTTCACCAGTTGGTCCAGTAAGAGAGACTAAGGTTCTCCATAAATTTTGGCTCATCTAACAGAAGGCAAATAAACAACGCTACTAGTTTAACCAGGCAAAACTACAACAGTGTTTAAAAAATTATATAAAATTAGTTTAACAGTTCAGTTCTCAAATGGATTACTGACTACATCTTTAAACAACCATTAAATTACTACGATTATTTTACAACAAGTAGTTGGCATTCAGTATGAGGTCAACAAAGCACTAACATTTACAGGAGGTGTTTCTTTCCCTGGGGACCGCACAGGATGGGTACCATGCCAAAAGAGACCAGTATGTCAGAGGAAGTTGTGAGAACTCATTTCCTCGCTGTGAAAGTCAACCGAGTCCTAAGTACAAGATTTACATTGCTTTTATCTTTAATTGTTCATCCTAGCAGATGCACGAGCAGTAGCATTCTGAAGAACTGGAAACAGAATATTGCAGTAATCAAATTTCACATTATGAGAGCACGAAACGCGAGCATCCTTTTACACAAGTCTGAGTCTCCCTTAAACCTGTCTGAAGCTGTGAAGTGAGCATACAACCATGCTTTAAGTGGACTCTGGAGCAGGCTCAAAGATAATACCTACATTTGGAGCAACAGAAATGGGACTAAAAAGGCACGAGAAGAGATTTCAAAAGGAAAGAATTAGATGCATAGTTAAAAAGCCCACAGTTGAAAGAAAGTGAAACAGTATTGTTTGACAATCTCGTTTGGAAGTTACTAGGACAGGGAATGGACAGACCTGCTTGAAGAAAAGCAAGAACTAGAGCCTTACATTCTCTGCATATCAAGAACACCAGAGAACCTGTGTAATTGAATATACAGAGTATGAAAAGAATAGACGGAAATGCTATCAGGAACTGCCACAGTTGAGTGGACCAACTCACTGCGATGAGTTGGTCCACTTCAGCTACAGCATAAAAGTAATTTCAGAAAGATTCCAGAACAAGCACTCTAAAGGTACGTCTGTTTATCAGCCTTGCTGAGGATCGTCTTATGACAGTGTATAAGAGCAAGCTTTAAACTTGTTTGTTTTGATACTGAGCAGCACAGATATGAGGAAAGCAAAGCAGAAACCACAGTAAATGAGTTCAGAGAGCACAGCTACTATTGTTCCACTTTGGGCTGACTGCTGAATCAGCCACAACTGCCTTCTTAAAGAGGGTTTTCATAAAACACATCTGGGCCATTTGAGCACAATGATGAAAAGATGGATGTATGAGTTATCGTAGCAAACTGATGAAGCCAAGCAAAACCAGTATTTCTGTGCAGAGGTTCTAGATTAAAGAGCTTGGGATACAGTTATCTTAGATGATTTCAAGATCATTTGCCCTATTTAAAAATACCCGCCTGAACATTTTCATTGCTTTATACTATTGGAATATTTTATTACTGTTACAAATGTATTAACAATGGCAGCATTATTTACAGGCACTTGCCTCCTGATCTGCTATGTTATGTTAAATGCTGTTAGCAAAGAGAGAGGGCTACAGCAGGCACCACTTTGTATCTAAGGTATGTGAACCCAGGAAGGTTGGCAGTTACCAGGCACAAGAATTAAGAACTAAGATGAAATATTTCATGCCATCACTGTGTGGGACTGCATCAACCTTCCAAGCTTAAAGGACGCTTGGAGACGGGAAACCTAATCCACAGTTTCTAGTTACTTAGACTTTAAGTTGCAGGCAGAATCCTCTCAACACACGTTTATCTATACAAGTGTTATACTGCCAAGTGTCAGAGTGAACAAGAACTGTATGTACGAATTTTGTGACATGATAACGCAAAAACTAAAGAAGAGTATAAGAATTGGTTTTCAGCATCCATTGACTGCAGGCCAGCTGGGCCAAGCAAAGAGGATGGGAGAAGGAAAGGTGTAATTTCCTCCTCAAGTAGTTTTGGTTTTCTTGCATTTATTACCTCCAGACATAAGGAACAGAGGGGCTGGTAAGCAACATGGTGTCTGACAGGCAGAAGGTGAAAACTGTTGAGATAACCAGTGAAAGCAATCTCCCATGCTTACTTTACGAGTTTACAATCCAAAATGAACAGGGAAAAATAGGTTACATGTAAAATACATGTTCACAAAACAAAAAATAAAGCCCTTGAAAGAAGAGTGTTTAGCTGAGCATTTGAATATGCTTAAGGTTAGGCCCATGCTGAAAGCCTCATGGATTTCACTGGGACTACAGCATGTACGTGCCTGTTTGCTAAATGGGAATATGATTACCCATGTGCTGAAGTCGTTTCCTGAATCTGACTCTCAGCACTGCTTAATATCCACGTAGACAAATGTTCAGCTTAGACAGTCATGGCAGAGAGGTACTAAAAGTAACAAAAATGTGGTTCATTTATATTAAAAGGATATGCTTGTCACATTTACCAGGCTTGTTTGGGTTTTATGCTACTGAGTTCTTTGCTGAAGACCGAGTCTGTCTGGAAACGAGGTCTGTGCAAATGATACTAGAGAACTAGAATTGCTCAGCAGAGTCAGTTTGGAGCAGATGGTCTCAGTGACATTTTAGAAGATAACAATGGGTGAAAGAAAGTTCCTAAGTGAGACCTGGAAATACTAGTGAAAAACAAAACAAAACAAAACCAAAACCCAACAACAGCAGCAGACTTAAGGGAAAAGGGCAGAAGAAAGTCAAGGTGGAAAAAAAAAAAAAAGACATCTCTGAACCATGGGAATGACTGGACCAAAGGGAAATGGCTGGATAGATGGAGTTAGGGACAGAGATCATCCATCAGAGGAAAGACTGAAGTGGCACTCAAAAGGGAACATCAAAAAGATCCAGCAGGATGGTCTCCAAGAAATCCACCCACATGGGTGATAAAACTTTCATGAATTACTAACAAATCTAACTGTTTGCCTCAGGAAGCTCCCAACTGTGTCCCAAATGAATTACAGAAAGGCTCAGGGAAGGTGGGGAAGAGAGAGCAGTAACTGCAGTTCATTCAACTTTCTGAGCCCTTGTAATTGTTCATCTCTCTGATAAAGAGAAATGGCTGACAACATACAGGTGCAGCACAATTAATAACAAGCTCTTCAACTTTGGTGTAGCACTAATTGTGAATGTTTGGCTGAAACATGGGACAAAACAGATGTCCACCAAAAAAGCAGTTTATTGCAATCAAAACCCATATGCAGTGTTGACAGTTTCCATGACAATTTTGTTGGGTAAAAAAACCAGGTGTTTGATTCCTAATTAAACAATGTTGAAAAATTTTGGTTTTACTGTTGTCCATTTCATTTTAGATTATGCTCTCCATAGAATGTTTAATATTTTTTATCTTAGTGGTTAGCAATCATCAGTATGAAACAGAGAGAGGTTTTCAGAATCTTTTTTTTAATTTCCATGTACTAAAATTACAGGCTTTGTTTCCAATCAAGAACAAAAACTAATTAGAAAAGCCTTTTTTTTTTTTTAAACTCAAGTGCTAAAAAAAAGTAGTATGATCACAGAAAAATAATTTATAAAGGCAAGACTGAAAATAAAACAAGAAGTTGCTCCTATCTGAGCTGAAAGCTCTCATGGGCAGACTTAAGTTTGCTGCCATAACTTGGAGATGCAGCACCATATATTCAGATAAATGTAGGTTTCTTTCAAGTTTATCTTTGAGATCCAAGTTTCTAAAAGGTAAATTAAACTCTTCCACTACTAACTTTGTTCTCCTCGTTGACAGGAAAGTAAACATTTCAAGACTTCATTGTATAAATATCCTTTTGATGGAACTTATGTACAAAATTTCTGTATTTTCCACTTCAAATTAAAGCCTTGCAACCCACTGAAAAGTAGAGGCACAGACAGGAAAAAAAGTCTCCACCATCTCTGCTGGGCTGCTTCAATCACTTTTCTCATAATTTAGCTGCCAAGTACTGCCAGTTAAGTAGACTGAGGTGAATTTGTCTGTACTCTTTCTTGTACCAATTTCACATGCATGCACTTCACCTCTCTCCCTCCCTGGAAAAGGCTGCAGACCAGCAGTTTTTCCTTCAAGTCATAATAAGTTAAAAAAAGTCTTAATCATCACTATAAAAACCAGAAAAGACAACCCCCAAAATAGCTTAAAGCATCATGCCAGGATAACAGCTTTAAGTTAATAGCTATTTACCCCTGTTAAGATTCATTTCCTTCAGGATCTCTACATAGCTACCTTTAGATTTTGTCACATTCGGCTGTCTCATTCCCAGGCCCTGCCTAAAAACTTTTCCCCTTGCAACCAGTGACCTCACACTCCTGGTACAGAGGCACTGGAGCTGGGATGCCGGCACAGGATAAAAACTGGGGCACAAAGCTCAGAGGATGCTGAAGACAGTCTTCTACAGATATTGGCTTCGGCATCACGTGGGTCAGAGTGTGCCACGTCCCAATGCGGTAGCATTGAGCGTAGGCTGCCACCACCCACCAGCCCAGCCCTCTGTCACCAATCATGCCACAAAGAGCTGTTTGCTAGAGGCTACAGCTGGCACAGAGGAGACAGGTTAGCAATGGGAAATGCACAGGGAGAAATGAAAACTTGCATTTTTCCCTCCATCTCATATGCACTTTGTATAATGATTACTAAGACTGTTCGCACAATGAAACCTCATTCCAGTCTGAGGTTCAGAAGTGCTGTGCTGTAGACAACAACAAACAGCTTTTTGTAAAGAAAAAAGGAGAATTTTCTAAAAGGCAGGCCATACAAAGCCTACTGAAATTCAGTGGGAGATGGATGACAAAGCCTAGCCGTTCTTTGAAATTCTCCCCTGGCAGAAATAATTTTGTCTGGATTTTTGGCATGAAAACAAACACATCTATTCCTACACCTCCTTTTCTGTAGTGCTGTCCTTTTCCAAATCATTATGAAGTGTATGTACACATATTGTTGTTACCGTAAATTGGCAGATGAAGAACTCCCTAAGACTCAATTTGGAGTTTTAGAAAGCAGGCATTCTTTATTGCAGCGCTGGGTGCAAGGTGGAATTTCCAGAAATCAAGCACACCTAAGGCTAGATCACCGTTACATTTTTACACAAAAATTATGAGGTAATACACTCCCAATTACAATGATTGGTTAGTGATTTACATAAACTTATAATGTCTGCTGTGTCATTCTCTTCTGTTACTACGCTTGTACGGGGGAAGGGTCTTCACCTGGGCAAGGGTTTTCTTGACCTGTGGGTGTGGTTTTTTAGTAATATAATGAAGACAGTTCACTTCAGGACACCTTAAAAGTAGGTTTTGTTGCCAAGTTGGCCAGCTAGATATCTACCTTGCCAGGTTGTCAAATAACTCATCCCATATACAGTAGAACCTAGGGGCTCTGGTTATGGTCTAGAGAGTCCAGAGAATAGGGAATAGGGACTTCAAGCAACACAGCCTCAAATAATAAGTAACACAGCATCCTATACATAATGCTACCATAGGGGCTAACTTATTAGAATCAAAATGTTCTTATAGTTGATTATTTCATAACCTAAAGATACAGTAAAACTTAAGATCATCTTCAACATTGTCACACTAAGCAGTATCATGGCTTCCTAAACAATTCACCAAAAAGCCACTGCACATTCATAATTAAAAAAGAAAAAGTCAATTCTGACAGTGTAAGAAAAAAGGAAAAAATATGAGCAAATAAGCCATTAGGAAAAACACGCCACTTGTCCCCTGAACTGCTCTCATAACATCATTCTCTTCGTAAAGAAATGCATTACCTGTTATTACTTCTGCTGTGAGATAACTATAATGAACATCACGAAAACACGTGCAGGCTCTGCTCAAGAGCTCACTTCTAAACCACTGCAAAAAAACTGGTGTTTGGCTACATCTTAATTTTACTTGTAGAAAATAAAGAAGCCATGAGAAGCAGATGAGAGTTCAAATCTTCAATAAACATCTTGGTATGGCAAAATTGAAGTTTAGTTTATTTTGGGTCTGATTTTGGTTTTGTTTTTACTTTGCTACACAATCAGATTTTAAGGAGTGAGAACCTATTTTCCATCAGAACTACCATGCTGGCTTCAGGGGGACAGTGAGGGGGACAGGCCTTCAAGAGACTTCTCAATAATTTGTTAGCTCTTTGCAACCCTTACCTCTCAATGGCAGCAGAGAGGTTTGAATTTCACTTCAGAGAAGAGAATACAATACCAAAGAAAGAGGAGAGGCTGACACTTCATTTAAAATCAACAGTTTCAAATTCAAGACAAAGGAATTTAGATGGCAAAGGAAACAAAAGGTCTGGTCTTTAGCACAGGTTTGCCTTTGTACACGTATCTCACCTAATATATACGATAGGACACTGGTCTTGGTGGAGCCACGGACCACTATTTTAAAAACATCAAAAAGCATCTGGCTCCCCAAATGTGCATTTCTGTTCTGCCCAAAGGTTTGTTTTGGCAGGTTCTTTTAGCAATATCCTATTCAGGTTACTCTCAGGAGCCATCCCTTATGAACCATGGTGATACCTTGCATGAGGAAATTAAGCAACAGGATCACCAACATCATGAAGGGCATCACAAGACAAAAAATAATCCCAGTGGGAAGCGTATCGATTCAATCTTCTTATGGAAGTAATATAGAAGTCCAAATAATTTTGGCTATTAAAGGGTCACAGTAATGCATCATAGATATTGAAAGCTGTTTACATTACCAGGAAATACAATAAGGAGAAGAAATACAAAAAACAAAAAATGAACACCGGACAACGGAAAGAAAAGCCTGCAGTGTTCTATTTGCAATGCAACAATCATGGATCTTATCAAATCATACCATTGTATCTTTGTATAGACTACTCTATGTGATTATTCCTGAAATGTGGGACACAGTACACCCTATATTCAATTGATATAGGCTGCACAACATTAAGCACTGAATAAAGGACTTTTTTTTTTTTATAAGGAACAGATGGTCACCTTATTCAAGCAGCTGTTGCGGGGGGGGGGGGGGATTATTCACTATCGGCATCAAAGGCTAAAAATGGTCAGATTCAGATGCACTCCCTCCTGCTAAGTAATGGTATCAGGATTCAGCCACTAACTGGTATAAGACAGGAGAAAAGAAGCGAGGCGAGAAGGCTCCTCCTGCTCAGCTCTGCCCGCTGCTCTCAGTGGGGTGAGCCATACCTACAAATTCAAGCTGGTGCTGAGCAAAAGCTCTAACTATGCCTCAAGGCACTTTTGCTGTCCAAGTTCAATGCTAACAAGTAGAATTACCAAGGAGTACAGTAAATGAATAAGCATCTTAGAGCCTGTAAAATTAAAATTTAGTTATTTCAGGAGATTATATTTTATCACTAGGTGGCATTATTCTAAATCTTTCAGTGCCTCTTTTCTGAGCTCTTTACTGTATGGGTAATATTCTAACAGCTGGTGAAACACAGGTTTCACTGAGGTGGCGCCAGCCATGCTGCTCAAAATGTGTACAACACTTCAGCGAATCTATATGGTAAGAGATTTTATTCTAACTTTGGCCTCAACTCTTCTGTTTACTACTATAGAAATAAACACAGTCCATAACCAGATGTTCAATTACTCCAACCGAAAGCCTCAGCCTATTCAGAAGCATTTATAAAACAACTCCAGCCCCCACTTCCACAATTCACCTTCGCAATTCTTTCCACCAGGGACTGCACAGTTGGTTACAGCTCATGTTCATGTATTGTACAACAGCTGTAAAGCCAGGGCTTTTTGCCAATTCACTGCACCACTGGGTTGACTCATTGGCCTGTGGAATTTAAAAAATGTTAAAGAGTTATTTTCAATTTTATTTTTTTTTTACTTCAACTGTGGAATTGTCTGTGAAAGCCATTAATGAAAAGTCTGACAGCATGAAATAGAGGAGTAAAAAAGCATGAGTATTTGTGTTAGCTCTAAACCTGAATGAAGTTTTCAACAGCATAGAAGTGATACAAGAACTCAAACCTCCATTTTGAAACAACCTTAGCAAAACATGTCCCCAGTTCAGTTTTGGAAACTACTGAAATCTCCTTCTGACTCCAGTAACTAAGTCCTACGTATTGTATCTGAGGCTTACGACCCAATGTGTAATGGTACCATATCCCAAAGAGGATTTAAAGCTTCAAGGAAGTAAAGTTTAGTCATGTCCAGAAATGCAATCCTGAAATCCCCTGGCCTGTAATTACCTAAAGCACAGACACAGCAAAAAGACTGTTTATGCCCTTCATATTCAGGAGTCACTGGGTAAGAAATATAGCAAGGTCTTGGAAAAGGGACTAGAGTCTAGAACTCCTCCCTCTTAGCTGAGGACCCCAGGCACCAGCTAAGAAATCATGATCCTTCCACATCTAGATTTTCAAGAGATAACAAGTGAGGACATTCAGCCCCTCGCACGAGAAATTCTCTGCATGTTTACTATCTTAACAGCTACAGCCTCAGTTCTATTGCTAGATTTTTTTCTTCCTTTCCAAGACAGACCCTTTAATAAAGTGTACTCTATGGCCTGGATGGCACTATCTGCTTTACGGATTTGACAAGCTGATTTGTATTTGCCTCAGTTTCAACAACAACTTCATTAAGTCAGCAGCAATGACCCTTCCCATTTTCCTGAGCTCAGATCAACACCAAGAGGTCAGAACAGCTCTATGACCAGCAGTGCTCATGTTCAACAGATTTTATCCTAGGAACGAGATGATTTGTAACAGTCACATCACTCAGTTTCAGGAGAAATACATGGCCATTCTGTCTCCTTTTAAACCATTTCAGGGCAAAGATAGAGTGCTTTTCAGTAGAGGAAATCAAGTCAGTCAAAAGAACAAACAGTTATTTTCACCTTCAATACTACACAATTTCCAAGAGTGTAAGAAGTTTTATTTCCCTTACACTCCTCCTCATATGCCCTCTCACTCTGATAGACATACATACGACCATCTTCCAGCTCTGAGAAGTGAGAGACAGCCTCATGGAAGTGGGTCAAGGAAGCTTTCCCCACTCTTTGAGCCCATACAGCCCGAGTTTCATTCACTAGATTCTCCAACAATTGCTTCAAGTCTTTGTAATTGGGCATGTGTAACTGTTCAGTCAGACTGATAACACTTACTCATCCTTGCAAAGCACTTGAGCTCTAGGGATGAAAGCAGCTTGGCACTAATAGTAACTATCGTCTTTAACCTACAAAGGCCTTGAATACATGCTGGGGAAAAAAAGCAATAGGAAAAAATTTTAGCAGTTGAACTGAATCAGTTTAGAAACAGCTTAGACAAAGGCAGTGAACCTCCCTTATTGCTGGCTCCCAAGAAAATGTCCATAAATCAGTTTCTGAACCATTTAGTGGGAGCAGGAAGAGCTGCGTGCTGTGCTCTCAGCCCAAGGTGCGTAGCACAATGCTGGTGTGCTGCTTGCCCGAGAGACACCACCGATGTCCTAATACAACAGTCCTCCTTCTCTGCCTTATTTTCTGAAACAAATTCCCTGACAGGTACAGCCAGAAAACAGCCCCTCCTTCATGAAGGGTCCAGGAATTTTTTTTATTTGTTTTTTCTCTTTTCTCTTTCATCCAATCCAGCAAATGCCAGCCACTGATTAACATCTCATTTCCACTCCTGCTACCTTGCAAGTACCATTTCTTCCTGAAATAGCCCAGTGCAGATGGACCAATATAATTCATTTGTATGTACTTTGAAAATCACACGTTGAATCACCGTTGTTAACAGGTGACTATCACAGCTTGACACTGCTGTATAGACATGGGCTGAGTGTACCCATTATACCATTGAGGAATAATTAAGTAGTCTGTTAATCTTAAAAATGAACAGCGATTGCTATTAATATATTAGTCATCTTAATAAAACTACCCACATATACATGGTAGATTATGATGCTGACAATAGGATTTAAAAAGGAAAACCTGTGTGATGATAGCATGCCCTCAAAGGGAAGTGAGCTCTGTGGTTCAAATACGTGAACTCAGACTGAATTCCCTCTCAGGTCTACCACTCACTTCCAGTGTGGCACTAACCTACAAAATGGGGGCATTTATATAAATTAGGCATGTCTAATTTAAATGGCACCCAGTATTGGAACACTTGCATGAAAGATTATGAGGAAATGCAAAACCCCACATTTGCTCCCTCCAGAAGCAACTGACTGGAGTCTACAGGGACGCTAACTTTTTGGCAGAGAAACAAGCTTTTCCTTCTCAAGAACAGACCATTCTTAGAGTAATTTATCCCCCACCCTCCCCGGCTGCCTGTTTAAGGTCTGGCATTTCTCTGCTCAGGAAGCAATTCCATTCATTTCTGTAGCATCCCTTATGAGAGTCTCAACAGGGCTGAACACTGAAATGAAAGGTCACTAGGAAATCAAAGCACGAGTGGGCTGTGAGCTGGTGCTCACGACAGCAGGAGAGAAGGATGGCTTTGTGGCTACAGGCACATGGGCTTATTGCAGTTTTCTTGACCTCCGAGGATTTGGCTAAGATGTCAGATCTGAATTTCTTTTATTGAATGTACAAAGTAAAGTCTGGCAAATGCTAGGAGGGAGAATGCCTTCTGGAAAGAAGGCGTAACTATAACATCACAGGAACTACTCAGGCATATCAAAGAAATTGTATCTTAAAATCAGTATTTGCTGCGAGGTTAAAGTGAAAGAGCATCTGAGATTGAAGTATTCATTAGCTATCTTTCTGCTGATAGTCATTGGTAATTATTAGTTACCTAACATTTCTGACAAAAGCAGGGTGTCTCTTTAGTCAAGAATTTGATGAGTTGCACTGGGAATATTTGGAATAATGTGAACAATTCTGGTCACTCACATTCAAGAAAGATTGAAACTGCTGCAGGTGTTAAAAAACAAAAACCAATGAGGACAGTCATGGGAACCAAGAGTCAGCCCAAAGGTTGCAAAGTCCAGCTGGGTTTTTCAACCAACCAAAGCAACAGAAGAGAAGGGATAGGGCTGCTCTGAAAAATCACAATTACAGAATCACAGAAAACACATCTAGGGGAAAGCACTGACAAGGAAGGGACACTTAAGACCAGGTGCAGTATTGTTATAAGAACAAATGGGTATTAATAATCCATACTGATCCATCCATGATTACACTAAAAATTAAAAGATTAAGCATTAAAAGCATTAAAGGAGTGAGGTCTTCTAGCTGGTTTTAAGATACAGCTTGCTAAGCTTATGAAAAAGGCTGTGATGTGGTGCATTCAGCAAAAAGGGGTTGGAATTGCTAACCTGGTAGAACACTCCTAGTTCTTTGTACCAATACTTCTTTTAAAATAAAATAAAAAGGCAAATATAAGGCAATTATTTTCAAGAAACATACACATGAAATAATCTGCATAGAAGTTTCATTTCCCCTTGTGGATTTGCAAAAAATTTGTTAAACTTTGTTTTTCCCCTATTACAATTAAAACATCTGCTGTGATTACACATTAAAGAAAGGCAAAGAGCTAAGACTAAGCATTTTATCAAAGGGTGACAGATTTCTGAAAGTCTATCAGCAGGGCTTGGCAGCTAATGGATAAATTACAAGCCCATGATAGATAATAACTAAGTTCTGTGGGTTGAACAAATGCCAAACACGACTCCTGATTTTTTTTACACTACATAAACTCTCCAAAAGCAGGGACAGTTTCCAACACAATGTACTACCCCTTTGCTCCTAAGGCATGTTCTGTAGTACATATCCCTCTGGCAGGATAACACCTGTACCTTTTGTAAGGAACTTTACGAGTTCTGACTACATTAGACTGAGGATGACTGGGGGCAAAAATCCCAAACTATGTAGTGAGTATGTCTTGACCTGACCTTCTCTACAAAACAGCACAGGAGACCTAAGCGCTCCTAGGTGAGGCCTTGATCCAAATATGACAGGTCAGGTCCTTATTGTACCTTGAGGGCCTCATTAGGAAGGGGTGGAAGTCTCAGAGCCTCCCTGAAGGAGAAACTGAGCTGCAGCTCCCCTTCTGAGCTGCCCTGCACAACACTACCAGGATCAGTCAGCACAGGAGGAACCATGTGCTGGTACCTTTCCTTTCCCAGAGCCAAGGGGTACCTGAAGGATGCAGTGGTTTTAAGGTCTCAAGAAGCTGCAGCCCTGCTCCCATTTGGATATAGCCAGGGTGATTACACCCTACCAGTTGGCCCTTGCATGCTGCCCAGGAAAATGTAGAGATGGAAGTAACACAGGAAGAGTGGCAAAGTAAGGGGGCTGAAGAAAAAGAGTATATGAGACTGAGGGAAAGGAAAAGCAAGGAGAGAAGGCAATGGGAATGCAGGGAGGACGGAGGAGGGAAAAGTGAAAGATGGATAAACCAAAGACAATATAGAAAAGAAAGATGGCATGAAAGAAGAGACACATAGAGAAGAGATGAGGCCAAAACATATGCAAAGCCCAAACAGAACAGTGCGAGAAACTGCTATGGGAAATAAAAAAGCTGAGAGGATGTGTGAATGAGATGTACTTTTCTTTGTCATGGCAAACCCACTGCCTCCTGTCTGCCTCCTTCCAGGCGGCTTCCCTGCAAGAGCTTGCATTTCTGGTACAGCTGCCCAGTAGCGTAAATGTTCATCTCCATATCTATTTGTGGAAGATACTATGTCAAATATTAGAAAAGCACCTAAAACCAGCTCTAAGTAATCAGCTAGTGCAGTCTCTGCACATCTGTCAGGGCTGGAATGCAGCACCTTTTCAGTACAGCACCATTACAGTATGCCTTTAAGCCTCTGCAAACAAATCCAACTACTGAGAAATTGTTGATTTATCATGCGGTTCCCTGGAGCCACAATACTAGATTCACCACACACATTCCTGAGAGGTGACTTGAATTACACTTAATCTTTGTTGCAATATGAAAATGTTGAGGTGTGAGATGTTTCCATCGCTTAAAATGAACTAAATCGCCTCATTCCAGGAAAAGGAAAGGTGCTGCTTCAGCCTCATCAGTCAACACAACTCCTACTGAGGTCAACAGAAATTTCACTGATGCAATGGAGGCAGAACAGATGGCAGTTCTGCACTGTTTTTATTTGGTGGTAAACATCTCTAAAGCAGACTGTGCCCCGAAGTATGCTTTCACACAAACCTGGTGTTCCCCAGCAGGACTGTTTATGTGAACAGAATTTGGCACTAGCTGTCTTAGGTATAAAGGTGCAAATTTACTACTCATAAGCCTGTGTTATTTCTCCAACACTTATTCGCTCCTGGCTTCCAAAAGTTGCCATAAACCAGAAAGAAACTACAGCTTTTTTGTGAAGTGACAGAAAAGTGGCAGTCCTCCCAGCTGCAGAGCTGCGAAAAGATGATGGCTGTTAGATATATTCTTTCTGACTGTATTTTTAAGGAGGAAATCAGCGTGAGTATGCACAATCCAAGGGCACTTCCTCAAAGATGGCAGCTGAAAACAGCTTTTGTTGGAAAACACACAGAAAAATCCTCAAGAGAACAGAGCTTCTCCTCTAAGAGAAGCTCTCCTTATCTCACAAAAACCCCGTACGAGTCAGTTCCAGACCCAATCATTCCTGGCGTATCTGCAACCGTCCATTTGGAAATACCATGCCTCTCTTCTAGCAGTCATCCCTCTCTTGTGCTGTTCCAAGACTAAGGGAACACAAACAAAACTCAAGTGTCTGTTCCTAGGAAGCTTTTCATCCAGTGCGGCTGTAGACTCTGATCTGTTAATACTTTGTTATTTTGTTTCTCAAGATTACAGGGATCCCCCAGCTCTAACTACTTCTGCCTGACATGCTCTCTGCTGCTTGTATTTGAAGAGCTTCTAGAACACGTTTCAGAAGCAGCTGTCTGAAATTAAGAAACAGAGCACTTAGACATATCTGAAGATGCTAGTAACACAGTATTCCTTGGCTCTTCCTTCGGCTGAGATAGCATCAGTGACATTTTTATCTAAGGATGTAATGAAAGGAGACTAAGGATTTTCAAAATTTGGCTTCGTATTTTAGCAACAGAACTAACACAATGACAAACAAAATTCAGGCATGTACCTTACAAAAAACACATCCAACTGCTAAAAGTTCTAAAAGTTATATAGAGAGTTTCTGTTCTTATCAGTCTGTTAATCTCAATCATGAAAAAGCTATGATTTCAAGTACTTCTAGAATCAGGGTCCCAAACGCACTAAGGTTCACAAGCAGCTTGTCTTTCAAGAGGACCAAGGATGTCAGTGAAAGCAGAAATTCTCCTTATGTTCTGAACTAGTTCTATGAGCTAATATGGTCTAACCAATCATTTTAATTTAAAAAACAGAGCACGTACTTCTGCAGAGATGGAACAGATGCAGAGTGGGCAGGTAAAGCCTTTTTACCTTGAAACACACTATGTTCTCATTTCTAAGTGATTTTTCAGCCTTACAGTTTACCTACTTGCTTTTCCCCTCTGGCACTTTTGAGCAAAGAGCTGTGCGTCCTAATGTTAATCAGCAAGAAAAGCATCCATGGGCATGGGATAGGTTGCTGACCATAAGTATTCAAATCTGGGTTTAGGGTCCCAAAACAGAGACTAAACTTACTATGGATTTTGGCTCCAGGATTCCTCGCACTGGTCACCCCAAGTGCTATGTTGCACTTAAACATGCAACTAACACTCAGAGCTTTTAGAAACATTTCTCAGAAGGAGGTTCCATGAGTAAGGAAGAAGGCTGACTCCAGAGTTCAGGGCACTGTCTAAGACATTATGCCTGGGTGAGAGTTAGGACCACTAGTGGCTCCACCACAGGGTGAGAAATGACAGTGTTGTAACTGTAAGTCTCCTCATGACACCTACCACCATTAAGGCACCATTTATGCGAGAATGGTTAATGACATAAGGAATGATAGAAAAGAAAGTACAAAGCATTGGGCAAAGGAAAAAAGGTGAACAATTTAGGTAGCCTTTAATGTTTGATGCCATACAATTTGAGTCCTTGCACACAGCAGGAGGTATTTGACATTTTCCTCTTCAGAGATTAGCACTTGCAGGTGTTGATTTAAACCAGGATTTATACCATGACTGTCATTTTTATGAATGGCACAGTAAGAGATTAGCAATAAATTGCCAGGCACACCATCCTTAATCAGCTGCAAACTGTTTTCATCCTAAATCTGCAGGTTTGTCAGCAAAAGCAAAATGCCCATAACTGAGTGGGTTAGCAGGAAAAGAGCATTCAGCCCAACAGAATAAAAATAGCTACCAAGAAAGGGTGCCATAAGAGAGCTTTTTATTTTCTATTTTTAATCTGGAACAGATTCACAATTCATGCCGTCTCTTTTTAAATCTTATTATCTGGTTTGGATTAGAATTAAAGTTCCTTCTCAAACACCAAGCTCTCCCCATGCCCTTTACAGGACATGGGTTCCACCTGAGCAAGTCAGAGGCTGCCAGGCCAACTTCTCATTACCCAAGAGACTGCATCCAGCAAGGGACAAGTAACATGCATCCCTTTTTCAACCCAGGAGTGTTTTTAAACCTACTTCCTCCAAAGGAAGACAATGCATAAGGAAAAAACCCACTCAGCTCTGTGTGAATGAGACCTGAAGATTGAATATATCATTAAGAAGGATTTTCTTTGGCACAAATAGAAGTAAAAGCATTTGCCCAAGTGCCTTTCAACAGGCCTTGTCCCTCTAATCCATTCTGAAAATCCCATTTTTGCCTGCTCGGCAGTTATGGAAACATATGCTACAGCCAGGTGTATTTCAATTACAAAGGATAAAAATTGCAGGGAAAAAATATTACATTTTCTGCCTCTCCTAGTTACCCAACCTCTAAATTAAAAGCAGGAAAATGGGTGCCTCTTTCACTGCTAAAATCTGCTTGAAAATTGGTTTCCTGTTTAGGCTGCACCATGGAATTTAAATTATTTTATTCTAAAAGTTACAAAGCACCAGAGGTTCTTGCCTCTGTGTGAAACAGATTAATATTTACAAGAATTATATCTTTCTTGATAAGGTTTAGTCTGTGAAGCCCTTTGGCAATGGTGCCCTGATATGATAGGGCTGTTTCTGTTAGGGTTAGATTCAGGCAAAAAGCATAGCAGGTTTTGTTCACTTTCTGCCTGGATGTGCTTGGGTAAAGCACAATAATTGTACCTCATACGGACCAGCAATCTCCTGAATGGTAAAAACCTTTGATATCTTTTCTGTTTTCTCTACAACTAACGAAAATTTCACAACTGCCTTAAAGGAGAAATATGTTGAAGCAGCTCCCTATCAGTCATACTGCCTTTTGAGCTTGTATTATTGATTCGAAGATGACTGAAAGCGCATCTGCTATGAAAAGAAGGCCATGGAAGAAAGCTGAAAAGGCGGGAGAGCTGTCCATGCTGCGTAGGGATCCTCATGGGTTTAGACACACTGTCTCAACTGGGCATGCTGTTGCATTTCTGTGGAGTGTCTGAATGGTCCCACAAAGCTGTGCCTGCATTTATGTAAGCAGCCAGCTTTGGATCTAGATTTCCTCTCATCATGTGATGAAAGTTTACTGAGGCCAGGCTATGCAAGGCTACTTCTGTCACAGGAATTGAATAGCAAGAGAAAAGAGGAAGGGCTGGGACAGAGACATCAAGCCTTAGTAGGCTGCTTCAAAGGGAACTGGAGAGGTGGGGTGCAGTCACAGTTATTTCCCACCCCAAACAGCGATTTTGCACCTGGGAGCAGCAGCAACCAGCTTGACTTCCCAGGCCTCTGGTCTAAAAATAATTAGGGGGAACATTTTGCTGTTTATCTGCAGTCTACAGTTTGAGAAAACTGCTTTCCTCATCTGCACCTGTCCAGTGAGAAGCTCTCAAAGGAACAATGTCAAAATACAGCACACCTCCACAGCCCAATGGGGCCAGTTTATGACAGCTGAGGATCTGACCCGGACTGCTTATTTCTCTGCTACTCAATCTGTATTCAAGGTGTTTTGCTATCAGAGGTTTATCTTATGAAATAGTAATACCATTCTGGCTTAGTGCCAAGATTGGACTAAGGGATGGAAATACATTAATGCTCCAGGTAATCAGCTCAGCAACTTTCAACTGTCAGTCACAGCTCTCTGAAACTATCCTGGCAATAATAAATGTTTTCAGATATACTTATTGCTGATGCATTAAAAACAGTATCCAGCAAACGTGAGACTTACCTCTCTGTGTACACAATGGGTCTAACATAATTGCAATGATCCAATCAACCAGTCAGAAAATAATTTTAGTTCTTCTATAAACATCTATTTTTTTAAGCAGGGATATACAACCAGCTCAGGGAGAACTCAATAAATGTTATTAACATTAAATAAAACATAACTCAACATAATTATCAAAGTAGAAAATGAAGACTATTGTTGTGCCCAAGGAAAACAGAACGCTTCTGGAAGGGGGAAAAAAGGTCTTCTTTTATGTTTTAGTAGGGCTGTTTGACCACATTTAAATTACTATACTGGATTTTGAAGAGAGTATAATATAGCAAACCATCCAGACCATAAAACCCTCCGTAGGTTTAATCTACAGAGAGCTCAAGATTTCATTTTCTGCGTGAAGAGATAGGTCAGCTCTAGTTCTTATATGAAAGTTGTTTCAATCCAGCTTTAGAAGAAGAAAACTCCTGCATTACCAAGCCTCTCCCCACAGCACATTTAATATTTCCTTGATCTCTTCCTACTACCAAATAATTTATGGGATTCACT
This sequence comes from Aptenodytes patagonicus, assembly GCF_965638725.1. Taxonomy (NCBI): domain Eukaryota; kingdom Metazoa; phylum Chordata; class Aves; order Sphenisciformes; family Spheniscidae; genus Aptenodytes; species Aptenodytes patagonicus. The sequence continues at coordinate 123,106,369 of NC_134951.1, forward strand.
GTGTCTCAGTCCATAGACAGTTTGCTTGTAGTAGAAATACACTAGGCCTTGTGATAGAGAAGAGATCCATATAAACAAAAAAAATTGTTCATAAATATTTTTTCCCTCATAGATGTTTATCCAATTACCAGTATCTCGTATGTTTTTATATTCTGACTTAAATCTAAGTTTTTCTGTCACAGAAATCTAACTCACATAAACAATATTTTGCAAAGAATTAACGACAGCTTTGTGCTCCTTCAGCAACTGCCTTCCTCCTTAAGGACTGTCTCCTTTTATAGGGTTGCTTTCCTCTATTTTGCTTTCCAAGTAAACAACCTCACCTGACACCTTATTCATCATCCACTAATGGTGGAGAATGCAAACGTGCTTGCACTCTTGATTTGTTACTCTCTTCATCAGACAACATAAAGACACTGAAGGCAACAGTTTTTGAAGGGCCAAATGCTAGTGAAATGGCTAGCCTTCAGTGATTTGCAGTAAGTTAGAAATCATCCTTGCTTTTGCATTACCCACTGACATAACAGCTGCCTGACATCTGTGATCAGCTACACCACATTTTTATTCCCTTGACAGCAGCATTGATTTAGAATTAAAAATCAAAACCCCCAAGCCGTGAAAGTACAGAGTCTAACTGGGGAGGGAAGAAGTTGAACTCTAGTTTTCATTACAGCTGGCCAGAAGTATATAAAAAAAAAAAAGAAAAGTTCCTCACAAGATTGGAAAATCAAACAAGTTTGATTTTGGGGTTCCCCCCCCGTAAATACTAACATGCAGTATTTCTGAAAGGAAATCATTCCCACGGAACCTATAGCCCATGAAACAAAGGAAAACTGGACAGCATACTGAGCAACTACAGGAAACACCCAGAAGTACCCCAGGAAGAACTGCTCCTTCGGGCTCACAGAGTCCCCACTCTCTAATAGGCAATTGGTAGTACTGACACCAATGAACTCTCTCCAACCAGAAAACATCAAAACATTTTGATCCTCGGCCTTGGGCCAAATCTCTTCCAGAATTAGCAGTTCTTTCCCGAAATCAGAGAGGTTGAAAGAACTACTCTGTCCTGGAGCTGAACATGTAGAAAGCATCATCTTTTAACCCTATAGTACCCCAGCTGCTGGACCATCCCGATAGAGCCTGATGTCAACATTGGATTCAACCAAAAACTTGTCATACAGGGGCATATCTCCCTTTACTTGGCAAAGAAATATAATCAACATTTTTCTTGTGCCCCGTTTCTGCCCTGGGGAAGGTGCTAAGCAGTACCATTTCTACATGCTTCCTGCAGCATTGTACTACCTTTTTCCAATCTAGTCTGAAATGTCCTTAGGTTAGAGTAAGACTACTTGAGTTTCCTTTCTTATACGCATTCCTCCCAGGAGTGCATGACTGTACTTCAGTGCTTACATTTCAATTACCAGCCTCCAACATCAACTCTGCAAGCTCTCTGCCATTCGATGAAAACATACTTGTTTTCCTGTTGACATGCACAACAGCTTTTAGTTAATACGCCCCCAGACCAGAGAAGCCATCAACAAAATATTAATTTGTTGTGCTGCTTCAATTGCAGTTCCTGGCTGGGCAAACTAAACAGTCCTCTGTCACAGGAATGGGTTTGTTACACTTAATTGCGTGTCTAACTCTCTTTCCGAGTCATCAAAACATTTGAGGTCTCTACATAACTTCAAAATATCTGAATCAAGCTTGAAAGGCTAAAAGAAAAACAAACCAAAAAGCTGAATGCTGTCTCACACTGCCCCATATGATTAAAGAAAACTAGAGAATAAGCAGAAAAGTCCTAGAGTCAGTGACATTGGTATTGGGCAGGAATGAGCATCTGGGGGGCTGCTGAAACTGCTAGCACTTGGGAATCTTGTGCAGTTTCCCACGATGGAAGATGAAGTAATTAACCTACAGCCTGTGTGCCTCAGCCAGCCCAAGAAAGGAGAGAGGGGATGAGCAAGAAAGTCAGTCAGACCTAAAATTTATGACATCTGGGATATCTCAAGGGAGCTGATTCCAGCAGAGCAGATCTTGAGGCAGAAGACAGGGCTGGGATTCAGGACAATGGGATTTTACTTCTGTCTCTGTCCATGCAGAGAAAAAGATGTTTTACCTCCCTGTTTTCTTTCCTATCCCTTTGTCTGCTCTGTCAACTTAGATCCAAATGCTTTGTGTGCTTGCAAATTGGCAGCCTGATCCTGAGCCAGACTAAAAAGTGCGGCATGCTATAAATAAGCATTATGTTATCAAAATGACATTTGTTTGGGAGAACACTGCACACACTGGGTCAGAGACGTCATTCCTGCCACGCTTCACAATAATAGCCATTCCACAGGTAGTCTCCCTTCTTGCTGTGTCAGCCAAAGCAGACCTGACTGAGGGGGGATCAGGGGCAGTAGGGGTCAAAGCCCATTCCACAATTTGGACCCTTTTATTTAAAACAGAGGACCCAATCACCTATAAAATATCCCATTAAAGCACATTCAACCTAAATGAAAGATTCTATTCCTGCACAAGCTATCCAATCCAAGCATCAGATTTGGTCTATTCCAAACAAAAAGGGTCTCTTCAAACAACACTATGAGAAATTTCTAAAGGAGAAGGGCTGGGTAGATCTCCAAGTAGGTTCTCCACTTAGGAAGTTCTTCCCCAAATAAGGCCTACATAAGAACAAAAAATCCTCCCATAAACTAGAATTTTTCATTTCTTCAATATAGGAAGAACTGACTCAACAAGGTGAAGGAATGAAGAGAAGCAAAGGACTACCTCGTCACGCTGTCTGTTGAGGCAGGCCCAGTGCAGCCAGGCAGCAATCTGCAGTCCCTCAGGTGAGCGCAAAACAGATTTAGAAACACTTCGCCTCTCTCCTGAAGTTCCCCAAGGGGAAATAGAGCTCAAACTCTTTTATTTAATAAAAGCCTTTATCCAGGAAATAGTACACTGTCCAAAGCCTACACATCACATAACATTGTCTCCTAGTACTGATAAACTAAGATGAACACTGTGCTCAGTTTGCTATTGGAAATCTCTGGGAACAGGTTAAGTCATTAAGAAAAGGCCTCTGTTATGCAGACACGGGGAAAGATGCATATTAGGTTATTGCATACATCTGTATCCATATCTGTGTCTTTGTATTGATCTAAAAATATACACCACTGGTACTTCTTAGTTTGTTGAGAATGCCAATGCGAAGAGAAAGTGTCACGTCTTTAATATGTTAATCACAGGAGCATATCTGTGTTACCCACACCATCAAAGCACTGCACTTTTTATACGGAAAAGCCATGGGATACATTTTGGTGATGTACTGCAGAAAACAGTGGGAAGGTTCAACTCTGCCCAGCTCCAGTTGATTTGTAAATAGTTTTTGTTCAACAAGATAAAGGTATTTATATTTTATGTTTTAGCAAAGGAGTTAATTTTCAATGGAACCGGTGACTTGTGTAAAGATTAACTGAGAAGGGTAATGTAGAGTGTTAATTTAATTTCTATCTCCCTCCTCTGATCCCATGGTTTTATTCTCAGGCCCCTCCATGCCAACCCCATCCCGACACTTGACATGCCCTATCAGCTTTTAATATATCTCCTTTTACAGCTTTTCACAAAACATATCTCTTCTTTTAAATCTGGCTCATTTCTTGACATGACACAAAAAGGTAAGTCAATACATTTTAGATGAAATTCGGTGCCCACATTGTTGCAGTTGGTTCAGTAGCTATTCATTAATCTACTAAGAAAAGTAAGACCTACTAAAAGGTACAGGCTAAAAAATATGCAAATGTATATTAAACAATTTACCCAGATCATTAACAATCTTGCAAGATTAATAGCAAACTGACTTACAGAATCAATATCCATTCCCTCTCTCTCAACTCTAAGCCTGGATATACCACAAGAGCAAGCCATATTAAATTTAAAGCTAACCTGATCTAGGTTTTGCTGTCCCTCTCTAAGGGCAAAGAATTCTATGACGTTTGGAAACCGCAGCTAGTTACACACTATGCATTTTTCAGTAGCATCCATTTCAAAGTTATATCATTACACGAATGAGCTCTACGGACTGCTTGTGCAAAGCTTTGCCTGGTCTGGTTTGGTTGTTTTTTTTCTTTGCAAATGACTGTATAGTATAAAGCTCTAAATAGCATGCATTTATGAACCTGAGTATAAGTGTGCTGCTATTTTCACAGAAAAACTGTCATTATAAAAACAACCAGCACAGGGCCTCATGGCACTTACCTTTGGAAGACAATTGGTTTCATGGAGCAAATACCAGCAGCTGCATTATCAAATAACCTGAAGACTGTGCTGAGTAAATAATAAAAAAATGGATCTCTCTGTGAGATGCAGGAGATGGAGCAGCTCATCTTCAGAACATCAAATAATACACCTGACCAACGAAAATCCAAACTAAAGATCTTATTATAGCTGCACATACAGACAGCATTTGTTTTATGAGACAATGTAAATGCACCCAAAAGCACTTGAAGACAGATCTTACCTTGTAGTTTCTAGAATCTTGTATTTAACCCAAAATCTTTTAAAAGACTGCCCAAATTTCATACATCAGATGTAGTTATCTGCAGAGAGAAAAAGAAAAAACAGATGACTGTAAAGATACTGAAACCCAATAAAAATGCAATATCCCCAACTGTATACACATTTCATAAGCAACACGAAAAACTCTTCTCAATGCATCCTGTAGAAGATGTTTCAGTTTCTTGCCCTTACTACCATCAGTATTCAGCCTGAATTGCTGCCCTCTCTAAAAGTTTTAAGCTCTGAAAAGCAGAAGAATGCCTCAGAAGATGAAGAACTGATTATCTCGAGATACCTTGAGATAATCAAAATGCTTAACAGTGACCTTGCTTCTTTGTTCAGTGTGAACTCATCTATTCTGCCAATGGTTCATTTTAGCCCGTTGGTAACTTGTTAGCCATCAATCCTGCTTTACTATATATAGCAAAAAAGAAACAAAATGTTGATTTGGCATTAAACAAATTCCTCTAACAAAGTTTCCATGAAATTAAACATATTTATCCCTTTGTCTGCTAACTGAACCATCAGTGATGCTTTCTCCATATACCACATAAGACTAGCTATTATTCTAAGCAAATAAAAACAAAAATAGAAACAGCCATTAAAAGATAATGCTACTGGATAATTCTTGCTTCCAGTTCTGTCTACATATATAAGCTTAAGATCTTCATGATACTCCAATCAAGCTGAATTAAAATGCTTTCCAAATATAATTTTGTGCTATATAAGCTTGTCTCATTAAAAATTGGGAAGGGGGGAAAAACAACCTTGTGACTATGAACTAAAATAGTGCTGGTACTGTTTTTTTGAGAACCAGGCAGACTGTTTGCATCCTCACATTCCTTGTTCTTATAAATGAAAGAAAATGTAATCAGGATTCAGCACATTCATCTGGAGCCTCCAAAGCAGAACTTACAAGAAATAAGGCATCAAGCTGGCCTTGCAGAAAACTCTCATGCCCCAAACGCAGCAGCACTGCATGTAGTTCAAGGTGTCAAAGCAGCAGAAAGTGACCCTTCTTCAGCACAATAGCTGCCTAATAGGACTGTTTTGACAACAGCGCCTAAGGGATTATAAATAATGATCACCTCCAGGAAGATGTTTCTTACATGTCTCCCACTTAACCTGAACCTGATTATGAGGATGTACAGTGGTTTTGCAAACCTCGGTGATCTGAAACCCTGCTCTGTACAAACAGGTTTTCGCTTCCCAGTTAAGCCTAATACACATTTACTCTGAGGGTCCTTTTCATTCCTCTGTTGGCACAGTGAGGTTACGAAGACTGAAAGTATCCAGCGTGCCAGTTTTCACACTGCTACAGAAAGTCCAACGCCTATTCAAATAGAGTGAGTTCCTCAAAGCCACATGTGGTTCATGCCAGGAAAGGTTATGCATGCAGGCTTGCTAGCAGTGATCACACAATGGCCGTAGAGGAAAAGGCACAACCTACCCTGACAGGCAGGATTGTCCTGAGCTGCAAAGGCAGTCAAGAACATCATGGATTTGCACAAAACAACTTGAAGCCACAGTGAGAGAGAAGAAATCACAAGAGGCTATTGTTCCCAATTACAGAAGAACTGAGACCCAGCAAAGCTTCCCCTGATCCTCATGACCAGAGCAGATTACTTGCACACATTCTCCATGGGGTAAATTTGCTTCTTCAATCATGGTTATATCAAGAAAGAAGGGAGACAGAGCAGAGCAGCTGGTAGGACAGTAAACCAGGGCTTTGAGTGAGCAGGAACACTTGATCCTCTCTTTTTCTAATTAGCTCTAACATGAGTAACACAACATACTGACTTCTTCCAATCCTCTTTGTACCGTATCTGAAGTGGTTATGTCTGCCATCCTGTCTCAGGATTTTCTGGTTCTATTTTAAATGTCACAGCTGAGTCAAGAGCCAGTGTCAGGAGAACGAATATGCAGTCACCTGTAGAAGAGTTAGTACTGACAGCTACTGTCTGCCTGTTCTCTCATCAAAACCATTTCTCATCTCACCATTTAGCCCTCAGGGATAACATGACCTAGAAAAGTTTCATAGCAAAATATTTTTGAATAAAATGCTCTGCCCAGATTCAACAAACTCCATCAACCCATGAGGTAATGGTGACAAAGTTGGTAGGTGGTGAGCAATGTCCTATTTGTTGAGGACTTTAAGCACAGACTGTTATCCACAACTTAACTGGCTGCTCTTAAGGTGGTTTCAAGTTTGCTTGCCTTCTTCAAAATCTGTCTTTATACTTGGCAATCCATATGGGGAGTCAGAAAATTATAGGGAAGGAAATGACTCATCAGAAATGGCGTCAGATGAACAGTGGCAGGTTAAGTGGCAACCACACTCACTTCTGTTTGTTAAGCAGGACAGACACCATAAGGAACTGGAGCTAAAGGGCTGAAAGCTATGTCAATATCAAGTTGATGGCCAAAACATGTATACTGATACACAGATGGCTCCAAGTCAGTCTGTCCTTTCCTCTTTTTCTATTTCTCCTGATTTTTCTGGTCCAGGCAGGGAGGCACACATAAGCTATCTAGATTTTGGAAAACAACAATTGAAGTGCAATGCTAATGCTCTAGTTCAACCAGACAGGTCGGTGTGGTTCACCAGACTGAGAAGAGACATTCAGAGCACTCTACCCCTTACAACCTTTCTCCTCTAATGTTTGCTGGTTTATCTGTGCATATACGGCTTTGTTACAGCCTCCAAATCACTTCTCACTAATTCTCCTCTGAAGAACAATACAGGCTAGAGCAGAACTTCAGAAAAACACCTACAAAAAGGATGGCAGAGAGCTGGGCTTTTCAGTCATTGCACAGTGCTGCTGTGTGGCTGAGTGCTCTCAACCCCTGTAGACCAACCTTAAACAGTTAGCGTCCACTTGGGCTTGCCACTGCCACATTTGGTCGCTGCTTCTCTGCAAAGAGAGGTAGTTGCAAGGAGGATCCCATGCTGTAACAAGGAATAGATGCCCACTTCGTCACACTGTCAGCGCAGAGCTGACCACCTGCGCCTCGGTCAGCCATCAGGGCTCTTCTCCTTGACATAGTCTCTGTATTTGCTCTATGCAATAACAGTACGCTTAGCTTCTAAGCAGCCATGTTTAATTGAGCAGGATTTTAAAGTCTCACTTGCTAACTGATACACAAAATAAATCACTAAAAGGCAGGAAAACAGGTTATAGAAATGGGGTTTCACCTCTCTGCTGAATCTTGGGGTAGATTTAGCATATTTTGTGAAACAGCAGTATTTAAACCAGCTGAAGGTCTGGTCCAATTTTTGTGACTGTTCCTTGGTCTCAATGTAATTCCCCAGAGCTACACTGGGCTGGTGGTGTCTGAGGATGTCTCTTACATTTGTTGTTGGGGACACGAGGGCATATCCCTATGACCACACTGATGATAATGTCACCTGTGATAACAGCACAATTAAGCAGGTGCAGACAGGGTAGTTTCCTGGCAAGCTGACTCCTCTTTCCTCATGAAAGCAAAGCACTTGCTTCAGCCATTATCCTCAACAAGGAAATTTATCATTTGCTTCTCACGTGGTTTTCAATTTTCTTGACATTTAAAAACAAAAGTACCTTTGGCCTTACTAACTCTCCCCCCCCACCGTTAGTACCCGACACACAGCTCTGCTGACTGGGCATATGACCTTCTGCTCCTCTGAAATTAAATGAAGGCTCAAAGGTTTCGTTACCAAGGCAACTCCTTTTGATATTTGTAGGAAGTTACATGCTTTGGAAGGAACCTGCAAAGCTGCCGAATCCCTCAGGAAAGACACCTGCAGCTTGCTCTTTTAGGCTCATGTACAAAGGACCAGATCCAATACAGGTTGAAGCTCTAACAAAGTCCTGTAACAATCTGACTATATAAATCTGTCTAAAACAAGAGGAGCTCTGTTGTGTGAAAGTAGCAGCAGCTTGCATATTGCTAGAGAGGATGAGCAATCTTTGCTAAAAACTATGCCTTCAAAGAAACTTAATAAAATGGACAATGCAAGCAGTATTTCTGCAGCCCAAATGAGAGCACTACCTGCAGAAACACAGAATAGGAATAGAATAGCTTTACAAGAGAGCAATAAAACTGAAGTAAGCAAATATCTCTTGGACTGGTAGCAGAGGTCCCATTGGGAGAGGAGGTTTATTGGACACAATTCCAGGGGGTAATGGACATGTTAGCGAGAGCATCTTTTAATTTTCCATGGAGGAAAACCAAAGCGAACATGAAAAAAATTACACTGAAATGACTAAGAGTGCCAGAGCGCTCAGGATTTAACAAGGGAAAATTGACTGCCAAAAAAAGAAAAAAATCCTAACTAAATAAAGCTCAAGTTGAGCAATGCTGAAAACTCCAGGCCATGGCAAAGAGCATGAGCCTCTCCAGTGAGGGTCAGAAAGCAGCTATATCAAACATTGCTGTAGGTAACAGAAATCATGAAAATGGGAAAAGGATGAGATCGCCATTTCTGGTGGTTTAGTTCTTGCATGGACTCCATGGGCTAACATAATTCATGAATCCAGCAGGATTTTCCTATCACCATAGAAAGACCATTGTAGATTTGTTCTTTAATCCCCTGTTACTGTTTTTCTTACAAGGGGCCATATACAATCTAGTTTATAATTAATGCAACTACAATTCACCAACATTTCCCATTATAAGATCCTATTTTCAGTTGCTTACAACTTTGTCAAACTATCAAAATTGCAAAAGTAGCTTTATTTTGGCATTTTAAAATTTACACTTTCAACGTAGAGCCTTAATACCTGCCTTTTCTAAGATAAGGCTAGGCTTGGGTTTATCAGAGAAAAATAGCACGTACAGTGTAAAATCAGCAAACCGAAGATGCAAGGAGAAGGATAAGTTTCTAGTTAATTCAAGGTTTCACTCCCAATTCTACAGCAGGACTTCTGTGCAGTTCTATGTGGGGGAGAGGACCAGGCTTGCATGCATTCACAAGGTAAAATGGGGCTATAATGATTCTTCTTTACCAGTCTTTGCCTGCCTATATCTAGATTAAATATTTTTGGCTTCTCCCTTTGTGAAGGTGTGAATCCCTACAGCTGACAAGGGTGAAACAGGCAGTGGCTTGGGAAATGTCATGTCAACCATGGATATACTTCCACAGCGAACACCGAGATCCTGCTCAAGACAATGAAATTGTCCATTCTGTATTGAACAGCTTGTCCTATCATGAAACAAAAACTTTGTGATTTATACAGTCTTGACAGTGCTGCAACAACGAAGAAGGTCATATGAACTCACTGAAATGTGTTAGTGGGAAGGTCACAAGCTACCAAAGCCAGTTTGAGTGCTAGGACTGATTGTTGTTACATCCCCTAATTAGGGTAGACGTAAAATAGCACATCCCTGACAAGTAACAAACAGCAGAGACACAGCTCAGAACATACACACCTTGCTGCTGTATTTTCTCAGTAACAAGACACTGTCCTACTTCTTGAAAGACAGAGTTGCATGACCTTCCAAAATAGTCACCAGCATGACTGTTCCCAAACATATAGCTCTACCCCATGCTGAAAAGTACTTCAGTCATACTGAGACCTGCCCATCCCTCGAAATAAGTCATTTTAGGAAGACAATGCTCTGAATAAATTCTTGCTTAGCAAATACAATGTTGATTGAAAAATATCAGTAAGAAAGATAAGCAAACATTGTAAATATCTGTATCTGTGTGAACTAACTGTATCAAGACCTCAATTCAGATACGTATGTAAAATATATCTTTACAAAAAAGAATGTATTGTTGTTCCTTACTAGAGGATTCTGACTTCAAGGGCATCTAGAAACAACAGAACTGAGTCATCCCAAGTTACTGTGAAGTTTGTTGTTTGGGTTTTTTGTTCGTTTGTTTTAATTAGTATACTTGCTCTATTCCTATAGAATCATTTGGGGTTTAGGTAAAAAAAAAAAGAAGAGATCTGTAATTATGAAGTAAATTGTCAAGCAAAATTAAACTGAATTGAGCCTATCCATCCTCTGCTGCTGTTAGCAACCTTCAGTCATGCTTGCTTTTGGTTTTCATGTTGCTTCCTCCCCTTAAAGGAACAAAGCCAGCATCTCTTGCCACTGAGGGAAAATATTCAGTAAATGCAGTAGCCTCCACCCTAACTAAATCCTGATATAAGTTCACTCCGGCAGTACACAAAGACCATCATCACCGCTCCTGGTGGACTGTTAATCGGGTTCTCTGTCTTATTATACTCTATTACAGAAGCGACTGTAATCAAACAGCTGTGTACAAAGACTACATCAATGACCCCCTGTGTGCAATTTTTCTTGAGACATGGTCTTGTTTTTCACCATCAGCCACCATTCCCTAAACACACAGTCTGTACCATCTATCAGACAGCACCCGAAGGAGAGACCCGACATTTCCCCCACCTTTTTTTTTTTTTTAAACCAGAGCAGATATTTCTGAAGAAGGAAAGCAAAACTGGCAGAGGAAAAGATGATGCAAAATTAAACAGTGATGCTTGCGTAATGGATGGCATGACTTGTTAGAAATCTTTAATTGCTTTTTACCATTTGGTACAAATATTTTCAGACACACAACCAACCTTCTAAATATTTCCCTCAAGAACTCCGCAGCAGAGCACAGGATCCCTCTGCCACCATAACAGAGTACTCTACAAGAGCAGGCATATTTACAATGTCAAAGCTAATTAGCAAAAACAAATACAATATTTAAAGCATGGATGCAGGCCCTAGGTTTAGATATCACCAGTTACTGGTACTACTGAAAGACCACCAGTTTTGAGCCCTTTATAACATGTGAAATTTCAGCATTAGGAAAGTGGCACGTTCAGCCCAAGCATGAAATGGTTTTTGAGAGGTTTGAGAGGCTTACATTTCTTGTGCTTGGACTCAAAATTACTTGGCAGCATGCTGAAAACAAACAAGAGATCTTTTTCTCCCCTATGCAATGCTTAATTTAATTCCAGAGCTCTCCACAACAGAATGTTGTGGAAGCCAAATTATAAATAGGTTGAAGAAGAAATTAGACTCATTCATCATTGGTGGATATTAATCAGGATGACCCAGCCACAGTTGCCCAGTCTGGAAAACAGTACCCTACAGATTACCAAGAGCTAAAAAGAAATATATGTGGAAAGATATTTTAGGCATACATTGTTTCACATACTCTTTTCCTGAGTTTTTCCCCAAGTAGCTGCTGGTTGAGACTATTCACAAGGCTAGATGAACTTTTGGATTGATCTGGAAAAGCAAACATAGTTATTTTTTTATGTTAGTGGCATTAAGAACTCTCAAATAATTCCAGTTTTGTTTGTTTTCCAAAGTTTGAGCAGAGAAAGTGATCTGGAATTCAATAAAACTGTACTAACTTTTGTGATGTTTGCACTGAAAATATCTAGATATTTTACAGTGGAATCACAACAAACAGAAGATGATAGTCATTTAAGTTATCCCATTCTTCATAACAGTCTTTCCTGATCTAATGAAAACCAAAATTGAACATGAAGACAGGTGGGGCACATAAAGAAAAACATCTGTATCATAAACTCATGTGCAGTGCAGAAATGCTGCAAGGTTTGCACTGAAGCAGCAAACAAAACTTTCACCAGGAAATGGGCGAGCTTCTTTTCATTTACTTCCCAGTACAGCTACACACATTTTTAGCACTCCTTTGAGATTTACCTTTTCCCAGCTATGTTAACTGCAATTAAGGAACTACGGTTGTAGGAACAGTCTTTCCTTATGATGTTACATTTTCAGAAGTGCAGCACAAGAAATGTCATTGAATTGCAAAGGGGGAAAAACTCACTCAAATTGCTTTTGAGTTAGACTGTACTGCAGTATCACCCATCTCCAGCATCCAACATGAGAGACCATGGGTTTAAAGTATCATATAACTCTGTTTCAATGCAAAAGGTTGACAAAAATCCTGAATCCAGATCCTCACATCAGGTAGAGATGTTGTCTCCATTGACATGCACCCATTTCCATCAGCTCAGGATCTGACCCACAGACTTGAATGGGAGCTTGACTTGGATCACTGTCCTTGGAAACAGCAGAAACAGGCACCCCCAGAAGCACATATCAACAGCTCCGCAGCTGTTAAGAGTCCACCTCACATTATGAAACACAGTCCCATACCCTTGCTTTTCACCTAGTTGGACAGATTATGCAAAATTTCAAACTTTTCTTGAAGGTATGAAATGTCCTGTCCATTCACCTACAGGCAGTGCCCCACGGGGTGAGAAACCAATCCCCACAGCAAGCTCACATAGAAAGTACTTACTTTATGCCCCAAAAACAAAGCCATAAAGAGTGCCAACAATCCATTTTTAAATAACCGACTTTGACTTTTTTGGCAGTTGAAGAGAGTGAGTTTAGTTTGAAAAGTCAAATCAAGAGAAGTATTTTTCTTTTTTCCAAAGCTCACTTTCTGCTAGGAAAAGTACAGTAACAAAAGAATGGCCTGTTTCTTCTGCAGCTGTGCATATAGCACAGACCTTCTCCTCTACAGTCAGGCAGGCTTGTTCTGATTCAGCAAACAAGCAAATAAGAAACAGCCATAAGGGAACGGCAGAAAAAGCACAGACTATGAAAAAAATTGCTAAAAAATGCATGGGCAAATATCAAGAACAGAGAAGGCAAATAATATAAAAAGCAGTAATACAACTAATGACATTCAAGGCAAATACTAGCTGGGTTTAATGCAAGCTGGATGAATAAGGTAAATATTCAGAAGAGTGTATGGAGACCATCCCATGCCTGTGTTCCAGGGATGACGACAACAACCACCCCTCAGAGCTCAAGCTTTTCTGCAACAGTTCTCAACTCAGCAAGAGAGAGGATGAGGAAAACTTGTTGACAATAATTCTGCCAAACAGAATCTAGTAAACAGGAGTAATATCAACACACAACACAAGGCCTTGCTAAAAAGCCAAATGGCTTTTTCATGAAGTGACTGGAGAACCATAAAATTTATGAAGCAAGATTACAGTGGTATAAAAAAATGTGTTGTTAAGCAAATTGTACACCAATGGGGGGGCAGAAATCAAAAAACTTACAGGGAAAAGGGCTGAATGGAAGTCACAACACACAAGATTTATAAGAAATATCATTTACTCCCATAGCGAGTATTGCTATATTCCTGAAGAGATGAAACAGGCAGTGGTGAATTAAGCTAACCCATGTAGACAGAGATTGTGTAGGGCGGCTTTTTTATTTACAAACTTTTCATCATGTAGATGATCAATGAAAACGCATTACAGCATGTATATTGTGGATATGATCCTTTAATATCATCAGATTTCAACTTTCCCTAGTTTGAAAACTTAACTTCAGATTTTTTTTTAATTAGAAAGGAACTGATCACCCATGCAGCCCCCTGAATAACATTTTTTTCCTATATGTTTTCTACCAAATATTTACAATACTAATGTTTATACTCAATACATTTTGGCAGTTCTGCTTGGAAATCTCTTGGGTAAAACTAAGACAAAACTCAGGCCTTTCATTATGTTGCATTAAGCAGCCCAAACCAAGATCGCAAAAGTCTTATCACAGCCACACAGCTTGTGTACAATACAGCATATAGCTAGTGTACCATAAAGTGATGGAAATCGTTAGCATATACTTTAAACATTCATATGCGTAATTTTTTGTGATCATAAGGAATGAGATTCTTCACTGTTTAGCTTAAAACTATTACTGCCATCAAACATACTGACCCACTGTAATACTTCATGAGAGAGATTGCTATTTGCAAATTACTGCTTCTCATCTACCGTATCTTTCAATATTTACTGACTTGGACCAAAGTTGTTTGATGCCATGAGGAAATACCTCCATGCTCAAATCTGCCGTGACAGGCTTAGCCTTGATGCAGTTTCCAGGCTGACTTGACTGGGAAGGTGAAGGAAGGACTACAACCTCCAGAAGGACTATACTGCACCATGCAAAAGAGAAAAGTGCATGGACCAGTTTGGCTTTCTTTGAAATGAAGGGACCACTGCTTGCTCTACCAGGGCTTCCCTTAGTGTCACTGCTGCTATTATACTTTGGGAGTTGGAGACTGCAAGACCTCGCTTCCACTTCTATTCTTCTGCTAGTTTCTCTCAGTTGGTGGGTGATATGGATATTTCTGAATCAGAGAAAGTGGATGTCTCTTGTTTCCTTGCTGCTACAGTAATAAACTAAGAGGTTAAAGGCACAGACACCATCACTGATACTCACTTTGAGATATACATATATATATATATATAGGAGCTGTCTGTTCTTCCCACCTTATCATGCACCTCCTCTACCTTAAGTGCATGCAGCAGCAAATGGATACAAATCATACCAAGTGCTAACAAATAATTGCTTTGCATACATTTAAGTGAAAAACACCAACCTCAGCTAGGGTAGGCTTTGGCTCAGTGACGAGTTGAAAGAGGCACCCTCTCTCCATCATTCCTCCTAATCTCTTAGCTGTTTCACCAAAAATTTGAGTTAGGAGCTATGATAATATGAACAAAAGACTCACCCTGTCCCACATATATATACACACACACCAGGGTGATTTCCAGCTAGCTCATGTTGGGCAGCTTTGATCTTGAATCACACTCCAGCACTAAGGGATACAAATTAAGGGAGTTCTGTATCATTCAAAATAATGAGTAATTATTGCCTGGAGCGTAGAGTTAATTTTTAACAAAGTTTAAACATTAGTCATCAATTTAATTCTGATCATTGACTTAATGGAATCCTATCATTTTCCAATACTGTTTTACAAAATGCTCTTTAAACAATGTCTTTGTAATATAGCATGATGCAAAAACATTCAAAAATGACTGGCAAGCTCAAGCAGATGTGCAAATCTCAAATGTCAACAGACTGAACTAAGTGTCCAAAGTTTGGGCTATTGGAAAAAGGACTGAAAGCTTCCCAAGCGTCATCTTCTCTGCTTCCTGAACGATTTTTGTGGCACTTACGTCTTCTGGTATTTTTATCCTGGTCCAAGTCAAACCCCAGAAATTCTGAGAGGAAAAGATAAGGCATACGCTCTATCTAGCATGATATTAATAGCAAAAGCCATGGAAGAATTTGTGCTGCCCTTGACAAGAGAGTTCTGTGGACCAGAAGTAGTTCTGTAAAAAAAAAAAAAAAAATTATGTGCAATGTGATACTCTTTCTTGGGAATCAAGCAAACTGACAAGTTTGCTCACAACTGACTGTGTTGCAATAGCAGAAACAAATACAATTACTCTACTCCTCAGAGAATTTGTACCAGAGTGCTTCACACTCTGTATTTGTACTTAAAATAGTAGCTGAATTAAAGGAAACTGTCAGCAGCACAAAACCCCTTATTGCTCCCCATTCCCTCATGGCTTGTGATTAGGGTCCTGCTGGGGGGTAGGTTTTCCCTTGTCCTGAAGATGTGCCACAGCTGCTGAAATAACTCTAACCCAAAGAGAGGGGCTGGATTTTTTGTGTTTATTTTCACGCTGCCTGCCATTTATTGTCAGTAGCTACTATATCCTAGATGGAGAGAAGCCCTGTCTGCATGCTTTCTGAGTTCATACTCTCTTTTGAAGAATCAAAATCATTAACAACTCCTAAAATAGCTGCAGCCATTTCCAAAATAATAAGAGAACAAAACAAAGCAAGGGCAGCCGAACTGCTCAAATAAAACTGGCTTGATAGCAGGTAGGGAGGAAAACGTAAAGCAAAATATAAAACCCCAAGCTCTATTATGATGGGAGAAAGGGAATGAATGTTAGTTGCCTGCCCCACCTTGAGTTCTGGGTTAACTTAGACATCCCTTCTCAAAAAAACATACATGACATTCAGAGTCAATCATGAAGAATAGAATCTTGCAAAAATTTTACAAAGAGGTATGAAAAAAAGATGTGGGTTTACTTCTGGGTTGGGAAATGTACACCAAATATAAAATAAATATGGAAGAATGAAGTCAGCTGCTTCAAAGGAAGGAGGAAAAAGTAAAGAACATACCTTGCTTAAGTAGGAATTCATTGTTGAAAAATTAAGACAACACACATTTGCTACAAGTACAAATATATTTATATATGGCTTGATGATACTTCATTTTACAAATCACCATAAAATTACACAAGAAAAACAATTTAATTCAGTGGAGGACTAAGACTTTCCATGAACAAAGAGATTTGCATTTACAACTTCTGGAATAAAAAAGACCAAGTCAACTGTTACCAGCCTGAGGTTAAAAAGATACTTATGAATATGCAATTTTGCATCAGAATACATCTGAAACATCTGGTAGAGGGCAGGGACAGTACAGATGAAGCTGAATAGACTGACCATCACATTAGCGTGCATCCCTGCATTCGTCAGGGATTGATTCTAGCATGGTGACAATGAATCACATTGAATTCAGATTAAAGGTGACTAAAGAATAATTCTAAGCTCACCTTTCTCTGTATGAAGACTTTGCACAAGTGGGCTTGAACATCTTCAAACTGTGTAATCCATTGGCAAATAGAGAAGGATCTGTAAATCAGCCATTTATGAGCAAAGATGAAGGAAGCAAAGAGAGTGCTCTAACAGTGTCTCCTTTGAACTAATGAAGTTCCCAGAAAATAAAATAATGCAGGGGACAAGATAATAAACACTAGATAGGCAAGCATGACCTGTGTTCCTGAATTGAGATCAAGAAGGAGAAAAAATATCTGCCATGAGCTGGTTTCTCTTTCTGCAGGAAATACATAGATACGTTCTTTGTAGATGTCCAGCTCCTCAACTATTTCCATCAAATGTAGCTGAAGTTGACTGACTCAAAAATCATCAGGGAAAAGGGAGGACAGACTACAACATCCACACATGCTTACAATCACTGTGTGACTGCAAATGCCAGATGCCTTGGGAAGCCAAACAAAACTTCACAAAATTGTTTCAAAACAACAGGAACTGAAGGCACCATCTGACCTAACAAATGATAAGAGCAGAGCAGGAGGAGTCATGAAGGACGCAGACTTTAATTGTCAAGGCTTATTATCAAGAAAAGCAAAGTGCATTTATGCTAAGCAAGCACAGACAATTAAACTTGTCCTAACTCAAAGCTAGATGGGTGCCCAAGCAGTGACAAAGGAGCAGAAAACCCCCAAGAAACCACCACCGCAGAGGGGAACCCACCAGGGGAGAGAAAGAAAGAGAGGAGGTGGAAGAGACAAGTAATCTACGCTGAAGTCTCTGTATCCCAAACATTCTGTGCATTATGGACAGTCAAAACACTCCAGCTGAGAGGGACTGAGGACTGACATATGAGCACCTGTCCATCATGAAAACAGAAATCAGATTAAACCAGCAAAGTGATAATTTATTTATCAGTGACCTGCATTCCTGTCCCTGACACATAACAGGTTCAAGGATTCACCTGGTCAGCAAGTTTCAGCCCCAAAGATCCAACCTGAAGGGAAAGAAATGGATGGAGGAGGTGAGAACAACAGCTAAGTTGCAGTAGCAGTTACTGCAAACTCCTTACAGTAAAGCAAGCCCTATATTTGAACTCACAGAATGTGGCAATACAATAGTAACAGGTATCAGACAAAAAAAATTCCATGGGAACTATGAAATACAGTGATGCAGGTGGAGTGGGAGGTTGTACAAAAATCTTTAGCTCAGGAGAAATCTTGAAAATCTATCCAAGGCATCGCAAGTAATGCATATACAGCTTTCCATCACTTAAAAAAGACCAATGGGAAGAATAGAGGGTGAGTAATGGTTTTGAAAAGTGAAATATTTGAACAATCTAGCAACTGGGAAGATAAAGAGAGGTAAGATAAGAATCAGATAAAACACACTAAAATTTAGTGACAGGTGGAGTAAATGTTGAGAAAAATAGGTGTGGTTTTATAGAGATCAGGATTAGAAACTAAGGAGGTCGATTAATAATGGAGGAGCTGATTCTAGAAATTCAAAAATATAATACCATCCTGCCTGGTTTTGTTTTCTAAACTGTTTCTCCCTACCATGAAATAAAATATTTGCACAAGTTTGATAGACTATGCAGTACTTTGTAAACAACCTACTGATAGCTACAGTATAAGAAAATTCTAAGAAAATGTCAGGATAAGGAATCAGTTGTATCACTTGAAATGCCCCCTGGGGAAGTACAGACATCCAAGTATTGAGGCTGATTTTATATTCCAATTTCTGTTTCAGAGTATCAAAGCCAAAAATCACACTGACCCCTGCTTAGATCACGTAGCTGGCTCAGAACAAGATGAATTTCCTACTGATACTATGTTTGAGGAAATTGCTCATTGCATGTTCCCTCGGGCTGGATGCCAAGAGGAAATTAAAGATATATTGGCCAAACTCAGCTGATATGCAGTAACAGCATCTGAAAAATGCAGCTTATGATCTTTGCCATGTTAGGGCAACCTCTCTGCAAATGAAAGCTAGTAAGATTTGGATTGAAAGGAGTGGTGATAAAGAGTTTCTAATGTCTAGGACAGACTCTCAGCTGCTAGGATAGCTGTAAGAGCCAGGATAGACCAGGACCCACAAAATTGTCAGATCTGTTACCCTCCTTCCTACCAACTGATTCGTAACAGAGAAGGAAAATGCTGCAGCTCGCTGAGAAGCAAGATTTTGTCAGCATCCAGAACAATGCCGATGTTTTCTAACTGGTACCAAGTCAGAGTTTTCTGACTGCTGACTTCATTTGGGCAGGGGGAGGAAGGGGTTTGAAAAGGAAGTAACATTTTTTTTCTTCAATAAATGTAATCCTTCTTTAAAAAAATCCCTGAGATACATATGACTGGACAATCTGTACACAGCTCTGAACAAAAACATCACCTTAAGCCAGCCAGCTGTTGAGAAAGCAGCACAGGCAACAAAGTACTAAATTATGCAGCCACTTAGAATAAGGACACCTGGCTCCAACTGCTTTCACCTCACTGCATTCCTCTCAGAGGCAAAGCTTTCTCAGTCACACAGATATTCAGTGAGATACTGAACACTGTCCCAATCCTGAACAACACTCAGAGTAATCCTATTGACTCATTCACATCTCACATACTTTCAATGACAAAGGACAGAGCACAGCACAACATCCAGGATTGAGACCATTTTCTGTTGCCTATCGTCTACATCACTCCATCCTTCCCATCATTGCACCACTGAGAGCCACAGGCTTCTGTGTGTTGCTTCTCAATACTCCTGCAAAGTACAGCAGAGCTCCTTTGGTGAAAGGGGAAACAGTCCCAAACACATATTTGGGCTCCCTTGAACTCAGCTAGACTCACCTTTCTTTGAATGTTGCAGTCATTTGAATTTTCCCTTTAAATCTTTATTTGGCCAGTGTCCATGAGCAAGTGTTAGTTTTCAGCATTAGCCCTCATATGATTGCAGCATATCTGAAAGATACTTCCAAGGCTCTATCCATTACAACACAGAAGTCTATCAGCTATTTACTCAATGGAAGCTTAGGAAACTAAGCAGGAGTTAGACATTTAAGTATTGTTATGTATACAATGATTCACTCATCTGAAGACTCACAGAATGTCCCCCACAACAAAATATATAAAAATGTGAAGAGGAGATGGGTTTTTACACGTTACCTTCTCCTATTTTAGCCACAATACTAAATGCATTGCAATGCACTGTCAAACAGTGACACTCACATGTTGGACATGCCACTTGCAGGGAACACACCACTTATTTGACAGCAGGGTGGGGAAGCATGACCTCTTCTTTTTACATAAAAAAAGAAAGAGCATCCTTGCAGGGATGCTTCCAAACTTGCAGGGACAGGCTGGAATTTGTGGCTAAGAAAAACCTTTTGCCTAGTGCAAAAGAAAAGATCATTTTCAGCATCATTTAAAGACTACTGCAAGCATTGTCAGGGCTTGCTAACAATAACCTCAGTGAGAATGACAATGGGTCTGAGAGGCAGACGGAGATGTATAAATATTCTCCATGGTTACAGATTTCAAACATAGCCATTTGAAGAGCGAGTGCCTTCGTGTCCCATTTAGTTCAATAAGAACAGAAGCATCTTCAAAAGCAAGTCACAGATCCTGTTTAAATTGCAGCCAAAAAAATCTCGATTATGCTATCTGTAACAGAACATGCTTCCCAGAAAACACAGCATGTTAATAATGAGATCAATAAAATATAAGTGGGACATAAAGAAGGTATGTATTCAGCATAGGTGAAGGCTTGGCTGATATAATATGGCCAGCATAAGAAACTACGCTGTAAGAAAGGCATAGATTAATTAGAAAATTATCAGAAGTCTAGAAGACAACCTATGAGAGAAGATGAAATAAATGTTCAATCTAAAGAGGAGTCATCTGACAAAGGAAATGTAAAAGCATTCAAAAATACAAAAAACTGTCGCGAGGAAAGAAAGAATCAAGTGGAGAACTTGGAAGAGCAATCCACTGCAAGTTACCAAGCAGAGAAGCCACAACAGGCTCAGAAAACCCAGTGAGCCAAAATGGATCTGGCCATGCTTTTGTAAGATGACAGTATCACATATGCTTATCCTGCTCTTACTCCTCCTCAGGCACCTTGCTGTGACTGCTGTTGGAGGCAGACTGTAGTGTTAGACAGACCTTTGCTCTGGACCACAAAAGCAGCTCTTGCAATCCTACGCGTTCTCCACACCCGTGGTAAGTAGAAGACAGAATGATTAGGCTTAAGTCTACGCAAAGGAAAATTCAGGTTAGTTATGAAGAAAGGGAAAACCAAATGTCTCCCTACCAACAAGGGCATTCTTCTAACTGACTGCTCAGAGAAAAGGCAGGATCTCCATCACAGGAAGTTTTTAGAAAGAAACTCTTGTCAGGGGTGACAAATCTTGCCTTTGGAGAGAAGAATTGACTAGATGACCATCTTAATGATATGAGGATTTAATACTGAAAGGTCATTAGCCCACCACCCTCCCTGCATAAGAGGTCTCTGAACTGGTTTCAGAGACCTGGACTAGCTAGAAAACATCTGGTTGGAGCACACCTCTTCTAAGGAAATAATATTGCAGCATGATAGGTGGATGGCTAATTAAAAAAGGTGAGGAAGACTGCCTATCTACCTGAGGCTGCAGCTGGGACAGTTATTGAGTACTAAGGAAAGTACATCTGCCAACAGGCTCCACAAACCTTCTTTGCATGCTGAAAATATCTTGCAAACTGGTTGCTAGGTGCTCTGCTCCTTGACATTTACATGCTTGAGCAAAAACACATCTGCTGTTTAGCAAAACGTCATAATAAATGTCATTTTTAAACATTGTCTGCTACAGTTCTGATTAGCTTGTAAGCAAAACATGAGCATCATTTCAGTTCTTAGAGGGAAGTCCTGTTATGTGACAGCCAAACACAGGCTGTCTCAAAATGCTGGGGGGTGGTGCAGCCACTTGTAGAAAGCAAGTTAAAAAGAAGAAAATATTTATCTTTTACTGACAGTAATATCTCCATTTAAAACCTTAACCAAATAAATTATTTTGTAAGGATATTCCTATTAATTCATCACCTCTCAATAATGCAAGCTAGAAAGAACATAAGAGGGTTCATGCAATCCCTTACATAATCTAAAAAGAAAGGCAAGTATCTTTTAGTAGACATTAGCCTGGACCGCAAAAAAATTCTGTATTTGATCTCTAGTTCTGGCCAATGCATAGCACAATGCTGGATTAGTAGCTTGTTCTCCCTGTATAGATTTTTCAGGTGTTAGAGGAGAAAAGTGCCACTTTTGTCTATTTTAGTTGTTGCACAGGCTGTCTCTTGCCTTTGGTAAATGTTCTGGGGGACCGCTGTGTCAGTACTGAGGCAAACAGGTAAAGAAACACTACTAGGTGGCTTTCAAAGATGGAGTCCTATGGTTTTGCTGAACTAATAAAACTCATGACAGAATGCTGCAAAATGGTTTCCTCTTGACAGCTCTTTACATCAGCTTTGAATGGTTAAAGACATCATTTGCTGAGCATGTCAGGGACTCACTGCTATTATGGTTGGCTGCACCAGGTGCAGTGTGAGAAGAGCATTCACTGCAGCACCACTCCAGGGAGGAGCTGGACTGAGAACAGGTAGTCCGCATCCCACCAACTCCTGCTGAGCTGCAAGAAGCTGTGAGAAGGGCAAATGGAAAAGCAGGTCCTTATTTCATCCCTGCTGCTATTATACAAATAAATCAATAGAGAGCAGAGGCTTTCAACCTCTAAACCGAAGCCAAAGTAACAGTGATCTAAAGCCTTTACTGGGCTGGCTGTTCAGCGACAAGGCACAAGGGAAAGAGTTTGAGCAGTGTGACACTGGCTCCCAGGGGGTGTATGTCAGCATCGCAAGAGACTGACAGCCTCCAAATGACAGCAAAGGAATGACTGACAATTATACAATGTTACAGGAGTTTTGGGTACCCTACACATCCACAGCTTCTGCAGCACCACTCAGAATAGCACACTTGGTCTAGGCTTGCAACCTTCAGCCATTACTTCAGACAGAGAATAAGAGAGAGGAGAAGGTCTTGGCTGATCTGTCTTCTGGGCCAACAAGGTGATGCCAGGCAGTCCATCGCAGACTGATGTGACAATCTCCCAAAAGCTGTTAAATAATGCATTCTGTGCTAGTTTGGCTTGACTTCAATAACCAAAAATCTTCTGCACCACTGGGTGCATTAAACTACCCATTAGCTGATCAGATCTGAATTTAGCAACATTGAAGAAACTCAGCACAAGGGTCAGATTTGTCATGGTACGTGGGTTAAGGAAGCTGGAGAATCCTACTACATACCAAAATACATGAATCTGTATCCAGCCACAACATTGCATAGAGTATTATGTTAGAAAACTTTGAAGGAAAAAATGGTCTTGAGTAAGTATAAACTTGGGTGTCCTGGTTTTGGCTGGGATAGAGTTGATTTTCTTCCTAGTAGCTGGTACAGTGCTGTGTTTTGGATTTAGTATGAGAATAATGTTGACAACATGCTGATGTTTTAGTTGTTCCTGAGCAGTGCTTATACTAGTCAAGGACTTTTCAGCTTCTCATACCCTGCCAGGGAGAAGCTGGGAGGGGGCACAGCCAGGACAGCTGACCCAAACTGGCCAAAGGGATATTCCATACCATGTGATGTCATGCTCAGTACATAAACTGGGGGGAGTTGGCCGGGGGGGTGACCACTGCTCGGGGACTGGCTGGTCATTGGTCAGCAGGTGGCGAGCACTTGCATTGTGCATCACTTGTTTTGTATGTTTTTATCATTATTATTTTCCCTTCCTTTTCTGTCCTATTAAACTATCTTTATCTCAACCCACGAATTTTACTTTTTTTCCCCCCTGATTCTTTCCCCATCCCACGGGGCCAGGGGGGGCAGGGGGAAGTGAGCAAACGGCTGTATGGTGTTTAGCTGCCTGCCAGGTTAAAAAGGAAGGAGGAAAAAAAAGTATTTATGTAAATTAGGGATTCTGGGAGACAGATGGTTACAGTTAACATAAAGCTGATCTAAATATGAAAGGACATATAAAAGCTACTCACTTGCCACTGCAGGCTTTGGGGTTTTCACTGTATATCTTGCAATACTTGGTGCTTGATTTCAAGATGAAGCTCTTGGAGACAAGAGACAGCATAAGAATTTCAATTTGTTTTCAATTTGTTTCTTCCAAGGAAAAGCTCAAAACTTGGGTAAACCCCCAGTGTAACTTGTGGGCCCAAACACAAACCACCACGTGTAACCCTGCAGAACAGATAAAAGGAACCATAAACATAACTATGGTGACAGATCACCAGCGTTGGGACTGGAGATGCTGCAGACTCCATTGCTCTTTGGTACCACGCTTCTGGCTCAGATATTCTCTAGAGGGAAAGTCACTGTCACTGATATAACACAGAAAGCCAGCTTTGCCTGGTCACCAATGTCAAGCCCAAGGCAGGGAGACTCAAGAATCTTTCATTCTTCCTTCAGACACTGTGCGTGGTTCCCATCCACAGGCTTACAGACATGCCAAGACAGTCTCTCTCTAACTTCTTGTGAAATACGTACTTCTGCAAGAGGGAAGAGGAATGATAAAGGCCATTGCTCTGCTCTGCATGTTCAGTGGATCACATCTTTGAAAAAGATAAATGAATTTGCTGAAGGATTCCCCATCATCTTGAAACTAAGAGAGCTCCATCCTGGTGTTTGTAAGCAGGCACACCACCAGTTATTGTTAAAAGTGATGTATTTACCCTGAAACCTTCTGGCTCAGTCTCTTGTAACGAATCTAACAGTCATAATAATGAAAACTTCCACTTCTGTCACAGCAGATGAAAAAGAAGAAATGCTGATACTATGAGAAAAAGCTTTAATCGATATACATCTGACAACACGCATTTATAAACAATACAGAAGATACCAGCAGGCATTCAAATGCCCTAACTGTGTAAATCTGTGTTAATTAGAGCTACAAACAGTTAGCAGGGGAGGTCTGTTTCACAGCATCTGATGTTTATGCATGTTTTGGGGGCTATTTTTAAAAAGCTGAAGGCAGAGTAAGATTATTTCAGGAACATTTCAGCATGCTGTTTCTCACAAAGCCTAAGTGATTAGTGCTGAGGGTAATTTGTGTGGAGGTGTTTATCACCTTTGTGCTAGTATTTTTTACTACAGTTTTTCTATTAATTCAGCAGTTTGATAGCCAGCTGACACACTGAGGGCTGATACAATATGGAAAAGCAGATAGAATACTATAAATAAAGACCAGCTCAGAGTGGGGCCATTTGACTGACACTGTGAATCTACTCTCACTGAGAAATGATGGCTTTTCTAACTGCTCTCTGGAAAAACAACAGCAGACAGCTGTGTTAAAACCAGTTGAACCACTCACACAAAAATAGGTTAAATTTCTACAAGTTATTCAAGACCATGTATTTAATAACTGGGTCTGGGAGGAATGGAAAATTGAGATTCAGGATCCTACCTTGTGCCATATTTTCTTCCTATAGCTTTCAAATGTCATATTCATATAATTTAGTCAATTATATAATGGAAAATTGATAGTTTTGTCTCTACAGTAATAGACTAGGAACCTAGTTCATGTTTAAATATTAAGAAATGTGCGTCCTATTTGGAAGGAAGAGAATACTGTGTAAATTTTTGCTGGAGTGATCCCAAAGATTTCCTCATTTATGGGGAAAGAAGGATAGGAAAAGGATACTAGCTAGTATGAGATACAGAACAGCCTAAAAGTTAGGACTCCAACTTGAGAGAACTATATTAAGTTCTAAATTGTACAATAGCCTTTCATGAATCAAGCCATGAATCAAGATCCATTTTAAGCACTCCTTAGAGTTAATGGTAACCATATTAATCAACACGTTTTAATTCATTGTAAAGATGATTACAATAAACCTGTCACTCACGTCAAAATACCCTATTCAGATGAAGCCCTTAAGGAGCTGAACTACACAAGAGATGTTAACATTTGGATCACAGCAAAAAAGCAGCCACAAAACAAGTCCATCACCACAATGCAGTTCTCGGAGGCACTCTGAAAATTAGCTCCATCATTCACAGTAAGAGATATATCTTTTAGAAAGCTGAGCCCTGTGGAGCGCTGGTCCAGTTACCATAACATCAAAGCATAATGCTTATAACTCATTCCGTCACACCACCTGAGCACAAAGTCTCATGGAAGGTGGACACAGCCTTCATTCCACCCATTGTAGTATAAACTGAATTGTTTAACTAATGCTGACTTTCTGGTCACATTTCTGGATTATACTGCATACCACAAAGTTTTAGAAACTGGGAATATGTTGCTCAAGTTTTGGTTTATGTTTAAAGCAAAAGCCCTTCATTCATTCTGAGATTAATTTACCACACATGTATCAGCAAATGCAGGAGTGGCATTTGCCAGCAAGAGATCTGGCATCTCTGATTCTGTGTGCAAACAGATCTCTATAAAGCATAGAGTTCTTCAGAAATAATTCCAGAGCTGATTACCAGACTGGGTTGCAACTCCCTGACATGCGTAGAAGAAAGATTAGCAAGAAATTTATTGCATCAAAACATTGTTTATGTACTTTGTAAAAAAAGAACTGTGATTGGGAGAGATTTGTTATGACTAGGGAATTAAAAGTGAAAGAAAATAAAGGCTCCCAAAGCTTTTAATATAAAAATATTACCTTTAAAAATATTTTAGATGAGCTTGCCTATCCTGAATAAACAGACATGAGGGTAATTTTTATCATTTTAAATAAACATTTTACTAAGTGTTAGAAAAATATTTTTCTTTTCTAAGCATTCTGCCCTGGCAATTTATTTTTCTAATTTAGTGAATTAAAATAGAGAATAGGTCAAATTATTAAAACCTAATTTGTAGTGCAGAGATCACAGTGAGTAATCTCACTTAATGAAGCTGTAATCAATGTCTGAGCAACTCCATTATTAGTATCATTACGTTATTTATTTATGCTCTGTATTGCTAAACTCTTCACCATAAACAGTCTTCAAAGGCAAAATTTGCATAAGCTGAAACATGTATTACTCCAGAGTTTTGCAAACAGCCTCTTGTACAAGCGAAGTAGCTCTCATGCAAGACAACATGAGATCTAGAAGGTCAGGTTCAGACATTGGTTTAAGTCAGCCTGTGTAAGATGTCATCAGTTTTGCCTTTTAACAACAAAAGCAGCTAAAATGGTAGAAAATATTCTAGCAGTAGTTAGAGTTGTGATGGGAGGTCATGCTTGCTAGTGGTAATTACAGCAGCTTTCTTCAGGAGCACCTCTGCCTGGACCATTTCATATTGACTATGAGACCATAAAATACAGCCAGTCTATTCTCCCTTTAGAAGGGATTCCACTTGTGAACCGCAGGATCTTTTTGCCTGAAATAGTCCCCCTAAAACTCCACTGAAAGCAACATAGGAAATTTCAGTGTGAGCAGTTAAAAGCATAGCCAAAAAATTAAAATAAAATAACTAAACAACTGGGAAGGTCTCAGAGCAAGTTTCCCCGCTGCCACCCATTGAAACAGCTCTTTTGTTTTTGCATGCCTGCTATGGCACATAGGCAATAGCTTTAAACGTTCACCTAGGACACTAGCACAATTGCTTAGCCAGTGAAGGAACTTCTCAGATGTTAAGTAAGTGGTGTCAGCTCAGTGCACTGAGAAAACCCGTAGTTTCCTAAGCTGACTCTTTTCCTAGTAGCAGGAAGGGTGCAACTTTGTCACTATTGTTCACCAAGTACCTACTACACTAGTTCCACCCAGTGGCACCTGTAAGGACTTAGGACAATGACACTCAGAACACCTGAAGACCCAAGATCTTCCCAGCACTCACAACAAAATACAAAGACAAGAGATACACAGAAGTTGCTTTGTGTCGAAACCTCTAGAACCATCTCTTCTGAAAGATACAGAAGTCAAAGCATTTCCATAAGCTTGTAAACCCCTAAGACTCCCCCTTTACCAAGTCAGAATAGATATAATAAAGTTTTATATATTAATAGGTTTTGTTTTGTGGTTTTTTATATTTTATTTTATTTTATTGAATGAAAAAAGGAATTGCTCTCATCAGCCTTGTTACTAAAGTATTCAATAAGCTGGTCAAGACCTAAAAAAAGCAGCACAGCAGTCCTACAGGTCTATGGAAAAGTAATTAAATGTCTTCAACCTCAGGCACAAGAAGTAGTGCTTATTTCATGAGACTCAGTTTTACCTGGTGATATAGGTGCAAAGCAATATTTCATAATCTCCAAAAAGATCTTATTATTCCAATATCAGAAGCTATATCCTGCCTAGTGATACAAAAATTAAATGTTATCCTAGATATGTGCTTCTTAGTATCACTGGTCTCTGTCTAGATGAATATTAAACAAAGGCTAACAAGATATGAAAAGCTATTAAAAAGCCAAATCCTCCTATACACCACTGGAATAAATTAGCTGGTTTCAGTTGAAGAATGCCACACAGACACCTGTGACAGAAAAATGTACAGACTGAATTTCACTTATGAAGGAGTATTAAAAAAAAATCAGCTTCCATTGCTGCCTAGAAGTAACTTAAAGTAATTACCTTTACTTGTACAACTGTACGACCACAAAGCTTTATGAGAGTGTACACATTCAGCATGTTTTGAAATAACCAGTGATGCCTTTATAAATTCACAATGTGAAGTTTGGATATCTATCACCCTAAGATCCCGTGTTGCTACAGAATTGAATCTGCAAGGTGATTATCTGGTTGTTCAGTGTGTGGCCTATACACAATCTTAATGTTTATGCACAGGTCACAGACATGTTCTGACTTGTTTAGATTCAGATGAAAGGAATTAATTATAGATGGAAAATGAAGACTTTAAAATTGAAGCAGAAGGTCAGCTCTTCAACTGGCATAGAAGAGCTCAGCTCTGGTGACAGTTTAGCTGTCTCCAGTTAAACCTTTCAAGTCCACATAAAAATGCCAAATCTGAAAGGAAGGGGGAGGGGAAATCAGCTCTCCTTTCATTCCAAACAGACAATGCCATAAGTAAACTTTGTGTTCAGTCATGCGATAGAAAAATTACATATGTATTTACTTTGAAATTACTGCTAGTGTTATATAGCATAATTCAATTATAGCAATGCCAAGTTTACACCAACCACTTTCATTTTCCAGTGTTCTATGTGGAAAGAAGTAAACTGTGACACTGAGATCTAGGTCTGGACTAACAGAGATCTTTTGGCAAATCCCATTTTATTTGTGAACAAGCATTAATTTATAAGTGATACAGCTAAAGCAGAGATTAATTCCTTAGAGCTTTGCCTTAATACACACTGCCAGTCCTGTCTTTCTAAACACAGGACATGCATCATATCCTGCAGCTTGTCTCCTCTCAGGTGTTTCACACTCTCAACAGACAGCTACAGAAAATGCAAAGATGAGAGGGGCTATGAAGATGGAGCCATATTCATACATAAGCAATCCAGCGTAGGGAGATTTGTTGCATGTCTCATCTATGCAGTACTGCTTTACGCTATGTTAAAGGGGTAAGAAATAATGTGAAAGTGATCAGTGTTGCCTGTAGGCAGTGGGTTGCTCTCTGCCAAGAGAAATTTCCTCAAGTTATTGCTGGCAGCTGTCCCTTATGGGGAACAGCATCAAGATGGATGAAAAGGTACCTTAGCTAACATAGCCAAACTGAAAATGAAGACGCTAGAAACATGGCAGAAAATGATCAGATGACACCATTGGCACATCCATCCAGCTGCCATGATCATTACAAACAAGCACTTTATGGCAGAACTTCTTATCAGAAAGATCCTTTCTAAGAAAACAGAACATAATTTCTCAGTGGTTGGCTTCGAAAAAAATAGATATTTGATAGCCCAATTTTGTTACCAGAGCTGTTCTGTATCCTTCAGTCTTCTACTGCACCCCTAGTTACATGATCGTTTACTCTCAAAGGAAGACAACTGTAGAGGATGAAGCATGAAAGTTTATTACAGCTAATGACTGTCACAGAAAAGCAAAGGCAGAGCTGAAGAAAACCCCAAATCAAACTAGAATCCGGTTGTGTAAGGGAAAGCTGTTTCTTTTAAGAGGTGTGGAACTGCTTTGCACCTGCTGTTCTAGGTGGAAATTGCACTCCTGTAAATTGACAGAACTATTATACAAATTAAGCCTACTTAATGCAATATTGTTGTATACTTTGTATCTATTGATGTCAGTAACCATAACTAGCCCAAACACATTGCAGTCAAATGTTAACCTAGCGCAGTACAAAATTATTTTTAAATCACATTATTATAACAGATGACGTTCAAAACAAATGCAGTGGTGAATAAGCGCCCTCTTAAGGGCGTTTGGTACAAATAATGTTCCTTGAATGCACTTACTTTTTTTTTTTTTTAAGTTCAGTATTGCCTATTTTCCACAGCTAAAACGGCAGCTTCTAACATTCCCCCCTTTCTCAGCAATTCGAAAGTGCTGTGAAAGGTTTTGAAATATTAGCTAGAGTCCCAGTCATTTCTATTTCTAAACAAAATCAGTCACTGGGGGTACCAAGTTGGCAAAAAGTTATATAAAAAAATATTCATTCCAGTGTATGATACTCACCTGTTCCATTCCTCTAACAGCAATCAATACCAGGATGTTTTCACTTACCTGGGGTAGGGGGGAATAAGTAGAGGGAGAATAAACTAATACATTTAGTCTTTAGCTTCAGTAAGCCAAGACAAAAATAAGAAGTTTTCTTCATTACTCACATTGCAGACATTGCTGTTTTCCTGATCACGTGAATACACCCCAGCCTAAGAGGAAGAGAAAAATTCAAAGTTCCATTTTGTGTTACTAATCAATACACAAGGACATGTGTCAGGCATGAAATTGCCTTCAGAAACCATAGTAAGAGACCTATAGGTAAAGACCTACATGCTGTTCCAAAAAAGACTTAGCCATGCCACATGGGATCCTTTGGGAGAGCTCCCACAAATTTAGGATTCTGTGACAGAACAGTAACCTCACTTTTTTCCTGACATGTGGTTATTGCAGAACTGGTTGCGGGAAACAGGTTTACCAGAAGCTGAAGCTTGCTCAGAATGGTCTGTAACACAGTCTTTGCCATTTAAGAGCTCTCATATGATCACAGAGTGGCAATTTCAGGCTCCACACACAATTTGGATAAATTGAATAATCTCCTCTCCTTCAACAGGATATCCTAATGGTCATTTTCACATCTTAGGTCAGTGAAGCTAGCATCTCAACATAAAACAGATGTGTCCTTGCTTACAACAGTGCTGCAGGGAACAGATCACAGAAACATGGTGGGGTGACTCTCATGACTGGAGTGCTGCAATGAATGGCTATAGACTCTTCAGAAGGGACAGGCGAGGAAGGAGAGGCGGTGGGGTGGCCCTGTATGTTAGGGAGTGTTTCGATTGTATAGAGCTCAACGATTGTGATGATGGTACAGTTGAGTGTTTATGGGTAAGGATGAGGGGGAAGGCCAACGAGGCAGATATCCTGCTGGGAGTCTGTTATAGACCACCCAACCAGGATGAAGGGGCGGATGAAGCGTTCTACAAGCGGCTGGCAGAAGTCTCTCAATCGCTAGCCCTTGTTCTCGTGGGGGACTTCAACTTCCCAGACATCTGCTGGAAATACAACATGGCAGAGAGGAAGCAGTCTAGGAGGTTCCTGGAGTGTGTGGAAGACAACTTCCTGACACAGCTGGTAAGTGAGCCTACCAGGGGAGGTGCCTCGCTTGACCTGCTGTTTACTAACAGAGAAGGACTGGTGGGAGATGTGGTGGTTGGAGGCCATCTTGGGCTTAACGACCATGAAATGGTGGAATTCTCCATTCTTGGTGAAGTAAGGAGGGGGGCCAGCAAAACTGCAACCATGGACTTCCGGAGGGCGGACTTTGGCCTGTTCAGGACACTGGTTGAGAGAGTCCCTTGGGAGACAGTCCTGAAGGGCAAAGGGGTCCAGGAAGGCTGGATGATCTTCAAGAAGGAAGTCTTAAAGGCGCAGGAGCAGGCTGTCCCTGTATGCCGTAAGAAGAACGGGTGGGGAAGACAACCGGCCTGGCTGAACGGGGAGCTCTTGCTGGGACTCAGGAAAAAAAGGAGAGTTTACCGCTTGTGGAAGAAGGGGCAGGTGACTCAAGAAGAGTACAGGCATCTCGTTAAGTCATGCAGAGAAGAAATGAGAAAGGCAAAAGCCCAGCTAGAACGCAATCTGGCCGCTGTCATTAAAGACAACAAAAAAGTTTTTACAAATATATTAATGACAAGAAGAGAGCCAAGGAAAATCTCCATCCTTTATTGGATGCGGGGGGGAACATTGTCACTGAGGATGAGGAAAAGGCTGAGGTACTCAATGCCTTCTTTGCCTCAGTCTTTAACAGGCAGACCAGTTATCCTCAGGGTACTCGGCCCCCCGAGCTGGAAGACAGGGACGGCGAGCAGGATGAACCCCCCGTAATCCAAGAGGAAGCAGTCAATGACCTGCTACGCCACCTGGACGCTCACAAGTCTATGGGGCCAGATGGGATCCACCCGAGAGTGCTGAGGGAGCTGGCGGAGGTGCTCGCCAAGCCACTCTCCATCATTTATCAGCAGTCCTGGTTAACAGGGGAGGTCCCGGATGACTGGAGGCTTGCCAATGTGACGCCCATCTACAAGAAGGGCCGGAAGGAGGATCCGGGGAACTACAGGCCTGTCAGCCTGACCTCGGTGCCGAGGAAGATGATGGAGCGGTTCATCTTGAGGGCGCTCACAAGGCATGAGCGGGACAACCAGGGGATCCGGCCTAGCCAGCACGGGTTCATGAGAGGCAGGTCCTGCTTGACCAACCTGATCTCCTTCTATGACCAGGTGACCCGCCTAGTGGATGAGGGAAAGGCTGTGGATGTGGTCTACCTGGACTTCAGCAAGGCCTTTGACACCATCTCCCACAGCATTCTCCTTGAGAAGCTGGCGGCTCACGGCTTAGACAGGTGGACTCTGCGCTGAGTCAAAAACTGGCTGGACGGCCGGGCCCAGAGAGTTGTGGTGAATGGAGTTACATCCAGTTGGCGGCCGGTCACGAGCGGTGTTCCCCAGGGCTCAGTACTGGGGCCAGTCTTGTTCAATATCTTTATCAATGATCTGGATGAGGGGATCGAGCGCACCCTCAGTAAGTTTGCAGACGACACCAAGTTGGGCGGGAGTGTTGATCTGCTCGAGGGTAGGAAGGCTCTGCAGAGGGACCTGGACAGGCTGGATCGATGGGCCCAGGCCAATTGTATGAGGTTCAACAAGGCCAAGTGCCGGGTCCTGCGCTTTGGCCACAACAACCCCATGCAGCACTACAGGCTTGGGGAAGAGTGGCTGGAAAGCTGCCTGGCAGAGAAGGACCTGGGAGTACTGGTCGACAGCTGGCTGAATATGAGCCGGCAGTGTGCCCAGGTGACCAAGGCCAATGGCATCCTGGCCTGTATCAGAAATAGTGTGGCCAGCAGGAGGAGGGAAGTGATCGTGCCCCTGTACTCGGCACTGGTGAGGCCGCACCTCGAATACTGTGTTCAGTTTTGGGCCCCTCACTACAAGAAGGATGTTGAGGTGCTGAAGTGTGTCCAGAGAAGGGCAACAAGGCTGGTGAGGGGTCTGGAGAACAAGTCTTATGAGGAGCAGCTGAGGGAACTGGGACTGTTTAGCCTGGAGAAAAGGAGGCTGAGGGGAGACCTCATTGCTCTCTACAACCTCCTTTCAGGTAGTTGTAGCAAGGTGGGTGTCGGTCTCTTCTCCCAAGGAACTAGTGATAGAACAAGAGGAAATGGCCTCAAGTTGCGCCAGGGGAGGTTTAGATTGGACGTGAGGAAAAATGTCTTTACTGAAAGAGTGGTTAAACATTGGAACAGGCTGCCCAGGGCAGTGGTTGAGTCCCCATCCCTGGAGGTATTTAAAAGATGAGTAGATGAGGCACTTAGGGACATGGTTTAGTGGGCATGGTGGTGTTGGGTTGATGGTTGGACTCGATGATCTTAGAGGTCTTTTCCAACCTCAATGATTCTATGATTCTGCCAGATTTTATTGTCATATACATTCAGCTGTAAAACTAATTCAAAAACAAAGTAAGTAACTTCTTCAGAGTTTTCCATCTAGCAGGCCCCAAAATCCAGGTCAACTCTATACTTCAAAGCTGTTCATCAGGTCAGCTAACATTATGTGGGCATCAAGGATTTGCTTAAGCACCATTCTCACGTAGCTTAAATAGGGTCAAAAAGAATAGATAAAAGCATATCTTGTAGGAGACACCTATAAACTCCTGAACATGGGAAAATCTTCCCCCCCAACTTTGCTACTTTGGCCCCAGGCAAGCCAAATGGTAATACCAGTTGATCCCCATGAAGGCAATAGTAAGGCAGTAGTTTGTTTTGGTGCTGGGTTTTTTTCCCCCCTCTTCAACAGGCTGGGTCTTCCTGTTCCTTTTGGTATGTTTCTTATACATAGGCTTGATAAGAGACTTTCTACTTTTTAGAGTAGCTATAGCAGTCATTGCTTCAGCAGGTAGACCAGCCAATAAGGAAAGATCTTTCAGGAACTCCAAGTCTGAAGAAAGTCTACTTTAGAACACCACACCCCCATATTTCCTCTCCTATAATCTTGTATTTTAGGTATTGCTTATGGAGGAAACTTTTAACACCAGGTCTGCAAGGGTAGGATGCATCAGTTGCTGTGACTGCATAACATTGTACTTTCAAATCAACACTTCCGGCTCTCCACTATTTCAGTGGGCCAAGCAGGAGAATAACCAAGATATTGCTCCCATTTTTCACTGCAGATGTCTTTTCAGGAGAGACCTGGCAGCAAAAGAAGGCTGGTATGAGAGCACAGAATTCCCAAACCACAGGCCCAGCTGTACACTGCCACACCTACACACATCACCTTCCATTGTTGGCTGCCTGCAACCTCAGACTCTTGCATACTGAATAAAAAAATTACCAAGTGTGTTACATAAAGGTGCTGGAGCATGTCCAGAAAAGAGCAATGAGGCTGGTGAAGGGTCCGGAGAACAAGTCTTATGAGGAGCGGCTGAGGGAACTGGGGTTGTTTAGCCTGGAGAAAAGGAGGCTGAGGGGAGACCTCATTGCTCTCTACAACCTCCTTTCAGGTAGTTGTAGCAAGGTGGGTGTCGGTCTCTTCTCCCAAGGAACTAGTGATAGAACAAGAGGAAATGGCCTCAAGTTGCGCCGGGGGAGGTTTAGATTGGATGTGAGGAAAAATGTCTTTACTGAAAGAGTGGTTAAACATTGGAACAGGCTGCCCAGGGCAGTGGTTGAGTCACCATCCCTGGAGGTATTTAAAAGACGTGTAGATGCGGCACTTAGGGACATGGTTTAGTGGGCATGGTGGTGTGGGGTTGACGGTTGGACTCGATCTTAGAGGTCTTTTCCAACCTTAATGATGCCATGATTCTATAAACAGCTTTAATTTCTTTGATGAATTATTTTTCTTAGGAACATAGCTGTTTCAGGAACCCATGATGATCTGATGAGTAATCATCAATGACACCACAGTGGAAATCGATGTTTTACAGATTTAAACTACTAGGTTATAGAATCACTGTGGAAATACCAAAAGTTATCCTCCCGTAGCTGTTTTCATTTGTAAGAACAAGTGTTATGCAAAATTGCCTATGAACGATTGTCCTAGTTTAGCATAGCCAGTCATCACAGGATATGTTTACAATGCAATGTGTAACCAACTAGCCCTGTGATATGGTACTGCCATTGCTAGTAACAGCCCATAAGCTTTGTACCAAGTTTGCAGGGCCTCAGGACTGAGACTTATCAGGCTTGCTCTATCTGAACTCATCTTGACCTGCCTGCAACTCAGGTTTCGCTTCATTTAGCTGTAACAGGAATTTTTCTAATTGACTAGGTGTCTATGGCTAATTTGTTTTACTTCTGTATATCTTTGTATGGTACCACCATGGTCTTATGACTAAGATTAAGAATGAGGTACAGAGAAATGCAGTCTGATATATCAGAGGCCTAGAGAAGCGTAGACACAGGATGCAGTACAGAAGTACAGGCGTGGAATGATAAGAGATGACGCACAGGCTTGGAAAAAAAAAAACTTGGTTTAGGAGTAACAAAGGGAACAAAGAAATAGTATCTAACATAAGCAAAATGACCATATATAGTAAATTTGAATGTAACATGGAGCTGCAGAACAATGAAGAAAAAGCAAAGGTGTACAACTGTGTTAGCAGACAGATAAAAAGGAACCCAAGTAGATCCTAGGGTAAGGAAGAAACAACCATCAACAGGTAAATCCTATTCTGCCTGGTGAAGGACTCCAGATGCTAACAACTTGCCTCAACAGCCTCTGCAAACACCAGAGTGAAACCACAGGTCATGGGACTTCAGGAAATGGAACAGCTATGTCAGTGTAGTAGCCTGCAGTTTGGTAGTAGACTGGTTTATCTACTTGAGATGTTTATTACTGTGTCATGTGAATACATCAGGACTAAGCTAAGGGGATTTCTAAAGCAGCACTGCATTACACTGAGCAGCACATACCCAAGCTAATATAGAACTTCAGCTGAGTACTTTGTCTAGTCCCACATCACGCTGTAGTCCTGACCTGAGAGTTTAAATAATAAAGCAAGAAACTCCTTTAATGGACTGAAACTGAAATAACTGCCCAGAAAGAAGGCTCCATCTAATGTTATTGTCCCAGATATACATCCTTGATTAATACTTAAAGCAAGCTGCTTTCCAGCATTAACCCAGTTATATGAGAGTTTCACTAGCAACGATTTTCTCCTTAGACTTGTATTTAGCTATTCCTAATTACATGCAAGACTTTCTGGTCAGATTAGACTCTCACATATATGCAGGGTTCATCTTACTCAGGCTTCCCACAGTCTTGGTATAGTCAGGAAGACAATATAAAGAGGCAGGGGGGAAGTAAGTTCTCTCCATCACATGGCTGCAATCATAGACATTGGGTAGTGCTAGCAGCAGAGGGGACACTGCTAGCTTTGCACCCTTTCTTCCAGGAGTGTCTTTGTCACAGCTCCTAAATTACACTGCCGTGGAAACACTAGTTTCATTTACCATTATTCTCCCCAGTCTCTTAGGCTGGAAAATACAAGTTCTTTACAAGTCTGTTCCAGTTGTACTAACAAATGATATTACATAATGTAAAAACAGTATCAATGGGTGCAGAGTCCTAGATACACCAAATTTCTTAATTTCTTTCCCTGTGAAGAGCTTGAGCTGGAAAGGTCTTCAGGAAGATAAAAATTGTTCTATCCGTTTCTTTATAAAAGAGGACTTAAAGATAATCGTATCTAAAGTGTGCTCCTTGTACCTTCACAAGATAAACCATCACAGTTTTGTTAAGTGTCTCTTAATAAGAATGGATCTATTACCGCATAGTTATGTCCATTTCTCAGACAGGAAGATAGCACATTTATTGCTTCCTCCTCTTTTGGAATCATGGATTAATTCTGATTAAGTGTTGTTCTTCTCAACAAAACATTACCCATAGCCTAAGTTCATCCTTTTTACAATTACACACGTAAAGAAAAAAATGTTTAGGGGACACAAGTGAGGAGATGAAAGGCAGCTGGAAAAGCAATAAGGGTAAGTGACTAATGGACAAATTCGCTCTGAATATATTCGCTGTGGAAACTTTCTATTCCTGCTCAGATTTGCTCTACGAGATGACATTCTTTCTCACTCCCCCACACGCCCATTTGCATTTCACGCACAGGTCTGACCAACAGTAACTGAGGAAGAGAAATACTATTATAGACAGTAAATGTGCAAACTCGACCTTTTCTCTAATTGGATAATGCCTCCTAAGACATTCAGAGTCTGATCTTATTCTCAGTTACATGGATGTAAATCAGGATAAGTTTCTTCTGAGATCAGAAGAATTATATTCTTAGCCTTTATGCCTTCTGGTGGTCTATTACACAAAAGCACACATGTTCTTTTGCCGTAGATAACTGAGACACTTGTCTGTCTGTAGCACGTTGCCACTAGGATCCAAGATGAACCAGCCTCCTTGATTAAGACACAGGGCAAGATCCAATAGAAATTGACAGTAACAATTGATTTGTCTAGTCACTGAATCACTAGCGCCTAAACTATGGCTTGGTCTTGGGTGACACGGCACATAACATTACTGTGTAAGGAAACCTATTCATGAGCAGTTGCATTCTTCAGGCCAGTTTTTAAAGACTAGGTCCCAAAGGCAGTAGAAAATTAAAAGGCTTTTGTAAACTGATGGCAGTTAGCCTCTAAGTCATTTGTACTGCTTAACATGGAAGTTTATCTTTATAATCACTAGCTATAGAAATAAAACTAGCATAAGTTTCAAACAGAATTCCCACAGTTTTCTTTTGGGAGGAGGCTACCTTCTGGCTATAAAACTGACAGCCCACTAATGAGAGGCTTGGGAACAGCATGTAAGAATGTGAAAAAGTTCTCTTGCCAGAATTTAGAAGTTCTTATCTTCGTCTCAGTTTTAACCTAGAAAAAAAAGTGTTTTTGAAAGAGTGTTCTAATTAATTAAGAAATCCACTGAAATAACATTTTTGATCAAACAGACGATGAACTCTGATATATAGGGAACCAATTTTCCTAGTTAGTCACAGGATGTGTTGCAATAGTCACTTTTAATGAGTGACAAATAAAAGACTTTGTGGGAGCAGACATAAACCACTGAAAAAATGCAGCATGGCTGAAATCCTGGTCCGTAAGCTTGTAGAAGAATAAACATCAAAGCATTTTAGGGCATTAGCAAGTGAAGATGAATTTAATCAAAAGAATATTTACATATGAATAATATAGCTTGTTACACATTTATAGCCATCCATGGAAAATTAAATTTGCAATGCAAACCAACCGGGTCAGCTAACAAATGCCAATGAATGATGAACACCGCCCATGACAGAACTGTATTTAACTGGTTTAAAAAAGCTTACTTCTTTTTTTGGTAAGTGCTTATTGTACACTATAAAGATTGTCTAATGTCACTGTGCAACTGGTAAAGAGACAAGTACGAGGGGGGGGGAAAAACCCCCATCAGAGCAGGTTATGATCTTTGTATTTCCTTCTATACAAACAAGGATTAGCTTAACCAAACAAAAAAAAAACAACCTTAGAAAATGTGGTTAAAAAGATGTGGAAGCTGGGCAAAATGCCCTGCAGTCAGTTGAAGCTTGTTCATATCTACTTAAAAAAAGACATTGTGTGGAGAAGGAATTTTCCTGGTGGCATTTCAATACAGTAAGAGGCAGCCCAATGATGACTGAAAGAGAAAAAAACCCTAACTCTCATCTTCCTTTCTCCACCTTCCTGTCTTTCCCCGTTTGTATGTTTAATGTATCAGAGAGCACCTTAATGAGCGTTTTTCCACTGGCACGTGATGGAGAACAAAGCACAGGGTACAAGGTGGCAGCAGAAAGTACGAGGTATCTCAGTGGAGACAGATAGGTGGGGGACAGAGGAGCAAAAAAACCAACTGAGTAAGCAATCAGGTAAACAGCTTACCATGCAAACACATAAGTGCAAATACCTCAGAAAGAGCATGCTAAGAATTAGAAACACCATCAAGATTAATCACCACCTCATCTCCCCCCATAGCAATCATCCATAGATGCTGAACATTTGATAAATACACATTGAGAATATGTGCACCAAATTTTGCCTTGAAGGTCGCTGCTCCTATCACAGGCCTGCAGAACAGCCCAGAACCCTACAGAGCATAGAGACAGTAACAGCACCACCTTTAAGATTGCTCAGTAACTGCATTCCCAAGCCTCACTGGTACAGAAGAGTCTGAACCAGTGACTGACCCTTTGGTCAGCTTTGAAGCCCATTTGATGGGGGCTGTTGGTCCAGGAGACCAGACTGGATAGTCCCAAACAAACCTGACAAGCAGCACACAATGTAGATAGAGGTAGGGGCCCCAACACTAACTGTTTTCATCTATGGTTCACCACTAGTACACCAAATTACTAGCATATACAGATATAACCTAAGAGCAACAGGCAAGGAAAATAAGTTCTCTTAGAGGGCTTCCTGCAGGTTGAAGTTATAAATAAAAGTCATAACCAGCATCTATGTGAGACTGGTGCTAGTAACAGCTTGCTATCTGCAAAAGCCAAATGTAGATACTAAAAATTATATAGCCCATGAAACCAAGAGCAGGTAAATATTTTCAGATGCATTTGCTTAAAGTAATAGCAATTTTTTTTTAATTCAATCAATCTACCATCAACATGCCCTCATTTCCCCTCCAAACCTCAACAAATGCATGAATATTTCAGCATTCTAGAACACTGCAATTGCAAATTGTTTCAAGCAATGTGCAATGAAGGCAGCCCAAGATTACCCTTTCACTATGATGTTAAGACTAATATCAAAAATAAATACATTAATCCATAATCAGGATTTAGTTTACACTTTTCGTATCACAGAAGCAAATACAGCCCAAGATCTATTGTAGTAAACAATTAGTAGAAAGATTAGGATTTCCAGTCACAGCCCTCTGGGACTGTCACATCTGAAATGTTGTTTCAAAGAAATTCCTCTTGAGGAATGTTCCCTAAACAAACATAAGAAAGTTAAAGGCACAACTTGGTATAAAGTGTTACTAAGATGTGTCACGTTTTGATGATTGTTTATTTCATATTTGTTTATGAGGTGCTTTCTAGCTATTTTTACAGGAAGGAAATAAGTTACCGGTATGTTCAGAGCAACAAAATCTAAGATTTGAGGCAGATTAAGGAAAGTAACTGAACACACCAAGCACTTTAACAACAGAACTGTGCATAAGCTTCTACTCCATCTGCCCAGAAAATACTTCATAAGGCAACTTGAGTTAACACGTCCAACTAGTGAAGTATCACTCAAAGAAATTAAAAACACCCTCCCCCTCTAAATAATTGTACCTTTCATTCATCAGTGACACACAGTGGTTAGGATTCATAAGAGCAGATCATAAAGCTGTCTTTTCCATATTCTGCCATCTGGAAGCTTGTAATATCACACACCTCCATTCCTTTTGGTTAGGAGACCCAATAACACTTTTAATACCATCTGTTATTTTGGGACTCCTCATGACTATTTCATGATCCTGTCAGAGTGCCACTTTGCTGTTATTGTTTATTATGGGGGACGAACAGCTAGCTCTGGCATATAGCTATGCGTGTAGCTGCACATTCTGTGATGTCTGAGACATCTCCTCCCTCCAGAGGCTCTTGTTAGAGGAACATAGGAGCTCATAAATGGGTGTGCAAAAGTAAAGTGAAATAAAATCCTTTGCAGTAAGTTATATGTGAACTTGATACCGGTTCCACTCATCCATGATTATTAAAAGTTGCAAGGAAGTTGCTGTGGAGGCCCTCTTTGTCCAACTCTAGGACGTTGAAGAGGAAATACAAAATTGCATTTTTTAATATAAGTACTGGGTTTTTTAACACAACCTAACAGCAGATATGATGATTTTGTCAAAGCCCGCTTTGAGC
This sequence comes from Aptenodytes patagonicus, assembly GCF_965638725.1. Lineage (NCBI taxonomy): Eukaryota > Metazoa > Chordata > Aves > Sphenisciformes > Spheniscidae > Aptenodytes > Aptenodytes patagonicus. The sequence goes on from NC_134951.1 coordinate 123,147,853, forward strand.
AACCACAGTTCTGCTCAAAATTATGATTAAATTCTTTCTGGTTAAAAAAACAACTCAAGAACATAAGCATTTAAGTATCTTGAGTGTGCCAAAACAGGTAAAAGTACAAGGAGGGTTTAGTAGTTCATATGAATCTCTTGATAGAAACACTGTTGCCATAACAACAGCATATTAGAAGGATAGGGGGAATGCCAGAAACATAACTTTAATAATGAAAAAGATCTAGTTTCAGGTCTTCTCTATTATATGCTACAGCTCATTTACCACAGCTAAATAAGCACAGACTGTACGCAATACATTTCAAACCAGCAAGCATCTATTTTTCTTTGCTACTCCTCACCTTTGTCATATCTAAATACTTCAGAAAGCATTAGTCATTATAGTACCCTTGTGAGGAAAGTGGCTTTATCACTGCTGTTTGGCATTAGGGTAAGTCAGAGAGCACCAATTAACCTGCCTCAAGTCATATTAGAAACCTACCACAGAATCAGAACCGTGTTCCAGACTGACACAACCATACATGACCTTCAGGATCTCTCTTCCCACCAGTGCTGAGCAGATGCTCAGCCCCTTCCCCAAGATTCAGAAAAGGTCACATGTGGACATTTTGGTAACAGAGAAAGTGCTGTACTAAATAACTGGTGTAGTGAGCATTAAGGATTCCCTTCTGCATTTGTTCCAATTATAAAACAGGCTCCCCAGGTTACACTAAAAAAAAAGCAAATACTTCCTCATTTGCACAAGCTGTACTTATGTGGAAGGAAACGCCTGGAATGGGATCTCTCTTTAAAGGAACAATGGTCTCCAGAACAATTTGCAAAACAAATTTATATCATCATCTGCATCACATTGCCTGGAAGAATTGGCCTTCAGGACAAAGGATGTCAAGCTACTAGTAAATGTCATCTTCTCCTCCCCCCCGCCCTTGTATTCCTCTGGGGGCTGAATTACTGTAGTTCTTTATTTCCCTGGAGTTCTTAAGTGCTATTATTATTCCTTGGATGCATCTGACTCAGAGCTCTACAACTTGCTTCCTGACAGGTTTCAGCCTAGCCTTTCTGACATGGGACAAATTCTTATAAAGGCTTTTTAATTGATTTTAGAGTTTTACATGTTGCACGGAAGGCTGCTTTTTAGCCATGACCCATTATACTTTATCAGTCTTCTTCCCTCAAACATATTTCGGATGTCACAAGGATTTAGCAAGCTATTCACTAGGCTTCTGTTGAATATTCCTTACGGCCATAGAAGCTTTATCTCCTACGTATCTGTCTTGTGGTCATGAAACTAGCCCCCAGATGGTGTTTAAGTCAACTCCATCGTGCATTTCTGTTGTTAACACAGCTGGATAATAGGACACTGGCAGGTAGTAAAATCTGGGGTAAATAGTGCCTTTTACCTGTAACACACTACTATGCTGCCGCTTTACGGTCCCGTTAGAGAGAAGTATTAGTCAGTGACATGGCACATAGCACCCAGGTGCATGTCTGCTCATTTTCCCTGCTCCCATTCATCAGAGCCATGGGTAGTCTGAGGTCAAACCCCTGCTCCTCCTGGGGACATCTGACCCCATGTCTCCTATCTCTTAGCATACATGCCACTCTGCAAAGCTTTACAGGTGGAGAGGGAGACCACAGAACCTTCGCTACAAGGACTTAGGTTGTGGTCCCTCACTCAAAAAAATATTTTGTGTGACCACCTATTCTCCCCTGGAATACAAGTTCAGGTCTCTTAAGAACAAACACCCAGCCCTACCTCTTGACTAACAAAGAAGCACTACAGCAGTGAGCAGTGCCAAAATCACTGCAGGCAAGGGGAGATCCACAAAATACCATGGCCCTTCACTGTATTCAGCTTGCCCTACTCACATGCTCCACTACTGCAATGAAAAATTCATTCTACAACATGAGGAAGATAACCCCACAAAATCAGCTGGCAAATACTGTATTCTGGACTGACATGAGCCTTCAGATCATAGCCTTGAATTCAGCCAATAGGAGCGAGTACTTCATCTCTCAAAAACTTTCCTGACTTGGAAGAAGTTCTACCAAGGAGAACACAATTGCTGAATGCTTTCTTCTGTAAATGGCAGCAAGTCATTAGCCTCTTGATTTCCCATGTCATTTACTTGGTTGATCTAGTCACTCTCCATAGGCGATTCTTCAGAGAGCCAAGCTCTAGCATTATTTTACTAGTTACATTTCCTCAAAACACAGTAGCGCTAAATCCTCTGTTTTTCCTTTGGTGAGAGATCAGTGGGAATCTCTAAGGATAGGTATAACCATCCAATCTCTTTGAAAATCTGAGTGATCCAAGTGTCTCCACAATTTTTTTTATGTTCACTGAGACTCACTTGAGGTCACAGAACAATTTATTGTCAGAGCCAGCTTTGTTTCCTTTTTTCTAGACCCCTACTCTAAAGACTTTAAAGTACCAGCTTCAATACTTCTTGTGACTTCTAATAGTACAGGGGTTTTTTGGCCATCTGTTTTTCCCTCATGTAAAATTTGGTCCAGTGTCATTTCCTTAGCTATTACTACTACACTTGAACTTGTACAACTTGCATTCCTTTTTTCTTTCTTTAATGATGACAAATACCACCAAGGGCCCGTGGCAGGGCAGGTGTGATGCCACAGCCCAGTTTTTTTTAGCGTCTAGATTTCAAATTCATGAAGTTTGAGAACTAAGGTGCTTCCTCAGAATTACATTGTCTGGGATTCTTCGGAAAAGGCAATAGCCTACATATTGCTTCAGCGTCTTTATTTATATGCATTTGTCAGCATGCTAAAGTAAACAAGGTGCACTGGGAAGACAGACCTCTGTGCAATGAAACAGTCTCTTTCAAATCTTTCAGCAGGAACCCAAGCCCCAAGAGCAGCAAGTTGTTTATCCCTTCTTCCCATTTCTTATGCAGCATCATCCTAGAAGAACACTCATATATCGGCCAGTAACATGCCCCCGTTGAGCTCGGGCACAGCATGTTCCCGCTGCAGAGAACACCCTTCTGCTGACCCTGATGAATGATTGCAGAGTAGCTCTGATTCAGCACTAACTTTCCTGCACTGCACCATTAAGCTGGAACACAATAAAACTGCCTCTGCCATTGTCCACAACTCGGCAACCTCCACCCTGATAAAAACTAGTTGTTTTCTGCTTCCTCTGTTCAAAACATCTCTGCATTTCGCAATGGTAGCACACTAGCCACTTTATTCTCCTTGGCAGATTCACTTTTACTCAATAACCTTCTCTCTCCCCAGACAATGAAAATCTTGGTGTTAAATATCCAATCTTGCAAGCTTCATACTTTTTAGAACAAACAATTATCTAACTTTGTTTCAGGCAGCAGTGACTGAAGTTCCCATCTGAGCCCCTATCACACTACAGAACAATTAAGTCAACACATGCTAATTACGGTTTTGTATCCTCACTACCATGAATCCATCTAAAATATTAGCTTTCTGAAAGATTTTCTACAATGACATAATATATGGTGTATAAAGGAGATTAAACATCCTTTATTATACAGAAACAGTGAGCAATTATTACTCTTTCAGAGTCTTCCCAAGGGCAACCCATAAATAGTATGATGCCTATTAAAGGAATACACGGGTCCTACATTTCTGCACACAGACTCTCCAAATTTACATCCACAGCCCCACTTTTTAGTATAAATTCAACTAGAAGATTTCATAACAGTTTTCATGTAGATCATAGAAGGGTGCCAACAGACTAAATTATCTCACAGTCATCACGCCTCCCTCATTTTACACCTACTCTGAGCTGGGAGAACTTTAAGACTTGCGTATTGGGGCTTATTGTAAATGTCAGTCACCAAACTGCTCTGCTCTGTTCCCAGAGCAATCTGAGTCTTTAAAATCATGGATTCTGGTCTCTTGTTTTCCCTTGTATCTTTAAATGCAATAAACTGCAGAAGGCAATAAGGAAGCACACAGGGTCACAAAAAACAAAAGGATGGTTCAAAACTATTGCTGTATCATTAGCAACATTTGAAAGCAGCATTAGCATGAAGCAAACAGTAATTAGAAACATCCTTTCCTTATCCTGCCAAGAGGCTGACTGCCTCTAGTGTGATGAAAGAAAGGCACAAGATCTCTATTTCATAAACACAGGGAGCAGAGACCAAGAAACACATTCCAAAAGGAGTGATTCTCCCGAAGTTGTAAAGATTTGTAGATCTGGTACACTAACAATATCTGCATCCAAGAGCCAAAAGTTTCTCCTGGAATTCCAGCTCTTGGAGTCCAATTCTTCTCTCAGACTCCCAGCTTTCAGTTTTTCTATAGAATAAAAGTCTTTAAAAGGGGGAACTCTGAAGGCTCAGTAAACATAGAAAGAAAAGTATTATCACAATACTGAATCATGTTATCAGTCTGTTTTGGCTTTTTTTTTTTACCTGCATCAGGTTAGAACAAAGGAGGTATGCCACACATTATAAAGGTGCAAGTGCTATTCCAGCTTTGTAGACAGAAACATTGATTTGGTCACTGATACCTTCTTTAGCAGAAGAAGAAAGAACAAGACTTAGACCTCAACAAGAAAAAATGATAAATCATTTAAAAAGATTCAAAGAAATTCAGGAAAGCAAAATACAAAAGATAGCATATTGTACTGTGTAGGTAGAACAAACGAACCCCAGAACAATTGTGAGACTTTTCAGGTACATTTACATGCCTGAACCCAAAAGACATCAGTTCATAAATACCGATCACCTTCCAGCACCTACAAAATTAACAAAACAGGAGCTGGAAGTCTGACCAAAGAGCTATAGGTATAATATTAATCACTTACAGTGTATGCGTCCTATGGGACATACAGTGTGAACTCAAGTCCCTGTCTCTTCCTTGCCCCTCTGAGGTGGGGCACACATCCTCTCTGCCCAGCTCTATGACACACTGACTTGCCCTGTCGCAAGGCCCAGACATCTCCAGAAGGGATGTTTATGACTGGCAATCCACCCAGAAGCTCCTTACCTCAGCTTCCAGTGCCTTCTTACATACACCCCCCCATGCGTCCTGTGTCCCAGAGTTGCAAGACAAAAAAAAATAATTAAAACATCTGCATAGAGTGGGTAGGAATATAAGATTGCTTTGACAAATAAGCTAGCACCTGGGTTAGAAGGAAGAATCCTGCCATGCAAACCCTCCTTGACTGCAGGGGCACAGGAGGAGGTACCAAATGCCTCTTCAGCATATGGAGCAGCTTCAGGTGTTGTGCCCATTCTTTGATTAACTTAAAGAGCTTTTTATGGAGGGTTTCTTATCAGTTTGGATCACAAATGTTGGCCTGATCTTTTTGTATTTGTAAAAAACCCCACAATCTATGCTATTTTACAAATGAATAAAAATCAAGGCACAAAAGGAAACTCAGGCCCAGGGTTGAGAACAGGATACAGATTCCCCATCCCACGAGGCTCGGCCATGCTTTCTTCCTCAGCAGGGATCAACGCAGGCCTAACAAGGCACCACACTCCTCCCTCTCACAAACCATGGGAGCTTAGGCAGACATTGATTAGACTACCAAACTGCAGGCCAGCTCCTCAGCTGCCAAGATGAAAGCAGCCCTATCCCGGCAGTGCTGACTTCCTGCAGGCACAGCCCCAGGGACCTCTGAGGCATCACAGGTTTGAGATATGAGTTTGATTTCATAAGAGGTAAGCATCCAACATACCTCTGCACACACAGAGGCAAGGCGGTGGTTTCCACGGCAACGCTCATCTTAAGAGCTTTCAATTCATCCACCCCACTTCTCTCTGCCCTGTATCCCAGGGCATCTCTCCCTCTGCTCATCAGCATGCTCACAGAAGGAGTACTTTGGCATGCACAGCTTTCTGCCTTCCTTCTACCTGCAGGATTCCCATGTGTACCTGGGAGGGCAGAGAGGCCACTGGGGATGTGCCTGAATTTTCCAGACACAATGAACAATTAGATGAAAGCCCCAGTGGGCTCGAGGAGATGGGGATATTTTAACTGTAAGCAGTTCCAACTTCAAATATCATATCACAATAAAACGCAATGGTCTTAATATCGAAGCAAAGGTCCCACTGATATAACAAAACTGTCAAAGCAAGATAGTCATTGCTTTGACAATCTCAAAGCATATCTCTACATACTATTTGATCACTCATACTAGTGCCCAAATTCTCATTCCTCTTCTCCTGTATTAGTAGGGGGTTCTAGCCATGCAAAAGGGTAAATAGAAAAACCCTCCAGTGTCTGTTTTTATGTAAAGTATCTGAAGCTGTCATACATAGTGCATGTTTCTACATGTAGATCTGTGTGGAGAGGCAGAAGAGGGCACAGCCCTGCCCTGGGGTCCAACACGCACAGAATAGCTCCTGGGTTGTGACACCTTTTGCAAGTTACTGATAAGACACCATTGCTTTGTTTCCAAAAACTAGGTGTTTGGGGAAGAAGAGTTGGCCCACCTCTCCTCTGCAAAGTACACTGAGACCTACTGATGGAAATAATGCTAAGTATCATAAAGCTGATGCCTTTTACATAACATTCTGCAAATTTATTATTTGTACAAAGCAATGCTTCACTGCCACATAAAGAGCATTGTGCCCCAAACAGGAATTCATGCCTTAGTCACTGTACCCAGAGTTACCGCATTTTACTGTGTGAAGTTTGCAGTATATTTCTTAAATTGCCTGCAACTCAGCAGCAAGGATAAGACAAGGGAAGCTTACATCAGAGCCCCCTTTCTTCCCATAGCTCTGCTACGTCTAATCTCTCACCTATCTTCCACTAGAAATACCTCATCGTCTGCTCCCTCCCCAACTCCCAATGACTCTCTTGCATTTATTACTAGTTATATGAGGAGGAACTGTGACTTTTTCAATACCTGTATTTGTATTTCAATACCTGCATTTTTAAAGGAAGCAAAGTGCCTGGGTGTGCAAGTGGTAGACTGTAGATTGAAACAGACTAGGCAGGGGTATTATTGTAGTTTCAATAACTTCGATTACACAGCACAAGGCAATACCATGCAGCAATCCAGCTACGAGTGTGATCAGCAGCACCATGCAGAGGCATCTGCTGCTGCCACTGCTTGCTGCCCTTCTGGGAGATACCAGCACTCACAAAATGGCAAAGTCTGGCAAAGCTCACATGGCATACAGCAACACCCCTGGTAGGGGCACAGCCATGTTTGCAGGGAATTCACTTCCAACTCTGAATTTCCAATCTTGCAGTGCTGAGCTCTGAATACTGATGCCGTAGTGTGGGAGAAAGAAGGGGAGGTGACTGTCCTATGCACATAAACAGACACATGGTAATAAATATTTTCTTGAGACAGACAACCCATAGTCTAACAAAATAACCAACAGCAAATCACAGCTGAAAGCAAATGTTAATATACCAGTTATTTCTACAGCAAATTAGCTAGTTTCTTTTGTGTGTTGAGCTTACAGCCAGTGACTAGCAATAAAAAAAAAATCTCACCCGACCTTCCCATAGTACAGGAGATTACAGAGGTTGTGTTGATCAGTACAAAGATCACTGTGAAGACTTGCTTTGTCTCAAGAACTTGCCTTTCAAAATAAATCTATACTGGTAGATAATACCGCAGCATTATCACTGCGTTAACATAGTAAATTTCACAATTAACTACAAAGGTGGTGTTTGGGATCAGAAAAATGGGTATCCACTCCCAAGTCAGCATAGTAGATGTCAAAGTTTTTGTAAATCATTAAAACCCCACAACACAAATGTGTGATTATACTTCTTCCTACTCATCTTATGGCACTGCAGCTCCCATCCAGATTTGATCTTTCAGGCAGCATAACCGCAGCTATTCTGGAAAATGTCAAAAACATTTCATATCTCCTTAACTTCAGTAAGAATAATACAGTATTTGCATGCTGTGTCATAATGACCTGTAGCTTCAATCTTGCAAAAGAACCATAAATGGAAATTTGAATGTTATAAGGATGAACCTTGTCTATCATTTGCTTTCACATAAAAGGAATATTTGTTGCGTCAATAAGTTTAAGAGGTCTGTTAAGGGCTAGAGGGACAACATGCCTGATCTATATTAACACTGAAATGAAAAGTGAAGTGGAGCAGATGCAGACTTTTATTGAAGGGAATGTTCAGCTTTTTTTGACACCTCAGTCCTACCTTTTGCTTTTCAAGCATTTTATGGTACAATCTAAAATTGAAATGAAAAATAGATGAAATTTACATAACTAATGCTATCTATCCTTATTACTACATTTTGAGATTCAAGATTCCTCTGAAGATTCTTACCCAGAGAAATTAAAGCGTTCATATTGAACAGGAAGAAGTTTTTCTAGACAACACATCTGCCACAATAAAAAGCTACACTCCCCTCAACCCCCTCCCACTGACACATAGGTTTCCCCAACTAAAAAACCCTTATGAGTATCACTGGCTCTCATACATAGGGAAGTTTCAAGTAGTTTGCAGGAAAAGGCTGCAGCTTTGCACCCCAGAGAGTGTACTCCTTCACTAAGGAGCATCAACTGAATGGGACAGGAATGGGCAGAGATGATGCATGTTGTTACAAAACTTCTCATGACATGACACTAAAAAAGTATGCAGAGAGCAGAGCAATGTCTGTAAATGCCAAGCTCAGGAAAGACTCAAACACTTATTTGCCCCCAATTTCTGCAGGATAGTGTAAGAGAGAGCTATACTTACATGCAGTTTCATCACAAAACTATTTGCAAAAAAAAAAAAAGCCCCATGTAAGATGGGATATGAATTACTGGGGAGAAATAGCGGCAAGAAGAGCATTAATAATCTGTGTGGGTACAGTAACAGTACTTTGTGTTATCCTGTTGATTTGATATTTAGGAACTGTTCCACCAATGCCCAGCACAGACCTGCCCAGAGCAGTACATACCCTGCTATGTCAACTTTCAGTCTGAGAACTTGCATTTTCAGAAAATAACTTTACTTCTTGCAATACCTTGAATGACATATTTACAGTGTCCTCAACTGCTTCCACATTACAAATTCACATTGCATTTTGCTAAACTAAGTTACATTGAGTTTGACAATGCTGGCACAAGAGCTCCTAATGTCATACTAACACAAGCTTTTTATATTAGGTCAGATTCTCCTGTGGTAAAAATTTGACATAGTCCACAGAGAAGGTCAGAACAGGAACTAAATCAATTTATATTAGCAATAGACCAAGGTCTAGCATTTTTCATGCCAAAACGGAAAATAACTTAGGGTGCTAAACAAAAGCTGTTGCCTCAACTCACTTCATATTCCTGTTTCTGCTAATTTTCTCTTGTTCTTCCTTACTAGCTTAGGTCTGAGGTAGTGCTTTCTACAAGAGGGGGAAAAATGGCAGACCTTTCAGTTACATTTGACTTCCCCCCCTCTTTCAGAAATTGCCATAATTACTAATTATGATTGTGCACATATCAGCATGTTTTCTTAAGAACATTTTCTGTGTAAAGAGATAAGCTAGCTCCCTACCTCATGCACTCGCCTACACTCCAGCTCCATTATGAAAGCAAACATACGTTTTTTCAGAGCAGCTGACGAAAGTCTTAGGTTCCATTCCCTGGCAGCCACACTTGATAAATTACCAAATCATACAAGCTTCGCCTAGTCTGTTTGCCTTACTGAAAGTAGTTTATTTTTAATATTAGAGAAGGAAAAATAAAGTAAGTCTTATTAAATAAATGCAATCTAGAACTAGATTATTGGCCCTGGATGAAAAAGAGAGTATGAGATTTCTGTATTTCAGATTAGACACATTGGTTCATATTATTTTGACTGCTAACATTCAACCTCCTGTCAGGCCATATGGGGGAAAAAGGGACTTCAGTACAGAAAACAAAAATATCCACTTAAAACAGCTTTTCTCTGCATCTATTCCCAATGCAAATTCTGATTATGGTAATGTCTTCCAGATCTAATCAAGGACAAAAGAGTACTTATTTATTTTTATCTGATTTTGTAGCATTACAATAAAAGTGTTTGGGGGGGGGGGGGGGGGCGCCGTGGGGGGGACACACGACAAAATATCACAAAAACACTCAGTGAGGGAAAAACATCCAGAGGACAAATGCTGAGGAAAACAAAATCAGAAAGCTTGAGTGGTTTGAAAGAATCTAGCATGAAATACTATATATGTGCAACCACCTTCTAAACCTTTCTTTTTACTCCAATTTTGCACTTGCACAGAAGCATATAAAAATATAAGCTATCATTGGAAAGGGCACTTATAAATACAGGCCTGTGCACAGAAGTATAGCTAGTGATTTAAAATATAAGACTTCCTGATTCAAATCAGAGGCAGGAAGATGTATTCCCTTCTGCCTTGATGAGGCAGACCTCACTGAAGTCCAAGGGAGCCCACCGATTTCATTGGGCACCAGGCTGGACCTACACTTGTGATAATCACGGTAGTACAGTATCTGCCATTATTGACATGCATCATTTACTTCCAGGCTTCAAATGCCTCTTCCACTTAGGAAACGATGGCTACATGGGCTGCTGAAGCAAGCAGAAAAAAGAAAACTAACTAAACCAAACGCCAGGTTCAAGTTTTGACCTCCACTTGAAAGTGCTTCTCTGCATGTACCTGAGCTTTCTCACTGACTTACCAGCAAACACTGACTTTTCAGAAGCTATCTTTATTTGCAGTGTTCAAAACAGCACCTAAGGGACTGACTCTTAAGTTCTCTGGGCCATTTACACCTTCCCCCAACCCTGCAAATAAGACTGTTCTTTGTGAGGCTGCTCCCTCATGTCTTTTCCTCTGAAGCAACCAGAATGGATTGGCTGTGACATTCAGCTTTGAAATATGGTCACTCACCAGGGGAGTGTCAACACAAGGTCAAGCCCTAGCAGCTCTCATTTTGTCTCCTTTGTTTTCTTTTAACAGCAAAGACAGACACGAGCTAATACTTGCCATGACACCCACTTACCTGGAATTGTCCATTTCCTCAAACCACTGCTAAGGGAGTCCATTTGAATACATTCTTAGGAAAGGTGCTAAAAACTAGGAGTTTACATCTTGGAAAACGTGAACAGCAGGTCACATTTCTGATCAGAAGAGCTAAAAAGCTAAGGAGGTATTCTCTCTTGGAAGCTTACATGAAGCACATTAGTGATCAAGAAACACTTGTACTTGACCTTCAATGACTTTCAAATAAAATTCTGAAAACAAATTTAAAACATTGCAGTCTACAAACAAGAATGAATTCAGCTGTCCATGAAACACTTGAATGACGCACGAATCTAAACCACGTATTTCACTTCTAAGAGCAATATTCTAGTTTCCAACAATTTTAAGACATAAGACTTGGCAAGCAATGCTGTTTACCAAGTCTTCAAAAATGCAACCTGATGCTGGCTGAATAGAGAAATCCAATTATTTCGCTCATCAAAAGGAGACTGGATTGTAGTATTTTTATTTGATAAAGCACCCACCACTGCAGAAGTCTGTACCTCTGCTCCACATAAGCTTGTGGAAGATGAGAAATAGATAAACCAAAAAGCACCTTCACTTCCAAGCTTCCTTAAGGAACTTCGCTTCATTGAGTGTTTTTAGAGGGCAGAAAGAACCTGTAGTTTTTCCACTGCCTCATCTCAGCACAATGGAAACAAGGTTGTATGAAAAGAATCAAAAAAAAAAAAGGTCCAACTAGTGGTCTTTCTTGTATTTCCAATGATGCATCTAAATCCTGATCAAGGAAACATTGTTGAGTCTTCATTCTCATACTCATCTCTTTTCAATTTGTTCCTTCTCTCCTCTGCATAACATATTAAGTCACTTGATTGGAATAGGCTGAGAGTTAGAAAGTGATTATGAGGGACAGAAGACCAGCTGATGGCAGAAAGCAGAGAAGATGGAAGATGGGGCAGGAGGAGACTGACAGTAGTAAACCCATGAGACAAGAACAGGGCAAGGTGCACTGAGCACTGGACTGGTTTTAAACGCTGCCTGGGGCGACTGCAGCACTGCAGACACTGCTGGCTGCGTAGGGCCGAGCTGGCAGAAAGACACCCTCCCACAGACCAGGGTACTGCAGCAGTTATGAAATCTCCACCAGGTCATAAATCAAAAAGCCATACTTATCCCTACGCATCTGGGCACTGAACCCCAGCTGGCACCAACCAGCTTCTCAGACTTTGAAGGCAGCAGCCCAGGATGTGCGTATCCAAGGAATTAACCTGACAGCCTGGGTGGGAAGACAGGAGGTAGAGAAGGAAAGGGAGGGAAATCCAATCGATGGTATTTCAACAGCTGGAGGCTGGCACAATATTCTGTACTTAACTGCTTTCTTTATAGAAGAAAAGCCATCTGTCAGTTTGCTTGATAGCCTAATTCTCCCCTAATTCAGTCCTGTTAAAGTCTGTTAAAATTCTACTGAAGGTATTTTTGGTGTTGCAGTTGGGGGAAGAGAGGATGGTTTTGTTTTGACATGGGAAGAATATAGATACAGCTTTTTAAAGTTTTTTTAAAGCTGCCATCATAGCAACATGAGTAGAGAAGCAGATTTTGTGCCTTAGCCTGCATTATTCTAGTTTTCTTTGTAAGTACTCAGATTTCTTAATATCTTAGAAGAGAAGAACTAAAAATGCAGCCCTCTGGCCCATTATGGCCCATAAAGGTTTTTTTACTAGTCACCAAAGAAACTTTTAAACTATGACCTCCCTCAATGCTACTAGCTGATCTTTACTATCTGCCTTATGATAGTAACTGCCACAGGATTTCCCCAAAGGGTATAGGGTCTCTTCTGCATGGAGTGACTTGGAAGGGGCCCCAGGCATCCACTGGGAACATTTTGGGTCAGGGCTGGGAAGGCCAAGCACTAGAAGATTTGCTGGCTCATCCCAGCAGCTGCTCTGCAAAGGCCACACGTCACCCTTAGACATCCCAAAAGAGACTACTCTTTCTTTAAATAAAAAAGAAAAACAATAACCCACACCACCACACACAAACACACACAAACACCCCCAAACAAAGCCACCCACACAAACATCCCCTAGTGTAAGGCATACAGGCATGGGGTGATATGGCTGACACTGGAGATCCCAAGGCTATAGAGAACTCACCAATGGGCAGATAAAAATAAAGGTAAATGCAAAGCCAGGAGCTGGGTAAAAATCATTTTAGGGGTCACAGAAAACAAAGGACAGTTATCCAACAAATGAAATTACATGCAAATTTACTACATATATGGTGTATTTGTGGAGATGCAAGACAGTCAAGAAAAAGCAAGGTATAAAAGCTTGTTAGAAAACATTTTAAAAAATACACCATGTTCCTCCCAGTGATGATGATTCGGGACAGGCACAATTCACTGTAAACCCTTCACCCTAGCCTGAGCCAACCTTAGGACCCAGAGAGACTATGGAAGAGCAAGCATAACATCAGAGAAGGGGTAGGCACTAGGAAGTACCAGTGAGATGTTCCTAGCAGTTGTTAAACCACAATACACCCAGTGGTGGTGTGCTTCAATACTGCTTTGAGAAGAGGCAACACAGCAGCCATCTATATATTAGGATTTAAGATTCATTCCTCAACCAGCATGCAGCGGAGTTGAGAAAGATCCATTTGGGAACAAAACTTTAGAAACCAGAGGAAGAAAAGCTGAAAGGAAGCTTTGAAAATAACTTCTTCTGGATGAAAATGACACCAACAATAAGATGTGATGAATGAAAGGACACAAGGTCAAGTGTTAAAGGAAACCTGCAGCCATTTCTCTCAGCCCAGCAGCCTAAGAGTTCACAAGACAGGAAATCAGCTCAGACTGTAAACAAACTGTCAAGTGCAAGGTTCTTTTCATTCTTTTAAAAAGAAAATGACAAAAGGACATACTTTGAGCTTATGGGTAGCTATCTTAAGAAGGTATTAACAGGTGGATGACAATTACAATAAATATCCTTTAAATGCTATACTGCTCTTTCTCCATTTTATCCATGCCAATAAGCTTCTCTTATTCTTACAGACTCAAGCAAGTTTCATACCCATTTTCTGCTGAGCAACAGCATGGTAACCAAGCCAGTAAGCTCATCTAGATTTATTTCCCTGTTTGGGGTCACAATTTTGTTATTGGTAGGACATAGGGAGGCACAAGACCAATGTGAGAAGGGTTCATAAAACCACAAGTAGATGTCAGTGAAATCTGACTTCTGTGGCATTGTAAGCATTGAGCTCCTAGAAGAAAGGAAAAAAAAAAAATCAGCATATGCATTGACTACAGGAAAATCCCAAATGGCAGAAAACTGGTCCACTTGTCAGCCATCCTTACTAAGTGGCCACACAGCATTTCTGAAGATGGAGTGAGAGTAGCTGCGACTACATGTAGCACTAATTCAACTTACTTATGGCAATGAACAAACCTCTGAAAATCAGAGGCCCAGACAGCCATTAATGTGTAGTTTCTCTCCAGCGGGCTCTATCACTACTGATTCCTGCCCTCCCCCCACAATTGTCAGAGTAGAAGTCAGCTTAATATTTTGACAGTGTCTTCCTGGAAGTAAAAACAAGGAACAAACACAGCCTTCAAAAACTCTACTATTACACATGATAGAGTGTTTGCAGTACTTGATGTGCTGTGTTTAATATAGCAAGAATAGTGAAACCTCACCTTAGACAACTAGTAGATTTACCACTTTGCAGCCCACATACCCATTTTATGGCTGTTAATTTATTACTTTAAAAATTGACCATTGCCAGGGCATGAAGATCATTTTAGCATCCTCTTGATAGAAAATGGCTTAACATCTGCAAATGAAAACTTCAAGTCAAATTCAAATATAAAAGCACTCATGTAAGTGTCATGGTGCCCTCAACAGGTACTTTACTAATTCTAGTGTATTTCTAAGCAGTTTTATGTTGTGACTTGATTATTTGATAACAACATCTCCCGATATCTTAATTCCTCAGAACTAGACACAGGAATTATTTTCATTTATTGCAGTGTTTCTCTTGCCATTTACTCACAACTGTATTGAAAGAGACAAATTAGCCAAAAATAATCACAAAACTTTGGTTTGTAAGCATGGTGAAGTGAGCAGCGAGAAGGGTACCCATTTAGAATAGTATGACACTTTTAAAAAATTGCTACTACATGAACAATCAGGCACTGAAAGATCCCACAATAAAAATAAGGTTCATCTTAGCTCACTTGGAAAACAGATATAGGACCTGCGTGCCCCTTCTTTCCAGCTTAATGCCTAATAAAGGCTAGTGTGAATCCACTAGACTTCACTGAACTTCTACAAATCTTGAAAACTGATGGACATTCTACCTCATACTTCTCAAAAGAGTAGCAATAGGAGATTTAGGAAAGTTGGATAACAAAAAATGAGGACCAACACATCTCCCTGGACATACATGTTTTTCGTCTAAACACACTATTCTTCCACTCACAGGAGCATCTGTGATTCAGCTTAATCTTAGGAAATTTATAAATTGCCTGCATGAAATGAAACAACAATGCTTCTCTGTCAATTAGATCCCATTTTTCTGAGCACACTGATCAGAACAAATGGCCAGATGTTTACATGAGCCCCATGTGGTTTGGATTCACTGGCCAAAGTAGTAATGCAGGTAGAATAGTATTTCCCTTCATTAAGTATAAAGAGCATTATTCATCCAAAATATCTGCCTAATATTTCTCTCCATGTATTTTCTTCATTTTGCTAAAACCGTCTTATGTTAGCTTGATGTCACATGGCCTGTCATCACCACAATTTTTACCATAGCAACCCATTATCCTACATAGTCACATGAACTAAAGCTGAATGTGGCACTGTCCCTATGCATATGAAGTTTTAATTTAGGTCAGTATTCAGTACTGCCAGCTAACAAAGTGCAGTCACAGGCTGCCTCATAGCCTAAAGCACAAGGAGATGCGTACAGTGTGTACCAAGGCAATTTATATAAGGAGGTGTTTTTGCAATGCCACAGGGTTGGAAAAACATTAGTTATACCTCTCAACTTAAACTTTGATTACTTTTTTCCTTAACTATTGTAATCACACTGCCATTTGTAATAGAAGGAGTTGTGGATGAGCCTCATAGGGATACCAAGGACTTCTATGCACATACAACTGGAAGAGCACAGCTCCTCTCTAGGCACCTAAACAAAAGGCCACGAGCAAAGCCTTAAATACACTCCTGAAAACCCAGCTGCCTTACTCTACACTGCTCAAGGGAAGCAGATAAGTTTTAGCCTAGAGATCCAACCAAACTTGTATCTTGCACTGTAAAAATTAATCTCAGTAGTATAAAACAAACCCTGGAACTGGAAATCCAAATCCTGCAAATATTAGGGAACCTTTTTTTATCTGGCACTTCTGTAAGTAGGTATGAGCTCTCATATCTTTTCAAGACTGATGTGAAAAGAACTGTGGGACAATATAAGCTGAGCACTGGCAACTAACTATAACAAGTGAGAAGGCATTTGCTTGAGCTTAATACTGTGAGTATTTCCAGTTGCCTCACAGTAGCTCGCTATTTGTTTCTAGTTGGCTCATTGCACCATTGAAGGCAGGCTGGGGAAAAAAGTTACTCAAAGGACAGCCACAGGACAGCCACAAAACAAAGCGAACCCTTAGCCATGAAAGAGGATAAAGTGAAACATTAACAAGGACTGAGTGGCTAGTAAGTATTTGGAAATTTAAATTATTACACAGAAACAAAATTATACAACTTAAATATTTTCTTCTGATTTTCAGCATGGAAAATAAAATTAGTTCCCAGAAATGATAGGATTGATTTCACCTGATTCCCAGGATGCAACGTGTTGTGCCACTGAGTAAAGAACATCACATTTGAACCTGTCTGAGGAGTGGGCAGTAGGTGAAGGTGATCCAAGCATGACAGGTTGGTTAGCCTGACCTCAGGGTAAGGTTTTAGAACAAAATTCTGTGAAGGGAAAAAGAGAGAATAAACAAGACAATCTATAACAGAACATAATTAAGAGGTGAACACATCTCCAGAGGGTCATTTGAAGAATCAAAAGCAGAAGTCTAAAGTACATGAACTCTACAGAGCATCTCTCGGCTTTCCATTCCTCATCATGCCCAGGGCCAGTGAAATAATTTACTTATATCTTTCCTATGCCCCCAAGTGGAAAGCAGAACATTGACTCTGGTTTTTGGGCAAATTCTCAAAAAGCAGTCTCACACTAGAAAACTCTAAATCCCTGTTGCTAGGGAACCCTACAGGCTTTTTGTTGTTTTGTTTAAGCTTCATTTCCTTTCCAATTTCTCCTTCTCGATCCTTTTAATCACAATACAATCTACAATTAGCAAAGTGGTGCAGATGAGTACTCTCCATTTACAGAAAAAATCCAACTCTTCAAACCTTAGCAGAGATTTCCAATCCCCTATAACAGTGCCTCCCTACTCAGAGTACTCAGGGTGCCAAGTGAGCTTTAGCTGAACTCCAGATAAGCCAGAGACGCAAAACCAGTAATATCCAGCCCAGAGCATACGCATGCACTGGGTAAAAGAGAAAATGTAAGAGCTGAGACACACTAGCAAAGGTTTTATAAGTATCATAAGATCTAAATACAGCATTGAGTTACACACAGCGTATGGGAGCAAAGTCATTCCATTCTACTAAGAATGAATTTAAACAAAGAAAACCTCCCAGGAAGTGTCCTGGTATTTCTTCATCGCTACATTGATCTACGTGCCTCCATAATCCTCCAGGAAGCTACAGCTAATGCAGTTAGACCCATATTTTCTACTTCACCTCCTCCTCGTTTCCTGTTCCAGGGCCCTTTTACAGGTGACCATGAGTAGAAACACACACAGAGTTAATCTGTTGGTTTTATTTTCAGCTATTTTTAATACTGACCATAACCAGATTTCTTCCAAGTTTTGTAGTCCTCAGCTGAGATCTCAACTTGAATACTGTCTATTTCCAGTTTTGCCTAAAAGCTGTATCCAACAAATCCCTTAAAAATCTATAGGAGTCTTAAAAAAACTGGTTGCCAAGAAAACAAAAAAATGCTCCTTAACAGGTTGTTTGTACCCTCATCAGAGCCTTGCTGCTCGTGACACCAGGTCAGAAACTGCTGGTACCAAAACTTAAGATCAGACTTTCCAGTTCAAAGAGCTGAATGTCATCATAACTTTCTGCAAGCGTCCCTGTAATGATGAATAAATTGTATTACTCTTTCTGTAGTTTCCTACTGTGCACAAAATATGCTGCATCTGGAAAACAAAATCCACCCTTCCGGTTAGCCATTTTTACAGAAATTACTGTGTCGGGGGAATTCTTTTGTGGAATGAATGCTGAAAGTTCAACTCAAAAGGAGACTCTTAGCTTTGACTAACGATGACATCTCTCTCGAAGTAGCAAAGACAAGCCCTTTTAGCTCTTTTTAAAGGCTCACACATTGCCACAAATTTAATAAGACAACAGGATCAAAGCACTCTTAATAAGCCATTGAATTTCATCACTCCTTGAAGCTCGGGAGAGCAAGGCTACATCTACAGAATTGCAGTGTTACCAATTTAGACACATCTCCACCAAACAATAATTTGATCACATCCAAAGGGTATTTGTGCATTGTGCTCATTTGTCTCAATGAAGCCACAAGGAAAAAGGAAAGCACAAGATAAAAAACATCAAGGAGGAGACAGCTTTTGTGAAAGCGAGAATATAATCAGTACAAAAACCTACAGCAGCACACTGAATTGGTTTCTCCCTTGGCCACAGCTATACAGTATTACTAGCTTCAAGAATACAAAATAAGACTAAATCTGTAATTATGGCACATTACCTTCCTGCTCTTCAGAAACTGCTAGTTTACTTTGGCACTCAAACTCCTCAGGACCATCAATCCAATCCTTTGTCTGGCCAGATTGCATTCAGAATGCTAAACAAGGGCATCAGGTAGCATTTCGGCCAAGATAAATGGATGGGTTTCTCTTGGAGTTCCAAACTTAGGTGGGTAGATACCCTCTATTACTCCCTACACTTTCTCATCTGTATGCAGAGCATGCTGGAACAGCCAAGCCAGGAAGCTTTAGGAAGGTAGACACTGTTGTTTCTAAAAGGTACAACAAATACAGGTTACATGGGTATTTTGAAGATTTGTAAAACTATTTAAGAATGCTGAAAAACTGTTCTTCAAAAATATACCAGAACTCCCATTAAAGAAGTTTGCTGCATTTCCCTGGTCAGAGCTTTTATATTTAAGAATTATTAATGTAATCCCAACTCATCTATTCTTAAAAGGTACCATATAGGTAATTTATAAAGCTTTATGTTCACAGACAACAGACAATGAAAACTTATTCTACATAGTAATTATGCCTAAGTGTTTCAATGCCTTTGTTTAGTCTGAGATCTCCCAAGCTACCACCCAAGATCAATACCTTCTAGAAAATGAGGATTCCTGCCTAGACTTCATGGTAAGACACAGAACAATACAGAACCTCCATGAGACCACAAAAAGCACTATAAACTGTACAACAGTCACTGATGCTTCAGTGAAATGCTATCAATAACTAGGCTAAACCAGAGTGACTTGATAGTCTATTATTTTAGTGATAATCCACACTCCATATATTTTAACTCATCTCAGGAAAAGCTCTGTAGGAACACAGTTACAATCTTGACTCCGCTACAGCCAGTGGTAAAGGCTACTAGAGATATTAAGCCCAGGATTTAATCATCTTAATTGACTGCTTCCTGGCCACCAGTGTTAGACTTATGAAGGCAAAAATAAGCTAAACTGTCAAGCCTCTTTGGAAGTTCACTGCGAAGATTTATTTACTCTTCAGTTTCCTGACCCTTCTGTTTTGTTCACAGGAAGGTGCCTTTGTTTCACAATGCATCAAAATACTAATCTCTAGAATGCTTGCAGCTTTCACCAATATCTTCCTTCATTTCTCTGAATTCAGTTTCTGTGTTTTGTACCTTTCCTAATTGCAGAATGACAGGCAATATTTAATCATAGAACATAGCTACAGCTTAAATGCTAGTACCAGATTTTTGTTCTTATACAGGAAAGAAGAAACAAATCACAGTTTATTTTATCTATAGTACGTAATTTAAAATTAAATAAGGCCCAAAAAATTGCCTGGTAGAAGGCACAAACTCCATTTCCTTTGGACTTTGATTTTTCTTCAATTTCCAAAATTACAGCAAATACAGAGAGATGTAAAGAGGACACATAATAAAGTTTCAGTTCCTCTAGAAGTGACAGGCAACCTGATATTAGTATATCGTGAGAGGACACAAAACTAAAAAAATCAGAAGGGAGGATCTCTAATGGCTACCTCTAATCCCCCCCCACCAACAGGAGAAGAGCTTCAGATTTGCACTAGCATTAGATAAAGGATGAACTTGAAGCCAGATTAGGTATGCAGACATCTGTTTTCATTGTTTCTTCATGTATTTCTACATTAGCCCATGCTCTCAAAAGTCAAAGCCACTACATCTGTATGAAACAAAAACCAATCCTAACAACACATCCTGTATTACAAATTTGTCCCCAGTAGTCAATCTTTCAGCCTAATCTCCTCAGTGTGAGACCAAAATAGGAGGCAAAAGGCAAGAACTTATGTAGTTTCCAGACACCCAAAACTGTTAAGAGCTACTTTAGTCCCAGCACAAGGTTAGAGGACCCCATCTGTTGTTCTACATTTAACCAACTACAGTGTGACCCTTAATCCTTCCTTTCCTACATGGGAAGACTTCATTCACCTCAAGATCCTGGGGACACCAAACATCCAAAAGATCTCCCTATCTGGAAGGAAATTTTCAGCTGGCCTACACAGTGTTTTTTTGGGGGTGGGTTTTTTGTTTGCTGGGGGGGTTGTGCTTTTTTTTTTTTTAAATGCAGCCTTATTGATACCAAGGGCATAGATTACATGAATCATTTTGTCAGCAGTGGAACTGCTGTAAATTATCACCAACATCAGCTGACAGTTCTTTTCCCAGCATTGTCCTTGTGCCCTACCAAGAGTTACCACATTGGCAGATCTGCCATCAGAAGTATATAGCTAGTTTTTAAACTGTATCTACCTGTTCTTGTTTATATGTGGATTTTTTTATATGAGTATACGTCATATACATAATGAAAAACAAATCAAAGCTGTCTTTGAATAGCTTTTCTTTGGGATAGGGAGAGTAACATTTGCTTGGTTTGATTGATTTTTTTTTAAGCCTGATCATTTCACAGATTATGTTTCAGGAAGGGCTCACATTTGAATCAGTGTAACCAAGGAAATGGTAACCTTTGTGAGGACAGAATGAGTGACTGGCATTACTCAGATCTGTTATAGACAGAGCAATCCTATAAAAACACAATGTTTTTTCCCCAGTTTCATAGCATCTGCTAATTTAATAAGCATACTTTATCACACACATGTGTTGTTGCTGCAGTAATAGCTCATCTTTGCTCAAGACACTGATGACAGCACTGTCACACATTTTCCACACTAATAAGAGTCACCAATAGATACCAGATAAAAAGAAAAGGCAAGAATAGTATTTTGGATGTTTGGTTTTCCCCAAAGGTATATCTTAACAGCTGGAGACAAGAATTACACATAGATACATGAAATACATGTGTGTTAACCATGTTAACTGCAAGATTGGTGAAGATCACAGACAGATATAAAATCTGGATTTTCTGTGGATTTAAATTCAATTGTTCGTGACCCCTTAAAAGTGTTCTGCCAAAGTCCAGAGGTACAGAAGCTGACAATAAGACAACTTGGCAGTTTTACACAAGACAAATCCAAGCTATCAGGAACACCTGGTTTATTACTACATGCAATCAGTGATCAAATCATTCTTTCTTTCCACAGCTTGTGATAACCAACATAGCACAGAGCCCAGATGCAAATCTTAGCTGAACACACAGTGCAGAACTCTGAAAACATTTAGTTACAAGTTTCTGCTCAGATGCTTGGAAATCAAGTTACATACTGAAACTATCCATATGCCAGCCTACAGTCTACCACTTGGATTAACAGACAGATGATTTTGTATTCCATTGCAGATGAAGACAGTGTATTCAACAATTTCTACCTTGAGGAGTTAGATGTTTGAACTGAACTTTATTAAAAGGAATCATCCTTCAGGAGCTCTGGGAAAAGAGGGTGCAGGACAGTCTGAACAGGATTGGCTGGTTTTGTGTACCATTTGCTTTGCCACTCATGTACTAGAAACAAGTTCTCTATGTCGTTGCAAAGCTAAGTGCACAAACCCGGTATCATCCCCCAAACAACAAAGATGTTACCCTTTTACAAAATACCACTTACACTACAGCCTGCAAAGCTAGTCACAGAAAGTAAGAGCTCTGGAAGAAAACAATTTTGTGCTCGAATTGTAAATGCCATAGGAAAGCTCCACTCAAAAAAGTGTGTATTACTTATTATAGCAGGGATGTTTTCTGTCCTAGACTGGTGGCAGCGAAATGGAGCAGAGGTCTGCTCCTAAATGAAGGAAATTGCTCTGTCATAAAGGTTGCATGGGCCTTACAACAGTGACTCAAAGGAAGCGGTAGCATCTCCTGCCCCCATGCCCCTCCTTACCACCCCACAAGTGACAGTATTTACAGTAGGGTGCAGACAGTATGGCAGACCCAACCTCTACATTCTAAAGAGCTTGAAAAATCCTAATCTACCAGTAGCCAGTCACACTGAGAGGCATAACTCCTAGAAGAGACCTAAGTGTATTTAATTTTGCTCTGGAAACTACTCTCTGCTTTTAAGATATATGGACAATCTCATGAAAGTCATCTGGACTTCACAGATCATATTGGATCAAGTTACTGTTACAGACAGCATTAAATAGCATGGGATCAGGAATTTGTAACATCAACTACAATAAAGTGACAGTAAAACCCCTGCTAAACAGCTTAACATCAGCCACAACTACAAGTCAGAGCAGGGCAGCTGGGCTAGGCTCAGTATAGATTTAATGCCAAACCATTAATGTGTTCTCCCCCAGAGATGTGCACAGGATTTTTCAGTGGTAAGGACTGGTAGTGTCACTTCAATTGCTCAAAAGACATACAATGGCTTTTTGGCTGTAAGTGAAATACCAGCACCGAAGCTAGGCTCATGTTAGATCCTGCTGCAGGAATAATTAATAACAATATAACACCATCAGTGTACTGTCTAGACTTAACACTTCTCCTATGTTAAAAATAAAGTAAGGCTGCCATTAGATAGTACTCTCCTCTATTTCTACTAACTGGTTTTAACTGATGGCGAGCATAATACTGATCATCAGCCTCTTTCCCTCTCTATTTATAATAACTAACCTCCAGTCAAATACCATGCTACCATTTATAAGAGTGCTCACTCACTAGAAGGTTCTCAGCCCCAGCAAGGGCTGCAGTAGATGTCTGGTTGATCTTGTTTCATGTTCTTTATTTGAGCCTTTATCCTATCTAATACATACTTACACAGTGGCCATTATTCTCTCGTCTGAGCTCATTTAATGAGCATAGCTTCAAAATAATGCTGCAATATATAGAAGGGCTACTGCACTTCTTTAAAGGTGGGAAACCAAGGTGGGTCCCTGCCCCTACAGGGGTACAGGCATGCCTGGGCCCCAAAAGAGGGACACTCAGCCCTCAGGTTCCCTTCTTATACAACATGCATGGAAGGCTAGGTGTTTCACAAGAGCCAGCACACTCAGGAGGAGGTCAGCACAGACTGTAAGAAAACTTGATGAAATTACATACCCTAAACAATATCTTTCTGGAGAGGATGCACCTTTCTGGGTGCAGATCCACTTTACCTGGCATTCATATTTGCACAGAGATCCAAGAAGCATTCAGGCACCATGCTCCTCCAAGTTGGGGCAGGAATCTGGTAGCGTGGAGGGACTTCACCCACCCTATATCATTGCATATATTTCTCTTTAGACTCACCAGGAGGTCAAGGGAGTTCAGCTTCCCCTCTGTTCAGCACTGGTGAAACATCTTCAGTGCCAGGTCTAGTTCTGAGACATGGATATACTGGAGTGAGGCCAGCAGATGGCTACAAACATGAGGAGCTTAGAGTATCAGACACAGGAGGAAAGGCTGAGAAAGCTGGGCTTGTTCAGCCTGGAGAAAAGAAGGCTCAGGAGGATCAGTGTGTATATAAAAAACAGGGCAGGGGGCAGACAGCATTGTTAGTAAAGAGGGAGCCAGACTCTGGTGCCCAGTGACAGGACAACATGGTCACGAACTGAAATACAGGAAATTCTGTATTAAACAAGGAACAGTAAAAAAAGCTTTAAGGGTGACAGAACACTGGAACAGGTTGCCCAGTGAGGCTGTGGAATCTCCACCCTTGAAGATGAACAATACCCAACTGGACACAGCCCTGAAAAAACTCTAATTGACCATGCTTGGAGGGAGGGGGTTGGACTAGATGATCTACAGAGGTGCCTTCCAGCCTCAGCTATTCTGTGATTCCTGTTGTCACCAGTGGGGAGTTACAACTCCCATGCTCTAAAGCCACCTTCTCCTTTAACAACATCAGGAGCCTTGGCTCCCAGGTTGAATGACACAATGCCTTTTCCACCCAATCCATCTGTATTTAATAGCACAGAGGCAAACTACCTGCTTTAAAGTCCATTCTGCACTTCCACTTTACAGCCAGGTTTTCCCAATTAATGTTGGGGGTCTGTTTGTTTTTTTTAAAAAAGAGTAACTGATTCTTCATTACATCATTTCCAAAAAACAGAGCAGCACAACAGCACAGCATGGTCTCACAAGCAGACTAAAGATAGATTTCTCTACATTACCAAGTTTCTTAATAACCTTATATAAAAATAACAAACCAGGTAACCTGCGTCATTGGAATCACCTTACCCACAACAGCAATTTTCAGCTTTTTATCCAGTAGCCCACCCCTTTACAGAGATTGCTTAAAACTTCTGCAAAACTGGTGGGTGGGAACAATCAGCTCTCTCAGAGCTGCAGAGAAAGAAGTTGGGACTAACCATGTTTTTCTCGCCACTGTCTTTCACATGGCTCTATTCCTATTTATCATCTTCTCTCATTCACTCCAGTTCTGCAAAGAGGTAACAGAAAAGCCACTACTTTCTTTTTAGCTATTAGACAATTTCTGGAGACTAAGAATAATTATTGGCCATTCTTATGCCCTAAACATATATCCAAGATTGCAGTCTCACCTGGGCTGCTGCCAAAAAACAAGCACAAGATGCTTGGACTCTTAAAGGGGGGGGGGGGGCAATAGAAGAGATTTCTAGAAATTAAATTGTTCACCTAAGCTAAAAATGTTATTCCAGCATTGTTTACCATCTCTTCAGGGAAAACCTCAGCTCCTTCCCCGTCTCTGAACTCCAGGGAGAGGTGGCTCCCCCCAGACAGGCCCCTCAAGCTGATTCCTGCCCACTTGCTTCTAACATCTGGTAGCTGTTTGCAACTGCATCTGTTCATTCTAGTTCACTGGAAAAGGTCTATTTTTCCAGCATGAAGCAATGCGAGGCAGAGTTATTGTATCTGAATTAAGGCTCTGATGCATTTAGCTAAGATACGTACATAAACTGCAGAGAGAACAGAAATAATACTTTCTACAACATATGCTAGCTGCCCTCATCACCCAACTCATGATAAGCACTCATCACAAACAAGCTCACCTTCCTCCCGCAAACATTTACCCATTCTGTATTTCTGCTCTATTGCTCTCTGATGGAAAACCAGCACCTCTAAGCTAATTGTTGCTCACCAGCTCGCAAGTATATACCTGGAAATCTTCAACTTATTTACCTTCTGATGCTGCATCATCTCCATACGTGCCAAGGCTGAAACTCTACTTGAGTTTTAGACGTTATCTATCTGTAGAAATGAGCAGCTTTTTGAAGAGCTGTTCATTGCTGCATACTAAACCGCGAGACATTGTGTTATTTAAAATACTTCACCAAAAGTAGACTTTAAGCAACAACGCAGAAAGACCATTCACATCACTACACTTTGTCTGGCCATGCTAAAAAGAAAGGTGAGATGACCCTCTCAAGAAATTCTGACTTTAGACATCCAGATACAGGCCACCACACCTGCAAATCACCTAATGCATCCAGGTGCTCAGAGCAATACATTTCAGTGAAAATGCTCTTAGGAAGAAAAGCAACAAGAATTTAAATCATCCCACCTGCCATTCTGTTAGCACACCTTGTTTGAAATGCACTACCCCTCATCCCTTTGAAGCTTTGTGCCAATATGCAGTTGCCAGGTTCCCCCCCCCCCCCCAACCTGTAAAATGTTTATGTATTTGCCATCATGGTATTTGATTAACTTGGCTGTACATTAGCTCAGAGCTTTTAAGAAAGTGAGCCGCTTGCAGTCCATGCAGGACTCACTCATGGTCTCTGATTCAGTGGCACTTTTGCCTGATGTTGAGAGATTTATATTCAAGTCTGCCAAGTGCAGTAAGCAGTTCATGAAGAGGTTTTGTTCCAAAGAGGGCACCACGTCACAAAAAGCAATAGAATAAAATCATGCCATTGGAAAGGTCCTACAGGGTCCCTGAGCCCCAACACTTACTATGTTTATAGAGTTATCCTTTCCCTGAACGAAGTAGTGGAGGCCAAGTCTCCTCACTTCCCCAGTCACTCAAACCCAT
This sequence comes from Aptenodytes patagonicus, assembly GCF_965638725.1. Classification (NCBI taxonomy): domain Eukaryota; kingdom Metazoa; phylum Chordata; class Aves; order Sphenisciformes; family Spheniscidae; genus Aptenodytes; species Aptenodytes patagonicus. The sequence continues at coordinate 123,174,437 of NC_134951.1, forward strand.
GCACCAGCTTCCATGTGCTCTTTCAGACCCCAAATTGGACAATCTCCTCCATTCCCACCAGTCTCCTCTGAACTGGTTGCTGTTTGTATTCAGCGGAGGACCAGTTTTATCACTGTTTGCAAAGGCATTAAAGCTGCTTTTGCTCTTCTTTAACTATGCCCAGTTTTGAAAAAAAGACAATATTTACCCCAAGCAGGAGCTCCTATTACGCATTGCTAAGTTCCTAGCCCTGGACTAGGTGGAGGTTTGTTTTCAAGGCTTCAGAGCAATCCAAGACCCCTTGCATGACTTTTCTGTACTTCTCTGCAGTGACACTTTTTGGTTTGTTTAACTTTGTCACTAACAAATTTAATTTGTACGGTCTGACTTCTTGTAGTATTTCTCCTACAGAAATAGATTTATTAAAAGTAACAACCAATAGTAGGAGATTCTGGATGGTTTTCTCTTTCCTGGTTCTTTGTCTCCTCTCCCCCACCCCCCCTTAAGAATTTGTGTAATAACACCCTGTAGTTCCTTTCTCATGTGGTACTATACAAATTTAAGTGACATCCAGACAAATGTGAGTTTAATTCAAAAATAAGAGGTGGCAGTGTTTTCTGGAACAACCTCATTTCGGTAATCCAGACTATGTTTTTACCCCCATTTCCCATTTGTGTGTCATCCTGCTATCATAATATCCCTCAAATACCACCTCAGCAGTACAAACCCGCCATCAACTCAGAGAAGTTAGCTCTCATTGTGACAGTATTTCCTACAAGCTAGTAGTGTTACAGACATTACTCACACATGCATATGCAGACTACATGTATCATCAAGCATCATAAGTATAAAAAAAGCTGTCCTGTAAGATGAAAAAAAATCTATAGAGTAGGGGCTGCATATCATCCTTTTACGCCCTTTTCCAATCCCTCCTACCCTCCCACACCCTGCTCCAGGGAAAGGCAGCATTTATTTCAAAATGAGCTATTTGTTTATCACCAAGTTAAATACTAGAGCAATCATTAACACTTCATTAACACGTCTGTTTACCATCTAGACAGGAGATGACTTCAACAAACCATGACCAAGGGAAATTAACATTTCTAAAAATTTAGATGCTAAAACAAACATCCTAATTAAGCTTTGGGTCACAAGAAACACCAGGGAGAAGGAGATCTGAATCTACACCAGAATTTCAGAGAACATTTGGGTATGTCAGGAAATACACATCCCAAAACAGGACCACCCTTCTGTTAACACTCCACCTAGTGTGAAATTTTGTTTGAAGGATGTCCTCACACCTCCTTAATAGCCAAATGATACAGAGAGAACGAAAGAGAAGCAAGTATCTCAGAGCTGGCAGTGCAAGTGGGACTAGTGCAGTTTTCCTTTATGAAATCCAAGTATGGGCATCACATTTACTAGCCTAAAAGATGGGAACACAAAAACAGATTTCCTTTTGCATTTCTCTTTGGGACCAAGGGTGAGCTGGGACCAGGTGGCAGGAATAGCATTCCACTTCCAGGGCTGCAGCAACATCCCAAAGCAGAGCCATTCTTGCAGCACACTCCAATACAGTGGCAAGGGTATTCAGAAGGTGTGTAGGAAAGAGGAAGAGGGGAAGATGAGTTGGGAGCCTGTAGTGCACAGGAAGACACCGTTTCCCTGCAAATAGCCTCAGGAGAGCCGATGAGAAAATGGACAGCAGGGTCAGAGGCTGAACTGAACAGTTTCCCTGCAAGATCAGACCAGCTACCACTGAGACACCTCGGGTACAATTCAAAAGGGAGCTTCCTTGTCAAATGAAGCTACCTTGAACATTTCAGAAAGGAGTTTGCTTGTTGCTGTTGTTTCCTTTGCTCTCCCCAAACTTTGATCTTATTGCAGTTTTATTTCCACTTTACCTCTACTTGTTTTAATTACATATCTTCCTTTTCCTCACAGCCAAGGTTAGCATTCTAACTCTTCTTCACCTCCACAAATTCTTGCTGTCCCGATGCATCCTGGCCTCTAAAACACTGCAGCCTTTGCTGTTCAGCTGTAAGGATTAGAAAAGAAGGGAAGTATCCTGTTCTGAAGCAATCCTTAAGAGAGGAAGATAAGCCAGTTTAAACTACCTGAAGAATATTTTGGCTTGCACTTTTGTTTTTAATCTCAACACTTTCTTCTCAGTATCTCCCATCAAATACTAATAACTCAGTAACCAAAAAAAAAAATCACAACAAGACATCATTGAACAATAGGTCAGGTAGATCTAAAAATTCTGCAAGTTTCATCAAAGATGAGTTTGAAAAATCATTGCTAGAGCACAGATTGTTTGAGCTGCAGCTCAGGAAAGGATAATTTTAAAGCGTTTACACTCACAGCAATGTTTGGATTGTAACTCAGTGGGGCAGGATTGTTTTCTACATCTTTATTTCCTATGAAGGACCCCTGCTGCAGAGCTGGAGTCAGTTTCATGGGGTTTTTTGTGTCATGAGTCATACAATGAAGATAGGGATGACACCATAGAGAAACAGTTTTGCCTCCTTCTCTCAAACTTTCTTATCCACTGCCTGACTGCATGACTCATTTAACATCAAGTACAAATATAATAAGAACTTTTATTCACTGAAAAATAGTTGTATTTCATGGCTGCCTTTAATGCCAAAAGAAGGTGGGAAAATCTGGACTGGTAATTAGGTTTTTACGTAGTTATATAGAAATTGTACACAAATTTCTGTTTGTGACATTTGTAAGAGTCTGACCTGTAAAAACAGGTTCAACCCCAGCTGAGGCATAAAAACATGTTTTATTCATGGAGAAAGCACCAGTACTGTATTCTTTCCACACACAGTTTTTCAGAGCTTAATCAGCACTGTTTGCACTAAAGGAAATGGCAGTACGCACTATCTGGAAAGAAACCCAATCTTTAGGTCCATTGATGATTGATTTACATTTGTGAATCTTGCCATTTATCATAGCTTGTGGGGCTCATGAGTCAGCCTGTCATGAGCCAAATATCAGGGCCTTCACAGACAGATGCACCTCTACAGCACAATGCAGGAGAATTCAAGAGAGGGGCGTAACAGCACACAGGGTCAGCACACCCTGTTCACTTGGACTGTTTCCTACAACCTGCTCTGACCAACGCAGAGATAGTGCAGCTCTAACTCATTTAAGGCTCTTGAACATCTAGCCAGCTCCTGGTAGAAAGGGAGCCTGTAAGTTTTGCAGTATCTGCTCTTTGTAAGATGATGCAGGAGCTCAGCATGGCTGAGCATCAGAGCCTTTAAATCCAACCAAGAACAAAAGGCACTAGAAGAAAATAAGTAAAAAATTACAGAAAGTGAGAGACAGTGGTACAGCTGCCCATAATGCAGTCAAGCAAGCAAAACAAGTCACTGTGAAAGAAGTACCTTTAAACAACCTGTCAGATTTTGATCTACCACAAAAAGCCATCCACAAACCTCTCAACTCCTAATGGGGGGGGGGGGGGGGATCAAACAGTCACCGAGTTGTTCTCCCAGACAAATTTGAACCTAAATCATCACTGGAGGAGCAATCACAATCTGTTTGCTGGGCTATTTCAAGCAAAATTGCATAAGCAAAGAAGCAACGCTTTACTTTCTTTAGCATCTACACCTTCCTGGAAAGTTTCCTTTCTCAACAGAAACCCCCACATTGCTGTAGCTCACAGCAAAGAATGGAAAGTCCCAGCACAAGAGCACAGGAAGGGGCAGCCACAGTTTGTTTAACAATGGGCTATGATACAAATGAAAATGGCTTCCAGGAAATGGCTCTTCAGAGTGCATTTACTATGCTACACACTTCATTTCTCTGTATTATAGAAATATTCTTCAGCCAAGCTACAGCAAAGTGTCTTGTTTGCTTGAATCACTACCAGTGACAACCAGAGTACTTGCGTTAACATTCACCCTGATGGTTTTTCACTGCCTACCCTTTCACACTCTTTCTGCTATTAGATTTTTTTTTTAACCTTCCAAGATTAATTCTGCAAAATGATCAATAACATTTGTAATGTTTAAACAAGAAAGAAAAAGTGCCTTGATGCTTCTTTGTCTGTTTGTACTTTTGCAGCTTCAATGGAAAGTCTACAAGCTGGCTTTTGTTTGCTAATTACTTTAATTTGCAGCATGGAGAGACGAAGGGTTAGCACATGGCAGATAAGCTTTACTCTAAACATGAAAGGAATCACATGGCAGAGCATTCAGGCCCTAGGTGAATGATTTCCATGCTCTTTATGAATCAGAGAACAGTCTCAGCCATAAATTACATTTCCAGAACAAGAAGAATGTATGCATGTCCCAGGCTCTGTCTGCAAAGGAGAACATAGGCTCATTGACGCCGTCCCCCACTTGCTTGCTTTAGAAAAGTTTACACCAGAAATAGTTCCAAAATACAAAGCAAACAATTCTTTTGTAACACTCCTTTTTCAGTGACTAGCACTGCCTATGTTTCCCCTGCTATTTGATTTCTGTATGCTGTCATCTAAGAATCCGTGTGGTCTTAAAAAAGGTGCTATTCCTGCCAAACCTGCAAAGCCTCAAGTCTCCAGACAGCTGTTGTTAACCAGCTACATAGTCTCCATACCTCAGTTTTAGCCAATTAACAGTATTCCTTATTATAGCGGGAAATTAGATTATTCACGGATACTAGGAAGAGAATAACTGGACTTTATTACTGACATAAGCTGCCTGCTGCTCATCTACCAGATGCTGCTCTGGGGTTTGTTTTTTTTCTTAATACTAACAGGTAAATTATCACAGAGAATGTGCTGAAGAGGTTCACTGTAACTTAAAGGGGCAGCTTTAACACAACTTAAGAGTGGTATGCTGGGTGCTCCAGTCCACCCCACGGCACACAGAGAGAGCAAAAGGGGGGACAACGCTGCTCCTCCACCAATGTGTGGCCCTCATCCAGGTCCCCCGCAGGGCTGCAACCACACACCTCACCTCATCTCCCTGCTTCATGGTGGGCAACTGGGAATTCGCTGGCACTAGACCAATGCAGAGACCCCAGGTAATGATCTGCAGAGTCAACTGCAGCACAAGTATCACTGACTATAAATCGAGGAAAACCTAACTGAAACCAATCCAGCAAACTAAGCATTAGGTGAATGCAGAGCTGGTCCCTCAGAGGAAACCCCACTGCAACTTGGAAAATTTATTTTTTAACCTTTTTTTAAAGCTATAATCCTGAAGTGCCAACATAACATTGTCACAAACAGTGAGGTGAGAGGCAGTAGAGTTCTGAGTATAACAGACTGCCCACACACAATAGGAAAATGGGAATATGCTACTACTTTATTGAAGAAAAATGCCAATATTTAAGTTTTCAGTACACCAGAGAAGGGAAAAATAATCAGAGGTCTTTTTCCCATTTCACCTTCTTTAAAGTAGCCAATAATGTACCTTTTGGATAAGAAGCAAAATAGAAAAAAGGACAATGGTTAAAAGCACATGCTGCTTTTGGACACAGATGTTACTCAAAAGCCACCCCATAACTGTACATTAAATTATGTTGACTCTCAATGAAATTCTAGTGTAGCAATTCAAGCTGGACCAGAGGCCTATTACTAGGTCTACAGTAATCTTTTCCCTCCTCTCTGCTTTTCTAGTTACCACTAGAACTTATCAGCAAGGAGCTTGGGTACATTTTGTCTGATCTCTTTCCCTGTACCCGTTGTGAGCGCAAGACCAAGCAATGCCGCTTGCTGAGCTGTTGCATGGTTTAGTCTCATCTGCCACCCAGTGGCTTTCTGCCTGTCCTACAGCCTGTCAACAATTTCTCCTTCAGTTAAGCTCTGCAGAGTAAACTTTTTTTGCTAGACACGGGGGTCAACTCAATGGAGTACAATAACAATATAAAGCCAAAGCCTGGTATTCTCAGCACACTTGAAATAAAGCAAAAAGCACTTTTGGGGGTTTTCCAATGTTCTTTCACCCAAAACAAAGCTTTCCTCAAAAACTATCAAGTTCCAGTGAAGACTCCTCTCATTAACCAGAATTTCCATCCCGAATAAGTGCGAGGGAATAAAAACAGCCTTCAGCATAATCACCAAGACTGTTTCCCCCATGTTTTAATCCTGAAGCAAACAAAGCAAGGACTTAAACTGTGTCTTCCAAACACTGTGGCAAGAGACCCAAGGTACAGAAGTCTTGAACACTTGGGTTCAGTGTTTTGTTTGGGGGTTTTTTTTTGGTCATAAAAAGCATTAGAAGGTGTTACTTGCATCCAGAGGAGACTGGAAGTCAGACTTTGAAGTTAAAGACTTTGAAGGAAAATTGTTCCTCTTCTTCCCCACCAGAAGATTCCCAGCCAGTACTTGAAGGAGCACCTTTGTCCTAGACTTAACTCTTACTGCATTCTGACAGTCTTAAATGAGGCTCTATAGAGATGCATCATATTAATTTTATTTTCATTTGATTGGTTTTTATTCTTTGATCTCTCTCAGATCACCACAGATAATGCTTCCTATGTCAGGGAAGTGCTTTGAAAGTAGAAAAGCTCCTGCTCTAAGTAACCAGTTGTTAGGACCATCTGTACAGATGACCTTGACTTACGTAGTTTGTTTGGGAGCATACCTTCTGACAGAAAACAGTAATCTGGCCTGTATATTTATGCATTGCAGTAACAGCTTGTACAGATGTATTATAACAGCAGCCTACCTATCCAACACATTCTTGTTCTACATGAGTGTTCTACAGCTGTGGTTGTAAACTCAGCATTTAAAACCCTCCTTTTTAAGTTCCATCCCTTTCTCCCACCCCCACCCCCCCGGTAAAACCCATCCTTCCTGAAACGCCATCAGGAAAGCCCTGTATACCTGACCTTTCACACTGTATTCTAAATGCTTTGTGCTAATGAAGTAGCTGTATTCACACAGCTACAAAGACAGTTTAATAGACCTCCAGGGTCCTTGAAATTGGAAGGGGGGAAAGGCTCCACTCTAAATTAGCATGTTGCAAATTGCTAGTAAGATTAAAATACATATGTAGTACTGAAAATTAAATTACTGCTTTGTGTAAAAAGTGAAAAGCTAATCTACCTCAAGCTAATCTTTGGGTGAAAAGCTCATCTACCTCAAACCTAAGGAGTAGCAAGGAGACAGGGGAGACGTAAAGGGCCGGCAATTTTGTTGAGCAAAAGCTACCCTGACTCTTGGCTCTGCAAGTGACATGAGCTGCTGCAATTCACAAATAATGAGGTAGAGAAGAAGAGCTAGCACATGAAGTCATCTGCCACCATCTAATCCATATGCATGAACTCAAGTTAGAAGGAAGGTTCACTGCATATTAGTGAATTTTGTAACTATATATAACAGCTGCTTTTCTACTGCAAACTGAGTTTGCTAAACCAGCCCACAGAAAAAAATCATGTCAGGTACTCTATAATTTTTCATGTGGCTTTTAAAGCCTGTATTTTCAAAGCAGATATACATTTCAGTTATACACAAATTAGCACTTATCAGTTAGCTGTGCAAACAAACCAAGTTCCAACAGAAGAAACTTACATAGCACAAAGTAGCTATAATATACACATCAAGCCCATTAACACCATGCTCTCCATGTGTTTAATTTCTGTACCCATGTTTAGCAGGCAAGTTTAGTGTGTACAGGTACTGGAAAATAGTCTGACTAAATTCAGCATGTGGTCAATTGCTCAATTTTATACAAAGAAGATTGTAGGGATGTTCCCATCCCCATGACACTCTGATGGTAAGCAAAGTGCAAGAGAACTTAATTTCTTTTTCTCATTGTCTATGCATCTCTCCTTCCTAATTTTAGCCACTTTCAGAAGGTGCAAGATATGGCGCTGAATAGAGTGAGCTTGGCTTCAAGAGCAAGAATACTAAAGGCCAAGAATATGGCTACCATTGTGTTGAAGAGACACACTGTTTTGGGGAGTGCTGTTTTAAGATTGTTGCTTTCTTAATTCATACAAGCACCAGCAAACTAATATCTGTAATGTAGAACTAGGATCATAGAATCATTAAGGTTGGAAAAGACCTCTAAGATCATCAAGTCCAACTAATTGGTTAATTGGATGTATTGGAAACTGTATGAAGACAATGCATTTAGTGATACTGGACATAGTTGATCTGTGTTTCAGAAGGCCTCAGTCTCTTCTCCAAAATAATAAGTTTAATACTGTGAAATAAAAATAACTTAATTGCTTCTGCCATTGGGACAGCACCCGACCTTGCCCTACATTGATATGAATGCAGAAAAGCCAAGCTATTTGTTCAAAGTCCAATCAAATCAAACCTACAGCTTGCAATTTCTCTTACAGTGAGAACGGTTTTGTTTCTGTGAAGATCTTCATGGCCACTGAACTAAAAATGGAAATTAGTCTGTAACAGAAGCATTTTTGCAATAGAATTTGCATTCTTTGATATGGTCACCTTCTCATGGTGAACAAACATAGCTTTATGACATCCTTGATTAGTATTTACCTTCCCAATGAAAGGAGACAGAGATCCCTTTCTGACACAGCTAACATCTTCAACAACCTCCCCACTTTACAGGTTGTGCCAGGGCTGAGTAGTTATCTCCCTCTTCTCCAGGCCATGCCACGGAGACACACAGTGAGGATCTTTGCAGACTAGCAAGGGTAATTCTCCCAGAGATCTATGCTTCCAAATTCTCAAAGGGCTTCATGTGTTCCCCCTAGTATCTGTCCATGGTAGCAAAAAAAAGTTAAACTCACTCATTTAGGCCACACAGCACAATTTGTTACTGAGAAACAAGCTAAAAGTAGTTTCTACAGAGGCTGTAGTGGGTAAATTCTATACAGACAGCTCTGTCCAAATACAATTTCCCCCACTTCCATCCTGTTGTGACCACTTCCATTTTCAGCCATTTTTCCCCTCACAGCCTTTGACTCAGTATGACCAACACCAATACCTTGCCTTACCTGCTAATACCTCTATTCCCTCTTCATGATAAACCCAGATACAACACACCATTGTCACTGAATCTTCCTCTTCCCTTACATTTCACTCTAGATTTCAACTTTCCATCTCCACCACAAAATCCAAATCTAGTTGTTTCTCCACTTAGCTTCCAAATAACCATTTCCCTCCCTTAATTAACAAAACAAAAGCCACAGACTTTTTTTTACTTCTAGTTATACTGATCATTGAATCCCCTCCACTGGCTTCCTTGTCACCCTATTTTCAAAAATCCTATCTCCCACCCTTGACACATTGACATCTTTTTGGTTAATATTGGTTCAACTGCTTGTATCTCCCCGGGTGTTCAGGTCCACTGAGAAGATGTAAATAGAAATCTCCTAGTGAGATTCTGGATTTCATTCTGGGGAGAGCCAAGTCACTAGAAAGCGTGCATTTTCACTGACTGCAATTCATCTTGAGTAGCTACAGTATAGCCTTGAAGAACCATCTTTTGAAGCCTCTGGGAACTGTTTGTATGAGATGTTACAGTTACTGTGTGACCTAGGCTCTGTGCTCAGCCCTGTTCCCAAACTACTTAAGTGGTACGTACTGCGTTTTGTCATGTCTTGCTTTGCCCTCTCAATTTTCAGCTGTAAAGTATAAGCAGGTACAAGGAATCTTTAATCTCCCCTGAATCTCCATCCCTTATTGGATGTGGGGGGGAACATTGTCACCGAGGATGAGGAAAAGGCTGAGGTACTCAATGCCTTCTTTGCCTCAGTCTTTAACAGGCAGACCAGTTATCCTCAGGGTACTCGGCCCCCCAAGCTGGAAGACAGGGACGGCGAGCAGGATGAACCCCCCGTAATCCAAGAGGAAGCAGTCAATGACCTGCTACGCCACCTGGACACTCACAAGTCTATGGGGCCAGATGGGATCCACCTGAGAGTGCTGAGGGAGCTGGCAGAGGTGCTCGCCAAGCCACTCTCCATCATTTATCAGCAGTCCTGGTTAACGGGGGAGGTCCCGGATGACTGGAGGCTTGCCAATGTGACGCCCATCTACAAGAAGGGCCGGAAGGAGGATCCGGGGAACTACAGGCCTGTCAGCCTGACCTCGGTACCGAGGAAGATGATGGAGCGGTTCATCTTGAGGGCGCTCACAAGGCATGAGCGGGACAACCAGGGGATCAGGCCTAGCCAGCACGGATTCATGAGAGGCAGGTCCTGCTTGACCAACCTGATCTCCTTCTATGACCAGGTGACCCGCCTAGTGGATGAGGGAAAGGCTGTGGATGTGGTCTACCTGGACTTCAGTAAGGCCTTTGACACTGTCTCCCACAGCATTCTCCTAGGGAAGCTGGCGGCTCACGGCTTAGACAGGTGTACTCTGCGCTGGGTCAAAAACTGGCTGGACAGCTGGGCCCAGAGAGTTGTGGTGAATGGAGTTACATCCAGTTGGCGGCCGGTCACGAGCGGTGTTCCCCAGGGCCCAGTTTTGGGGCCAGTCTTGTTCAATATCTTTATCAATGATCTGGATGAGGGGATCGAGCGCACCCTCAGTCAGTTTGCAGACGACACCAAGTTGGGCGGGAGTGTTGATCTGCTCGAGGGTAGGAAGTACCCTCTGCAGAGGGACCTGGACAGGCTGGATTGATGGGCCCAGGCCAATTGTATGAGGTTCAACAAGGCCAAGTGCCGGGTCCTGCGCTTTGGCCACAACAACCCCATGCAGCACTACAGGCTTGGGGAAGAGTGGCTGGAAAGCTGCCCAGCAGAGAAGGACCTGGGGGTGCTGGTCGACAGCTGGCTGAACATGAGCCGGCAGTGTGCCCAGGCAGCCAAGAAGGCCAATGGCATCCTGGCCTGTATCAGAAATAGTGTGGCCAGCAGGAGGAGGGAAGTGATCGTGCCCCTGTACTCGGCACTGGTGAGGCCACACCTCGAATACTGTGTTCAGTTTTGGGCCCCTCACTACAAGAAGGACATTGAGGTGCTGAAGCGTGTCCAGAGAAGGGCAACGAGGCTGGTGAGGGGTCTGGAGCACAAGTCTTATGAGGAGCAGCTGAGGGAACTGGGACTGTTTAGCCTGGAGAAAAGGAGGCTGAGGGGAGACCTCATTGCTCTCTACAACTACCTGAAAGGAGGTTGTAGCGAGGTGGGTGTCGGTCTCTTCTCCCAAGGAACTAGTGATAGGACAAGAGGAAATGGCCTCAAGTTGCACCAGGGGAGGTTTAGATTGGACGTGAGGAAAAATGTCTTTACTGAAAGAGTGGTTAAACATTGGAACAGGCTGCCCAGGGCAGTGGTGGAGTCCCCATCCCTGGAGGTATTTAAAAGATGAGTAGATGAGGCACTTAGGGACATGGTTTAGTGGGCATGGTGGTGTTGGGTCGATGGTTGGACTCGATCTTAGAGGTCTTTTCCAACCTCAATGATTCTATGATTCTAAGTCTGCTAGCACTCTATAGCATAATCTTGTCTTCTCCTGGTCAACTGAAGACTACATCATGCCCAATTTTAAGCACCATTCACAAAGTTAACTCTCCCCTTTCTCCCTTCCCAACTGTTCAACTGGTTGAACAGTTAAGGCGATGCTGCTCAGTTAGGATGTGTAGTCATATCTACACCTTAAAAATGAGTGCATACTTAGGTGAGAGGAGGAAAAAATATAAAATACATCCTGAAGTAAGAAGAACTGGCCCATTAACCAGTCGTCAGGCAAGTAAGAATTCTCTGCCTCAATTACTGCTTTAGCCCCTCTTGTTTAGAAAGGGGGGAGCACAGACCCATTTTCAGGAAACTGTTGTTTCAGACTTCAGAAAAGCCACACTGCATTTCTTTCAACTAGATCAATGAGCACATTTTAATTGTCAGTTTTGTTTACCCAAGACTGTACAAACTGTCAAGGCCCATCAGCACTGGATGGAAAGCAACTAGCCACCCACTCAGCTCCACACTGCTGAGGTATTTGGCATTGCCTCCTCTAACAAGCCTTGGCAGCCCTGGAGGCAGGAACCCTTTTTTCCTCTACATGCAAGAGACAGCTCAAGAAAAAACCCTCAAAACTAAGCAGCAAGTTTCACCTCATCTCCTCAGTTTCATGTTTTTGCCCATGAAGAACATTTTAACTGTTTGTGTAGAAAATGAGATGGTCCAACACCGCCTTTGCCTTCAAATGCCTAGAGAGGTTTATTCACAACTGTTGACATTGCCCGTTTTTTAAACCCGTATGACTGGTAGAACATTAAGTCCAAGATAAATCGCTCCTTTTCGGCAAAGGCTTCTGGGCACATGGCTGAGGTATTTCAACAATGAAGGGCAGCAGCTTGCAATGTCACATGGAAAATATCTGTGGAGGTACTAGACAAAGAAGCTCTTCCAATACCACCTTAGATACTTTGCAATTCTTCCCCCAAATACAATTACTGATATCAGCTGAGTCACTGTAGAGATGAACTTGAGTTTGTTATAAGGCCTCTTCTATCTAGTGCACTACTGACAAGTGATGAATTAGACTGAGCAAAACAAGCTCTTCCCTAAAAATGAGTCCAGCATTCTAGAAACACAGTAATTAATTGTGTCAAAGTCAGACAGCAAAACCTTGTTAAGTCTCCAGGATGGGAGCAGGTAGTAAACAAAGTGCATGCCCAACCCACAGCCCCAGAAACCCTCTCTCCGTACAACCCTGTGCACACTTCTGCTCGGGAGAGAGATAGGGGCAGAGTCCAGCCTCTTTTGTCTCCCTCCCAGGTGCTAAAGTCAGAGCCAAAAACTCACCAAATTCCTGCCCTTTTAATCTTCTCCCCTTTGCTGCTGTTCCCTGGCAGTGGTAACTTCAAGAAATTGGAGGAGAAGGAAGAGAGAAGGTGCAAACAAACCTTTTTCAAATGGAGAAGGAAAATAGGGTACAAGGAGGCACTCCACACAGCAAGTATTGCAGCCCTTCTATTCAAAGCACTTGCCTTTATTTATTGTTGCCAGACAGTCCAGCTGTGTTCCCTGTTTTGGGTGAATCCCTAGGATTTTCTTTGGTTAAAAGGGACTTGTTTATAGGAATGTCTGTAGTCCACTCATGGAAGAAAATGGAAACCAGTAACTTCACCAAAAAAGCTTTTTAAAGCACAGAGCAGAAAAATAAAAGGCACTGTACCCAGTGCCCCTTAAGTGGTGAACACAAAATGCTATGCTCACACATTCACAGTGATATTTTATTTGGCAAATAAATCAAGCAAAACTCCCAAAGGAGTCCATAAAGCCAGTCAAGCAAAAACAGGAAAAAGCTGCTTGAAGATTAGCTGTATCTCAGGCTCCGAAGTTGAACAAAATAAGGATGAGAGGCACTGGAAAGCCTTGCAAGATAGCAGTCATCATTTCACTGTATTTTGTTATCTACAAATCATGCAGGTAGCAAATGGACTGTCCGTTGAAAACCGCAACTTGTAGTATGAATGCACAACAGCAGTTCCCACATGAAAAACATTGCCTAACTATCACAGCTACCAAGCCTTAAGAATAGATGTCAGGTAAAACAAGTCCAAAATCTAGCTTTAGATTAAAAAAAAACACAAGAAAAAACTTTCACTCTACCCTAGGGCACATATTGTTAACTTGCTGTTGAATACTCTCAAAAATAAGTAAACAAACTTCAGCACACTGCAACCAACTGTACTTTAGTTTCTCCAGTGTCATAAAAACAAAAATTTGCCATTTTCACTCATATAATTGTAGAATTAGTCTTCTATACACAGGTCTAACAGAATTGCTGTTCTTTTTGGAAATCATAATGCCATTAAGCTTGCATTTAAGAGGGAGTAATACTGCTTAGGGATACTGCTACATTCAGTGAAAAAAGTCTGAAGAACAAGAGTTTTAATAAAGCCAAGAACATCTAGGACTTTTTACTGATTCTTACTTAAAAGAGTATTTGCATTTTGTGGCACTTCTGGTATGGCAAAAGTTGCCTTGTAAGTCTTACGCTGTTTGAGACTAGTGTAACTTCACACAGTGACGCTTCAGACTTGAAGTGCCAGCATAGTCTATCTGCAGTGATTCTTTTCAAAACCAGAACACCCTCGCCTCGCCATACCCAGCACTAGAGGGCCCACCTCGGCTGCTTAAGCAGCTCAAGCTGTCCAGCAGCACAACTGCTTGTCAGTATACTGCAAATCTGGCCGATGTGTTCTCAGAAAAGCAAAAAAGCATACCATCAACCAAAATCTTAGTATTATTTCCCTTCATTTAACTGTAACTATTTTCTACTAAGTAAAATAAAAACCAACCCTCTCAGTGTCTTACTCCAAATTACAGCTTAAATTACAAACAAGCCAGCCAGCCCTAGAACTACTGTGAAAGAAGTACTGTCTTCTCTGCCTACATTCATAGGGCTTTGGCAACACCAATATCAATCTGTCTTTCTACAGAACTACAGTGCGGTGTTACTCCTCCAGATGCAATTGCTATGTGCTTTGAAAAGCACAACTTTAAAGCATGTTTGGGAATTTCAAGCTCCAGCCTTAAAAAACACCAAAACAATTATTAATGAATAAATGAATATAAAAGCAAAGGGAGGGTTTCCTTTTGTAACACATTATTTTTTCTTCATAGTACCTGCTAATTCAGAAGGCTATTATCTTTCCCTTTGTTGGTCTCCTTTTATTATCTGCAGTTTTGTTTCCTTGCATTTCTCTGACCCTACAAACTTGCTTCTGCGTTTCCCTTTCACTGCATCTTCTCCCGAGCCAGGCTTAATAATTGCTCTTTCTTGCAAGCAATCTTTTTTCCCCCCTAAAAGTGCTAAATGAGCACTTTTAATCTGCTATTACCCTGATTCATTTTAAATAGGAAGGATAGGTAAAGACAGTTCTTTCAATCATTGTAGCTGGTATACAATAATGCATTAAAATCTTGATTTTTTTTTTTAATCTGAATACAACGTAATCTAAGATTAAGTGTATATATCAAGATCTGTAAGTATAAGCTATCCTTTACTGAATTTTAAATTGGAGCCTTCTAAAAACGGGATGCGAGCAATTTGTAAAATGACTTCAATGATTTTTCCTCATTCACTTTAGCTCCCCAGCATCTACAGACCATCCCTTTGGGAAAACAATTTGCATTTAACTAACATGCAACAACAGCAACAAAAATAATGTTGCTTGTGTATGCAGAATCTCAAACTACAAATGAAATAGAAAAGGATTTTGATATATGACCACCAACTCTCAGATAGAAACCTCATCAAAAGTACTGCATAAAAACATGACACAAGTGCAGATCATTACAAAGAATGATTTAATAAGATGATGCATATCATCAAAAAAGCAGCTGGCTTTTCATCCTCCAATAATTTGTTTTGCTAAATCAAATGCAAATCTCAACTAGTTACACAGGCAGAGAGGACAGTCTGGACTAGCTAATCAGAAGTGAAAAAATTCCATGCATTTAGGATAATAAAAATAAAACATATATCTAAGGCTTCACTCAAGCCTTAGAAGACCAGAGCTTTCATCAAAATTTACCAGTCTCCTACACCCTGCCCAGCAGCAGCCCCAGCTGCTCCGACCAGTCAATAGAGCATTCATAGTTTTCATTCCCCTCTCCTAATTCCCTTTTACAGAAAAAAGAAACTGAGCAGTGAGGCCAATATCCAGTTCTATCATCTGTTGTTTTATGTCTAAACAGTTACTTCCCTTGTTCTGAAGAGGCTCCAGCTCACAGAGGTCTAACCCTAGTCAGTCCCACACCCCCCTAGATGAGCCAGGAATGGTGCTGCACAGATCATGGGCAAGTTCATTGTTTTACAAAAGGATGCCCAAATGGATCCAGCTATTATTTCACTGTATCACCCAACAGACTTTCCTTCCTCTTTATCAGGTATTTGATGGAAAGATTGTTAAGAGATCTTTCCATCTCTAAGAAGCTTATCAGCTCATAATACTGCAGAGCCCAAATTAATCTCCTTGAATTAAAATAATACTGCAGCTGAGACTGATGCTATGACATAATGGATACAGGCTGAAAAGGAAAAGAAAAAAAAAAATCACACAAGTACAGGCAGAATATAAGAGAAAACTGCAGATACCCTAGGCCTAATTCCTTTAATCTTAAGATCTCCAGGCACACCCCCCCGTACTCCCACCCATTATACTGGAGGAGGCAGAGCTGCACATGAATGAAATAGATTGAATTTTACAAGCAGTAAACTAGTGCATCAGATGCTAAGAATTATGGATCCAAACATTACAATAGCCTGCAAAGTGCCTTTCTTGAGCACCCACAGGTTAAAGCAAAGTAACCATGAATCTTCAGCAGCCTGCCTACTGTAAAGGTAAAAAAACCCAAACAAAGACACTTTGCTAGTAGGGTGTTGTGTCCAAAGAAGTCTTGTCTCTGTTCTCAAATACCAGTTCAAACAGAAATCCATTCCGTTGTCTCAAAAGGCTTCAGCAACAGCCACTTCCAATTTTTCAGAGAAAACTGTCTCTTCAGCTCCATGAAATTCTACTGAACCTAGGAACTATAGAAGCCTAGTGGGAAGCAAGTTATGGGGAAGCCTCCAGGAAGAGATTTTAAGCTGCATATATCAACAAATCATTGAGAGATTCAGATTACCAACACAGCTCTGTGAGACTGCTGCAGCCCTTTCTATTGCAGCTCTTGCCAGCACATCTCCTGAGATATCTGCAGTTACCCTTAACATTGCCAACATCTGGCAGATCTTTGAAACAGGAATGTCAGACCAATGGCAAGAATGACGAAAACAGAGATAACATTTAGGTGTGCTGGGTCTGGCCTTGTCTAATACACAGAAAGACCAAATATGATCAGTTGCCCTATATCTGCAGATTCCCAGTCTTTGCAATCAGGAATCCATGAGACGGCAATCCAAGTGAACTGCCTGTTGTGGCACAAGCTTTCCCCATGCTTGGGCCATACTTACTTAAATTTATAAACTGTAGTTTCAAAAGTTCACATAATCAGTTCTGGCTCCTGAAGAATTTAAAGTGGGAGTGCCTCAACAGTGCAACTCAGTCAATAAAACATCACTTGGATTTATAAAACAAAACTAGTGTGCTGTCAGCATTTTCCAAAAGCATTTGAGTCAGTTACTCAATCTAAGATGATAGGTCTGAGCCTTGTAGACTTACTGCAGGTCATGGTGCAGTAACTTCTTCATTTGCACCAGGGAAGATACTTAAGCCTCTCAACTTTAACAGCAAGGACACCTAGAGTGCAAGGCAAGTACTAAATCCAGCTACTCTAATTAGAGCTAAGCTGATACCCAAATGTGACTTCTAAAGTTGTTACACAGTTGTTACTCTGTAGAGGGTACAGTGCAGGCAGCATGACTGAGACATCTTACATTTATCTGAACAAAATGAAGCATTGTCTTTGTAGCTAGGTAGCTTGTGACAGTGGGAAACCCAGAACATTCCTATGTTCAGGTACTCAAAGAAAAGCAGGCTTACACAAGTTTTACTAGAATGGCCTCTGCAGCCACGTACAGCAGCAGCGCAAGGCAGAAATTCATCAACTGCCACATTAAGAGCCATAGAAATAAGAGCCCACAAAATGCATCTTTAAGGTACCTCACACCACATACAATTCAGAGAAACAGCCTGTTTAATAAGTTTTGTGACTCTCCAGCACAAGGAGGACAATAACACTAGATGTACAAAATAGAACTTAACCATTGATCTAACAGCCTAATTCTATGCCTTGAAGTCCTTCAGCTAGTTCACAACTGGACAGTGGTAGCAGCATGTGTCACAGAACAGACCAAAAAAATTTTAACAATATATTCCTGGACTGAGTTTCCCTCAAAACTGAGGCTTCCAAAACAACCTATTTTAGTCACCAGCAACCAAAAATCTTCTCCAATTGTGTATTACTCACAACCTTTTGTGGTAACTGAGAGACTGAGCAGGCGGTTTGTGCAGGATGGGGTCTCTACCCATTTTCCTCAAAGGAGATGAGGAACAGCTGCCCAAAAGGCACATCCTGTATGCCACAAGTAGAGAGCAAGGCTACTCTAAGGCTTAGTCTCTGAAGGACTGGATTAGCAGTTCACAGTGCAGTCTCAGTAAGAGGATCATGAGTAATCCATGCCTCCACACAGGAGAACAACCTATTCCACACCTTTCTCTCTCTGGGAGCTGGCCATCCAACTCCTCTTGTTCAGCCATGCTGACTGATACATGGAAAACAGAGCCATTTCAAAATGGATGAAGACAACTCCCCCCGCCCCAAAGGATTAATAGCCTTTACCTTCAAACATTTCTTCCTCCTTCATCAGTTAAGATCAGAAACAAGAGAAAGAGCAATTTATTAAAAAAGGTGCCTGGCAGGATTAAAACGAAAGCATTCTCCTCAAAAATTAGAGGGGGTGGCTGACACTACCTGTCAAAGCTTGTAACATTTGGGCTTGCAGCCAGCTCTGCAAAGGCATTTAGTTTTCTGTTTGGTGGTATAATCACTTAGAATCTCTTCCCTGCAGTAGTTTGAGAAAAGTAGAAGAGGTCAGCTTATGTACACATCCATCTTGGCACTTCTAGTTTGGAGAAAGTGCCAGCAGTAGAAAAAGTTAAAACAAATATATTTGAGGATACGTTTGGGGTTAGAAAACGTGGCTGATCGTATTTCTGTAGATTCTGCAGTCTGTACTCCTGTGGGATGCCAGTGATACTCATGCTGACAAAGAAGGGGTTGGTAGGGAAAGTGTTCATGGTATGTGGACAACAAGCTATACCTTGAAGAAAACCAGATCTTTGCATGGTAAGGGGACCAAGGAAGGTTCTGTGAATCTCAGTAGCACTTCAGTGAAGAAACTGCTGTGAGATATGACAAGAGGCCAACAGCTTCTCCCTGCCTATAGATATCAGAGAATATGCAAGATGTTCTTAAAAACTATAATAGGGGATTCACATCACTTTAACATTATTGGAGAAGGAATTTGATGGTGGTATCAAATATGATAAGAGGGGTACAAACTCAAAGTCTTTAAAGCATAAGCTAGCAGAACTATTTAGGGTTACCATCATTCATGTTAGTGGTTGAATGTTAATGTTTTTTCCTAGTAGAGACAGAGTAGCAATAGTTGTTTGTTCCGAGTGCACCACAGCAACCCCAATGTAGGAGTGGATGCAAGGTGTGATTCCCACCCCTGAGAAGACTGTGCCAAAACCAGCAGGGGATGATTTTTGCATGTTTGTTCCCTAGGCTATCAGTAGGAATGGATGGCTGCAAGTAGCTTCCTCATTTATTAAAAAAGTTACCTGAAAAAGGAGGAAAAAAAAACCAAAAAAAATCAAAGCAGCTGACTTCAGAATTTCAGAGAAAACAGACCAGGCTGTGGCTGCAAGTGGATAAAGAAACCAATAAGGCTAGCTTGAGTGGGATCCTCATGATTGTCACACCGAGATGACCATGGTGTCATGCATTAAGTACACAGAACTCTGCTGCTTTAAGTTACATTGCAACACCAACTGAAAACCAGAGCAATGAGCTCTATTACATCATGGAGACATCTAATCCCTGCTGCACTGTGCCTCCCACAAAGAGGAATGCTTTAAAAGCCACCAATCTTCCCAATCACAGCAGCTACTCTTCATACACAACCAGCCATCAGCAGCTACCAATTTGAACAGAGTGAGAAAGCCATTGCCTGCACCCTGCAGTCAGGGGCCTTGCTACTGCCAGATTTCAGTTTCAGCACAGCTAGAGCCAAAGTGCCACAATCAGCTCAAGGTAGAACAGAGTAGAGCTGCAGAATTCACAGCATGAGGCGTACTTAAAGAAGCATATCCACCAACCGTTGTGCAACAAACATAGTTACAGTAGTATTTAGTTGACAGGTAGAGGGTGGGAAGTGATCAGTATGTATGTTTGCAGAAAGAGTCAAAATGAGCACTTCTCTACTACACTTTTTTCCTCTCCATAAACTCTACTAGCTACATACTAGTGCAACATCACTATTTGGAGAAAGCTCCAGAGCTGGCCTGCTAGATTATGGTCACTGGTCACTTTGGAGCAACTCCAGAAACCATCACCACACACTAGTACTTACTGAGAAACTGTATGAGCTTCCAAACAACTTAATATTTTCCTAGTGCCCAAGTGTGTCTAACCCACACAAATGAAAACAAGCTAAACAGAAGATTTTGCTCAGCAACATATGACGACTTCATAAAAATACACTTTACATACTTTACACACACTTATACTGCAAATAGCAAAGGATGACCCATCTTAACAGCCTGAACCACAGAATTACTAGTTTTCTGCCATGGCTGTTCGGAGTATCCGTGAATAGCTACTTCCTTCTGCACTTTCCTCTCACCCTTAAAACAAACAGAAGCATAGTGTTTTGAACAGAGCTCTGTAATTGGAACAAAAGGTGGCAGTTCAAACCTTTAAGAACACGTAGCATCTGCTTACAATTCTACAGTACAAACAAGCCACAAGCAAGTGAAAGCATATTGAATTTGTTCTGGCAGAAAACTATGTCTCCCCCAGGGAAGGAGGTGGTGGGAACGTCTTAGGGACAGAGATTTTGCCATCTTCCCTATATTGATTAGGTTTAATGACATAAGACTTTTTCTGTACATGCAGCTTTTCCTGTTGAAAAGCATGGCACTTGGTCCACGACACTCTGACCTTTTCTTCCAAGTTAACAGCAAGATCCACAAGTCTGTCTACACTGCAAAAAGCAGCGTAAGGAGGAAAGCCTTGAGCTAGCTAAAAACAAGGTGCAAGCATTATAGTTACAACACTGTGGTGCACTGCAAAAGCTATTTATTGAGTTGAAAGATAGGGCTAATTTACAGCAGGTACAATGTCATGCTCATATGGCCAAGCAGCTTTCAAGAACCACATCCATGGCTTGGAACAACATGATTTTGCACTGTGTAGATGTAACTAAGTCTGGTGCATGTGGAGCATCCTTGCAACACAGAAAGTGGAACAGGGCAGGTATGCCAAGTAGATTAAGCTACAGTGACTGGGATGAGCTTCACAAAGCAACCAAGCAAACTTGTGAAAGAAGAATCCATCCAGAGTTACTAAACACAAAGACATCACCACCTCTGGTCCAGGGAGCATGGGGATGAATCTGTCATCTAACACAGGATGGCTGCATTCTTGAATGCAGAAACTGCAACATCTGTGCCTTGTTCCCCCTGCTTGGGCATCAGGTCTGCCTCTCAGCTCTTTTGAGGTTCCAGGCACCTCTTTGCCCCAGTCCTCTACCCAGTCTCCCACTGCTTCCTTTCAGTCCACAGTTCTTTCACCCCCACTGGTATCATTTGAGCCAGGAGACTTTACCTGTTAGTACACTCGTGCCCCTGTACTCGGCACTGGTGAGGCCGCACCTCGAATACTGTGTTCAGTTTTGGGCCCCTCACTACAAGAAGGACGTTGAGGTGCTGGAGCGTGTCCAGAGAAGGGCAACGAGGCTGGTGAGGGGTCTGGAGAACAAGTCTTATGAGGAGCGGCTGAGGGAACTGGGACTGTTCAGCCTGGAGAAAAGGAGGCTGAGGGGAGACCTCATCGCTCTCTACAACTACCTGAAAGGAGGTTGTAGCGAGGTGGGTGTCGGTCTCTTCTCCCAAGTAACAAGCGATAGGACGAGAGGAAATGGCCTCAAGTTGCGGCAGGGGAGGTTTAGATTGGATGTAAGGAAAAATTTCTTTACTGAAGGAGTGGTGAAACATTGGAACAGGCTGCCCAGGGAAGTGGTGGAGTCCCCATCCCTGGAGGTTTTTAAAAGACGTGTAGATGAGGTGCTTAGGGACATGGTTTAGTGGGCATGGTGGTGTTGGGTTGACGGTTGGACTCAATGATCTTAGAGGTCTTTTCCAACCTCAATGATTCTATGATTCTATGATTCTATGATAGACTCCTACTTTTACAATACTGTTCTTGCTTTGAGTTACAGCAGTGGTCTCAGAGAGCTTTTCTCAGACCCTGACCATGGTGGATAGAGTACCCCTCATGACCGTGAATTATTTCAGACATTTACTATCATATCTTTGCAACCAGATGTCCCATGCCCCCTGAAAACTGAGCCCAGGTTCTAACATCCACTGCCTCCTCCCACAAAACCCAGGCTAAAATACTAATTCTAGCAAGATGAGTTATATGCCAAGGGGAAAACAGCAACATGACAATAAGAGGCCAGATTAACTATACAGCAAAAGACATGAGAAACAGGTCTAGAGCACAACTGGAAAACAATTACAGATCTCAGCTACTTGGGTAAGGTCTACTCCTCCAGGCATTGTTTAACCTCTCTTACTTGCACAGCCTTGAGAAGGAGCTACACCCCAAATGAAGAAGTTTTGCCAACTCTCTACAGTTCCCCATTATACAGTGTAGTGGGATGACACATTGAAGACCTTATAGTGATTTTGCATCTTCTGCTTTTCCTATTATTTTGCATACTGCTACAGTCCTTTATACTCAACTTTCACCAGGAATTACTATTTCATCCCTCTTCTCAGCATGAATCACTGGCAATTATTATTTTTAATGGACGATATCAAATGATGAGGATATTTATAGATATCCTTAAAGTAGACAGCTTATCATTTCTCCATCACATCTCCTTGTAGACATTTCAAGGCACAGCATGTGGAATATTGCAGAGATCCATTTGCATATCAAAGAAGATACAAGGAAGTTTAATGCTTTGGCTGGCATCATGATCAATACATGCTGTACAGTTTATTAAATTAGCCTGACTCTACACAAGACCAGTGCTAGCAATTTTACCCTTTGTAGCTCAAAGTGCTGGAGACTGCCTAAAGAAGAACCCAGGCATCAAGCTAGCTGCATTTAGTTTACACAAAGCTGTATCACTGTTTCCAAAGAGAATAGTAAACAAGAGTGCATTGGCAGTTACACCACCTACAAGAAGCCATTCATTGGAATAGCTAATGCACATTTCACTTGATACAAAGACTTTCAAAATCCACTAGAACTCAGAAGGAAGTAGGAGTTTTTCTTCTGTGAAGCTTTCTTACCAAGGAATTTCTGTATTCTGCACCGGAACTGAGAACCATCCCCCTCTGTCACCAATAACTGCCCCAGTAACCTTCAGAAATGAGGACAAGTAGGATGCAGTTAGTCAGAGTTTCAACCACCAGGAATTAGAAATAGGATTTCCTGGTATCACAGCTGAGTGTCTGGCCCCCTGGGTTATTATGCATGCAGAGGGATTTCTCCACCTCTGGCTTCCAGAAAGCCTGCCTGGGACTTGAGCAACCTTCAGCCAACAAAACGTCACTGAAACTGGGAGATTCATAACAGAATACTGACTGGTGTGGGCTATACTCCAACGCAGCCACTAGCAGATGGACTAGCAGCTCTTCCCTTCCACACCACTGTTCAAAGAGTATACCATACGGGAGGAAAAAAATCTAACCTGATTAGAGCCGAGTACTACACACCCAAACTTAGTCCAGCCCTTAAGCAATCTTACACACTCTTGTGGCAAAAATACAGTAGTGGAGCCCAGTCCCCTTTTATGGGAATTCTCCCCCAACTGAAAAAAATCTTTGGTGAAACCCTCTAACAAATCTTAACATCACCGCCACTATTTGAGGGCCTGACCATAGGCAGCGCTTTGCTACAGCGTGTATGAAAACAACCATTACAATACAGACAGAAGAGCTGTCTTTAAGCTGCATTCTCACTGCACTAGAGACTGAAGACAAGCTTTACAGTTTGTGTACTTGTTCAAGACAAAGTGTTCTTTTGCATTTTACACTCTTCAGAGACATTCACACCTTTGTTTAAGCTATGCTGAGAAACTCAAGTATTATGTGTATATATATTCAATGCTATTTACTAAATACTTATGCAGTTTTACCTAATACCATCTATTTCGAGCTCCTGTTTTTCATGGGCTGGCAGTGTAATTTCAGTCTGAGCAGGAAGAACAATCAGCCTCACACTGGTTCTTTGTGATTTGTACTGACATAACACTATTCACCCATCCCAAAGCAGTTTTTTCCACCCACCCCTGAAAAAACAGCCATTTCTAAACCTGAAAGCCATTTTGTTCCATAAACCCATCAGTCACCTCTGAGGGCTAGTGACATAGCCATACCACACCAGTTCAAGAAAACCAAGCAGGGGTGGGAGGCTGTAAGGGAAAAAAACCCTGCAGACAGGTCAGTGCCAGCCAACAGAAGATAAAGCATCCCTCCTTTGCCAGAGAAAAGGAAACAAAGACAAACTATCTTTCAGCTTAAGTCAGGTATTTCCAGTAAATAAACATAAATCAGGAATAGTTTAATAGCAAGCACTTTTTCAAGAATCAACTCAGGCCCCAAGGTTAGCAATAATATTCTCCAGTTATTCTTTTCCTTACCTGGCTACTCCATAACAAGGGTTCCTAAATCTCAAGGTCATGAGAGATTTAGATCCATATCAGAAAGGTATCTTCTTCTTGCAACAGCCAGCTCAAATAAAGTACTCTGGGTGACAGAGAATAGGAGAGCACAGACCACCACACTTCAGATGAGAGGTCACCACATCTCATACTCTCCTGCATCTGCCCTACCTGCCAGCTTAGCCACCTCCCCCCTCAGTCTGTCTTTGCAACCCCCAGTTTCCCCTCCACTGTGCCGAGGTGGTGATTTTTATAGCAGCTGTTGTTCATCGCCTCCCTTGATCCCAGTCAGGGCTGCAATTAGACCTTCATTAGCCCTGCACTAGGGCAGCTGGGGATGTTGTTTCCCCTCCTCCAAAGCCCTCATGCTGCAGCCCGTCTGTGGAAAGGAACTCAGCACCTGCCATGTGCCTGCTGTTTTCTGTCACTGGAGTTGTACAGAGCTGGCCGATGTGCTGGTAACACCACCCCACTATGGGTACAGGCAACTTATGCACTGCCTCTTTGCCACAGGGCCAGCACACTTCAGGAACACGCAGCACTCTCGTCAGAGTGCATTGGCATGACAAAGTTGTGGCAAGAACGCGTTTTCTGTGGAAGAAACATTGCAGGAAAGCCCTGAGTGAACTCCTTGTCATCTTTCATAAGCCCTGAGGCATGTTTATTGTTAGTAGAATAGATAGCAAGATGCTTACAGCAGTGTATGTAACTAGGAAAAAATCTCCAGTGTAAAATGTTAGTGCCATCACAAGTAAGAATTAGAAAAGCGTGTGTGAATCCTTCGTAAACTCAGTCATCCTTATTGTTATCAACAAGCCAAATCAGAAACCTGGCCTGCTGCTGTGCAATTTGAGCATGTTCTGCAGAGAGACAGTGAGACGGGCAGGGGGCCACCAACCCTGAGAGGAGAAGCCATGGGAGCTGGGCTTCTTCAGCCTGGGGAAGAAACAGCTTCAGGGGGACACAAAAGCAGCCCCCCAGAAACTACAAGGAGTTTATTGAGAAGATGGATCTGGGCTCTTTATTGAGTTGTTCTGTGGAGGAAAAGGGACAATGGACATTAATTGAAAAAAACAGGTTTTAGATAAAGAATGTAATTTTCACTATGAGAATAATGAAGGAACGAGTTATCCAGAGTCCTTGGAGGTTTTCAAGACTGGGCAAATCCGTGATCACTCTGATGTGGGTTCAGTGTGACCCTGCCTTGGGCAGAAGACCCCCGAGGGCCCTCCTGCCTGGGGTGTCCCTGTGATGCTACTAACCAGCCGAGTCTTTCCCACAGCCAGGCAGAAGCCAGCCGCTGGATGTCACCCTGCGCTCACTGAACAACGCTACTCCCACTGGCAAACAAAGGATCAAATCCCATTGCAGCGGGAAGGCTTTCTTAATTACAAGCTTTTTACTTCACGTAATGATTTAGGAGTATTACACTTCTTCAAAGCCAGCCTTGCTGAAAAATACACAACGGTTTAGTTTAAAAGCTTCGGAATCCCCACCCAAGGTTGAAAACTTAATGCTAACTTCAGCCAAAGAGATACCATGAGATCGTAAGTTAAGAGTGCAGTTCGAGGCCACATTAAGAATCCTACACAGCCCTGTTTAAACGCAAAACTGGAATACACATCAAGCTGTGCATATATTTCCCCTATGCTGGGATAAAATGAACAGAAACAGACTGTAAGATCTTGTCATACAAATAGCACACACTGCATGTAAGATATTGTGTACGTATTACTAAAACAGTAACAGTGAAACTGCTGTGATTTCTAGAAAGAAACTGCAAGGACAATAATCACTGTAGGGGAAAAAGAAATAAACTAGAAAATCAAAAGCATCCTCCACTGCCTGCTAGCATAATATTGATTCTCCTCTCCTTCTCCTGAAAGTCGGCTCCTGTTTATTTCAGCCAGGTACGCTACAGCATGAACACTTAGGGGTCTGACTGGCAAGCTGTGTTGTTCTGAAACGAGCTTCACCTAAGAATGTGAAATGCAGAAAGGAGATCTGTGTTCAGTGTCAAAACTATTGATCTTTAACAGTCAACTTCACATTAATAGTACTGCCAACTGCAAGCACTCAAAAGTTTTCTACAGACATCCCGTGCTCCCCTGCCATTCCTCCCTTCCCCACTTCCCCCAGATTTCATGGTACAAATCTGGGATCATTTTGTTTACCTTTGGTGCTAGTGCTGTTAAGATTAAGGTTGTCATGCTTCCCTACATTTGTAAAGGGTAGAAACTTAGACTTTCCTCTAAAAACAGGAGATACTCTTGTTTTTCTCTTGTAATAACCAGGCCTTAGCAATGGTAATTTTAAGTTAATCAAATTGTGAAATTTGTGGTAAAATAATGAAAATCAGCCTACTGAAAATAAAACCAAGTACCTATTTGATTCAAGTGAATGAATGACAATTGAGGCATATTGTGCCTCTTCTCTAGAGTGAGAAGACCATGTCAGACTGCAACATCTCCACTCTTCTGAGCACACACCCCGTCCCTTGCAAAGTCAATCTACCCAACATGCCTTCTCGGTGTAGCATTTACAGTGAAGAGATTGCCCTCAGAGAGGCAATGGCCATAAAGATCAGGAATTGTTGCATTCATTGTATCACATCCCTGGTGACTAACGAATGAAGTCACAATTCTCCTTTGGACAACTAAAAAAAGGATCCTGCCAATAACTCACATAATGAAGCTATAAATTTATCTAGTCTATCATACCAGAGTTCAGATTGTAGCATAGGTCACCAGCGCTCGTGAGATGACAGTTTTACACAATGTGGATGTATAAAACAAGTACCTATGACACTGGGCAGATGAAAGGTGCTATAAAGCTTCATTAGATTGGAAACCATCCAACAGTTGCACATTAGAGACTGAATTCAATAGACAAGTAGCTTTCCCAGTACAATGCTTCTTCACAGCCAGATGCTTTATGAATACCACAAAGTGAACCCTTATCTTACTTTCCTCAGAATTAGATTTTCAAGTAGCAAAGACAGACTTTGATGCCCCTTGAAAGCCTGCTGAGTTATTTTCTGTACA
This sequence comes from Aptenodytes patagonicus, assembly GCF_965638725.1. Taxonomy (NCBI): domain Eukaryota; kingdom Metazoa; phylum Chordata; class Aves; order Sphenisciformes; family Spheniscidae; genus Aptenodytes; species Aptenodytes patagonicus. The sequence goes on from NC_134951.1 coordinate 123,201,755, forward strand.
GAAGAGATCACCACAGAACAGGGCCTCTGATGGCAGCCAGGGAAAAGGCAAAGAGAAATAAATACATACTGCCCACATTCTGCCACGATGGCCCCAGACTTGCTATAAAGAAGTCATAGCAGGCTGTTTTTCACCAATACTCCAAATGTTGCCCTTTGTGCCAGCTCAAAAAGGACAATATATGTATACCTACTCCCTGTTGTATGCATCCTGCGCTGAAAGTATTCTCCTCTTAGTTGTTGTTTTACTATCCTGAAGTATCCATAGCTCGTACAAGCTGGTTAAGGAGCAAACAGGAGCTGAAAGTAGTTATGTCTGCAAGCTTTTATTTACAAGGACATGGGTTAAGGATTAAGCACAATGTCAAGGACTAAAATCACTGGTCTCACTTTATACGACAGAAAGTCCAGTTCTCCTGGCCTGCAGCTCCTGCACTGTAAATGAAGAAGAAAGGACAGTATCTTTGTGGAGAAATGTATATAAAGCTTTTTACATCTGCCTCTTACACATCCATGTAGAACTGGGTACATTAATAACTGTAAGCAATTATCTGAGATGGTGATTTCAGGAAAAACTTGTGTTTTCCAATAGCAAATGCTAAACCTCACCTCACAATTTTCATTCATGATATCCACAGCTCAATTTAATGTATTTTGTGTGTTGTTTGCAAACACCTACTGCTACGTGTACTCTTCTGGTACACACAGCTTCTAACGTGTGACCAGGTATAGGATGCATTTCCATTGAGCCTATCTAAAATGAATGCATTTTCAATATTTTGCAATTGCAAACACCTCATCTTGGAAAGCTGGGATCAGTGGGAACAATCCAGCTAAAAAATTACACTTTGTTGGTTAAAAAGTAACTGTTTGCTCGCAGACAACCCTGCCAGAGGTCTTTCACAAATGCAAGTACTGCTAGTCCTAAAATGTTTTGTCATTCAACCTTCCAAAAATAATGTTACCTAAAGAACTTACTTTTTGGGGCTGAACTGAGAGCATGGAGGCAGAATACCACCACTGCTTTAAGCCACAGGCATGTTTAACGCTGAGTGACACAACCTCCCGCTCTGGGGGGCTGGAGGCTCCGCCCAGCGGCTCCCCACGGGTCCCCCCGTCCCGTGTGGAGGCAGCGGAGAGCTGAGCTGGCGATGACCGGCCCGGGACTGGCGCCCTCGCGGCCATTATGCCTCAGGCGGCCCTTTCCCCCTCCCAGACCCGCGAGCTCGGGGCGCGAGGGGGCAGAGAATGCCCGATTCCGATTGGCTGCCGCGCTGGCGGGCGCTCGATCCCGCCCTTCTGGAAGGTTCTCCGCCGGCTGAGGCGCTGAGGCACGGGGGAGCCCCATGAGGGCAGAAGGCGGTTCAGCCGGTGTCGGGCTGCCACAAGAGGGCGCTCGGAGTCGCAGTCAGGCTTGCGTTTCCGAGACAGAGTACCCACCTCTATTCTGTGGCTTCAGAAACGTGCTTGTTCGTAAAAAATTAAATTTTCTACTTCCTCACCCGATTCCATGAGTGAGGCTCTCCACGACATAACAGGCATCCAAGCACTGGCAGTACAACTGTTAGAGCCAGAGAGGGATCAGCAGGATACCTCCTCCAATTCTCGTATTTTGAACATTTAGCAAAGGCTAAACATCTTTATACCAGTACTCAGGGGAGCAACAGGGCACCGTGCACCCTCCAAGCTGGGGGAGGCCCTGGGCAGGCACCATCCCCAGCCTTACCCCATCCTCCTGTTACAGTCTGTGGCTCTGAGCCATGGTTTCAGCCTGCACATGCCCCGTACCAGCACGCACGACGGGTGAGATACTCTTTTCGACACACTGCTAAAGCCCATATTTAGTTACTGGTGATTTGTCAGTTGTTGGATAGCTCTTGCAACAAAAATTATTTATTCCAGCGAGTCACAGATGGCTCACCCAAGGAAGGTATTTTTAATATCTAATACATGGTGTAAGGTTATGGCAGGACGATGCAGGTCAAGATCGCACATCTAATCCCATACATAGCATATTTATAGCACACAGACTTATAGCAATTCAAAGGCTATTAGCTTTATTAACAAGTAACGAAGTATACACAGGTAAAAAATTTCTGAAGAGCAAATCCTGTGTGGGAGTATTTCCCCACCCCAAATCACTCCCCTTTAAATGAAAACTTCCTTGTTTTGAAGAAGGATTACTTGTTTCACAAACATCTATTACAGGAAGGGCTGTGTGTTCAGAGAGGGTGTCCACGTTTCCTCCTGTCAGCTTTCCCTGGTGGCAGCCGAGAGATTACTTGACTGCTTTCAGCGCTATTCACAGAAGAAATCAATGTCCTGAAAAAGAGAGTTAAAAGGAAATGTTTTGAGATTACTGAAGGATTAACGTTCCTTTATCAACCCCCAAAGGTACATGAGTAGATGCAAACACAGAATACACTATAATATACTCAAAGTATTCTGGAAAGGAAAAAGGACTTTTATCTTTTGCCTCCTTTTGCGTAACTGGGATGATTTGTTGCTGCCATAAATTTTTAAAGTGAATTAGGCAATACCACCTTCTCTCTTCATTTCAAATGATTCCTTTCTCTCCCTTTTTTGTTTTGTATTCCCACAACCATACCTGGATTTATTAGTCATACGTAACCCTTTATCCTTAAACAATTCCTAATCACACCTGAAAAGGATGCCTTAAACAGACTAAGGCTATGTGATACACTTGCTATGGAGAAATGTGACTAGAAAATAAATGCCAGTATTTTCCTTGAAAACGTCCAGCATGGGATAGACTTCCACAGCATATTGCCTTCATCTAGCTTCCTGCTATTATGTTATATGGCTATGTAGATCTCGATTCTGCTGCAGGGAATTATCTATCACACTGTGGTGCTCAGACTGTATGACATTTACATTAGACCAGCGTATCACATATAGCTGTCCACTGGAAGCAGAAGACAGGGAGCTGTTTTGGAACAGATGCTTACTGGTAATGAAAGTACTCTCATCTTAGCCAGCAAATGGCCAATTTTAAGTGATCGAGAGAAGGCAGGCAATCCAACACCGCTTTGTAGTACACACAGTCTATTGTGTTGAGTCTATTGTATTTCAGTGTGATTCAATGGCTCAGAAGTAGCAGCACTGAGGAAAAAAAAAAAATCTCCTAAGATTTATTGCTCAAATGGCAACCAACAGGCATGGATTACCCAGTGCTGCACAAAAGGATGCTGAGAGAAGCTCACAGGCAGAAATGTTTATTAGCGGAGTCTGTAGCTAATGGCATACATTGACTCCAACACTGAAAGTTACTTTGTTTTGGGGGGGGGGGGGGAAAGGAGGGTCAGAGACACAGAGGCCCCCAGGCTGATGTCCTCTTTCAGGCTTCTCTCCAGTGCAGCAGGTGTCGTGTCGTCGTCCCCCCCCCCCCCCCCATACTTTCCCCCATCGAGTTGCCTATCAGTTGTTCCTCCATGCAAAGCCATTTGTGTGTGCCACCCAGTGCTCTGATCAGGGGCGGGCGCCACATGCTGATTAACCACTAAGCTTTGGGCATCATCAGGTCCCCTAATATAAATGGCAACCCATTCTCAAGAGAACCCATCATAACACTAATATTGGGCTTTGCAGGTGCAAGGCCTGGAAAGCAAGGCAAAAACCTTGCCAGCGGCTGGGGGGAAGGTTACAGAGCTGTGAGCAAGAGACCAGCTTCTGACTTGCAGATGGAAGGCTGATGGCATTAGAGGCATCTGTGGTGGTGTGCAACACTAGCTCTGTATAAAATGGCACCTTTAAGGGATATTTCTGGAGCAAGCAGCATGCCCGTATACAGATTGGTTAAGATGGGCTGTAGACTGTTTGAAATGTGAACTTAGAAAGAGTCAGATCCTTAAGGTCACGTTTGCAACACACAAGTGGGGAGCAGTAGAACAAGGAAAAGAATGTATCTGTATCACCCTTCGTTTTCGTTGCAAAGTTCCTGCATAGCGAGACTGTGAAGTAAGGGTGAAACGACTGTGAAAGTCTGTGTCACTAGCTTTGTGAAAGAAAATCACTTTCCAATTAAAGTTCTGCCTTGCAGCCTGACAACAGCCCATTATGGACCCTGAGTCAGCCTGCAGGCTAAGACATCGCTTTAACCTACCTCTGCTTGCCGTTCAGCTTGCCATGCAGCAGACTGGCTGTCATATTGTTGAGAAATGAGCTTAGAAACGTATTTTAGTCATTCTTTCATGTTCTGTGACTAATTAATTGCTGCAATGCTTCTGGGCCAAATTCAGAATAACCTAATGTAGTGTCAAGAAAAGCAATCACTTATCCAAGATTCGCATTTCCTCAAATAAAGATTGTCTGACACATTATAACACAAATCCTAGCAACTATTAACATGAAACAAAATTCTTCCTTTCACTTATTTCCTCTGTGTTAATGAAACCCATCTAGTAATCTGGACCTGGGATTAAAAACTCCATATACGATTTCAATATTGAAGCACTAATTGTATTTTGCCGTACACTTCAAAACAGCATATAGCTAAATATTCAATATTGATGAAGGTAATTACTGGAAACGTACCACTCAATTTGTTTTAAGCATAGAAATAAGCTACCAGTAAGTGTTAGTTGTAAGCCAAACCATACCAGCCTCTGAGAAAGGACCCTCCTCTTCCACTCCTCTGTGAAGTGTTTCAGATCTTCAGTAAAATTAAGAGTTGTCTGGTGTATGAGACACTACTGTACATCATCAGGGACAATCACCCTTTCAGAAGTACAGCCTACTTACTCACAGAACACTAACGTGTTTCCAATAGCGTTTTAATTCAGCTTTTTGATAGACGTACCAATAACTGTGAAAGCATGCTTGTTTTCTCAGAAAAAGAGTAAATCAGAAGTTCTCTATGACAATGTCCCTCTATATACAGTTTATAGAAAGTGTGCTTGTACGCGTTACTAAAGTACGCAGCACAATATCCAGACTCTAAAAAAGAAAGCTTCTTGCAATGTATTGCAAATGGCTTGGGTAAAACTTACATGGCCTTGAAGGAATACTGTTCAAATCAATAGGAACTCTAATAGGATCAAGCCCTTAATGCAGCATTTGTAATGTCTGCAATATCAGAGCGTATGTTAGGATTTTATTGAGGCTATTTGCCTGTATAAAGGCCCAAAGATCGGATCCCTAAGCATCTGTGATATGCTACAATCAACTGCCACAATTATGATTTGTTTTTACAGCAAATTAGCATTATACAGCCAAGTATAATTATGTAGCCAGCTGGGCTTTTACAAATTCCTTACCGTTGTAGGAACAGTCTTATTTGCTTCTTGATAGACATGTTGTTCTGAGACTAAACTGCTAGGGAAATAACCAACTGTCCCCATATGGTCTTCATACTGTTCTCCATAAACCTTCAAGCAAGGAGATGTATAATTAGGTACCTTAAAACAGTCCTCATCTGGTTTGAGCTAGTTCATAAATTTAGTCAAAAGCAGTCACTAATATGTTAACTCTGGTTTTAGATTTCCTAGGTTCCAATTAGCTGGCACATGAACCATTAACAACAGTTCTGATACAGGCATACATTTTTTGGAGTGAATTAATACCACCTATAGTTTATCTGGAATTTTTTTTATAAATGCAGCTAGTATTTATCTTTACTTCCCTTAAATTTAAGAGTTTTATGACCATGATAGAAGCTTTCTCCTCCATAGTTTCAGCAAACAGCCACAGAAAAGAACTGTTGAGCTCTTCTGTTCATAATTACTATATAGTTATTGAAGATATTCCATTTAAAAAAATATATTAAAAACCTCAAGACTCCTCAATCAGTTTAAGTTTAAACATTCGCTTTGAAAACTAAGTTGCTGCTTTAAAACCCACAATAGCTCAGCATTAGCATCCATTTCTTGACAGAAATGCATGTTAATCTACTTCTGGTTTGCTCATATATGCAAGAATCTCCTCTTACACTTCCAGCCCAGAATTCTCCAGAGTCGTCTTCTTTCACTAGTTTTGAGTAAACATAAATCAACTGCCCTTTTTTGATATTAATGAATCTGCAGTCTGGAGCATTATAATCCTCTTCTGCTCTGGCAAGGGAAATGGTGTCTAGAAAAAAAAAAAAAAGAATGAGGCGGACGAATTTAGATACATATATACTTTTAGAGAGAGAAATATAAATACGTATGTGCTTGTATGCACACATGTAAAACTATTTCTACAGATAAAAGTAGGTTATCCTGAAATGAATAAAAGTCTTCAAGAATTTGTTCTGCTCATTTTTCTATTCTCCAGTAAGCAAAGTAAGAGCTTAAGAATGTGCCATTTCTTCATAGTGGAAGTTACAATCCTTCTCTCTACACTTACCTTTCACTTGAGTGAAAAATGTCCTTTACAAACCCCTTTTTGCAGTAAAACTGCATGTGACGTTCCACATAAACCCTCCCACTCTGCTTTTAAAGTTGACAAACCAATGCAAATA